>NC_136742.1:2285000-2720000 GCF_936440315.1 Barbus barbus
CCTAAACAATTAAATGTTAACTAGCCTAGTATGCAAACAAATAAAAAAACACTTGTGCTTTGGTCATCCGAAAAGAGTGTAATTTAAAAGATAAAAAGAGTAATGACTTTGATCACTTATTTAGACTTATTTTATTCATTTAATGAGAAGGGCACACTTTTTAATGAAGCCAAATCGGTTTTTATTTTGTAACAAGTAAATACGTTAGTTGAACGGCACATGCTGACGTATTTGTGTAATATGGAAAAATGGTCACTGAACGAGTTAGTGAACGAATCTGAACGAATCATTTTGGTGAACGAACGAAAAATGAACGAGTCTCTGGAAAGAACGAAAATTTCCACCACTAACTCACACACACACTCACACACACTCACTCACTCACTCACTCACTCACTTACACACACACACAGCTGTCCTTGACTATCTAACTGGCTGATTCATTGTTTACTCAGAGTAAAATGATTCTTCTCAGTTGTGCTGTTGACATAATGACCTGTTAAGTCAACAAGCTTCATTTTCACCCAAACATGTTGCTGCAAACTGTGATGACTTACACAGGAAGGTCCGTGCCATCGCTCACTGTGAGTCACGACAGACTTGCTTTAAACAACATCTCTGAATATACATGTTTATTTATTCTGACACTGCTGTTCCCAAATATCCTTGAGAAATTTCTGTTTACTTTACAGAAACGATTTGCATAATGAGCTTTATATTACACACAAAATATATGCAAACTCATACCTCGGCTATAAATACTTGTTACGAATTTTGTGCAAAACAGATCAGCGCATGCAGAATAGATGATCCTCATATGAGCTGCAGTAGTCTTGCCAGACACACTGAAGTAGAATACTAGCTTGCTGCATACTGTGCAGTATATGCTTTATACCGCCTACACAGACTGATGTCACATGACTTTTCAATGTTGCATGTTTAATTCACTGAGTGTTGTCCAGTTTTCTTCTCAGAAAGAAAAACAGCTGTTCCCAGATGTAGATCTGGGGTGTTGTAGTCAATTTGTAGTTTGCAAACTATACGCATAGCATAGTAAGAGTAGTAAGGTAGTGCTCTATTCTGAACAGAGTTGCTGTCACTTATCCCATCTGCCTGTGCGTCTCGCTCTAATGATGCCATGATGATGTTCTCACTCAGGGTTGGTCGGCCCTGTAAAGTTCGGAAGGTCGAGGAGCTGCCGCAGGAAGAGGAAGTGGAGAGTGAGGTGTCATCAGTCATTGAAGCCAAAGGTAGGTCTACACCACCCTCACTATGTGTTCATATTATATTTGCGTGTCATTTGGTGGACGTCAGGATTGAGCCTTGAAATTAAAACAAGCATTACAATCCTGTTTGACTGAATCAGAATCAGATTTATTGCAAAGTATGTTCACAAACACAAGAAATGTATCTTTGTGGCGGAAGCTTCAACAACTGCAGCAAACAAAAATACACAGACAGTAAAAAATAAAGAGAAAAAAAGTGAAGTGGTTTTAATAAATGTGGTGATAGTTACTGTAATGACAAATATGATAAAAGTATTGTAATAAAAATAAGAGAAATAAGACGTTCAAAGCCTGATGGTTTAATTTTAAAACATGAAAAAAACGAGTTCAAGATACAACCAAAATAGCCAGTCTTCCTCTGTTTTAAAGATGTTTACTGTGTAATAATATCAAGAAGGGGGCAAACAGGTTTCATATACGAACATATGTCAAGTTTGAGGAAGTACTGCATTGAAAAAGTGGTAAACTAGAAATAAGATCTAAATTAACTGGTTTTATTTGTCAGAAATATTATGTCACATCACTGAATCAACCTAAATGCATCTATACCAAACAAATCAAATTTTTACGTGTTAACGGTAACAACTGCAGATTACCATGTTGTACAGTTTGTGAAGAACGCTCTCAGAATCGGTGTCTGAAGCATGAGAAACTCAATGTTGTGATTCACAGATCAGCTGAAATCATTTCAGTTCATCACAACTGCTCTATTTCTTTCTGTGATGACTCACTTCTTCTCTCTTTCTGCGTTCCTGGTTCTTGCTGTGTCTCTTTACAGAAGAATTGGTCTCTCCTTCTTCCTCTGTGGCTGGTTCTCTAAAGGCTCAGTGGCAGTCACTAATGAGGAATAGGGCTGGATTCAAGGTTCAAGATTCATGGATCGTAGGTTCTTTGTTCCTCGGCTTAAAAGCTTTTTAACTCGGTCCGGTCACAGCCGTCAAAGACAGTCTGAGAATAAAAGATGTGAGAACCTCAGCTTCTGTATTTGGATGCATCGTGGGTGTCGTGAGTGGTAATCTACCGGGGCTTGAGCCATGGATAATTGTTACTTGAAGAAAAATGATGAGGACGTTGAAGATCTCAGTGGACAAGAAGTTTATTGCAGAATAGCAGTGACAAAGTAGAAAGCAGCCAAGTGGATTCACTTTTTATCTTGCTAACTTTTTTTTGCATTTATTCATTTATCAGGTGCTTTTATTTTATGTGACTTGCAAATGAGGAATACAACATAAGCATTTCATCCTGAGGAGGCAATAAGAGAGTAGTTCTGCAATACAAAGGTCTTTATATTCATAAAGAGAAGAGAGGTGAAATGCACATTCTCTTGGGCTCATTAAAGACCAAAAGCAATGCTGCATTTTGAGTCATTTGCTGAGTTTTGGTTGAGGATTACTGTAGTAATGCAGTACAGGGATGACAAGAGTCCAGACGAGGAGTTGTGTCTAAAAAGACTTGATCTTCTTGATGAATGCAGATCATCACGACTGGGCTGCAGAGCTTGTGGATGCGACAGGTTGATGTGACTTTGATTAGATACCCTGAAGGATCTACTTGTGAATCAGGACTCTGTGATGTCCGGTGACAGGAGGATCTGGTGATTAATGGAGCTGCTGACGGACCCACAGAATGAGGACAGACCGTTAGGAGGCAGCTCCTGCAAGCCTCTGGGATTGCATGTAGGTTTAGAGTGGGTTTAAAGCAGTGGAGCCACCCGAGCCTGAGTGAGTGTTTTGGGGAAAAATGCCAGTGAGGACAGATGTGTGTGTTTTGGCCAAAAACATTTGGACTGAACTGGCCAGGAGCAGGAGACTGTGTACACTTGTGAAAATATTGATATGTGTGCACATAAGTGTATTGCTTGAATATCTATACGGTTAATCCAGCCTGCCCTGGAGTTAAATGAGAATGTGGAAGGCTCATTACCACTATGCAGTACATTCCCCATTATACATACCTTGATATATTAAAAATAAAATGTTAAACTCATAATTTTTTTTTTTTTTCTCTTAGCGCTTTTAAATCACAATTAAAGGGGACCTATTATGCAAAAATCACTTTTATAAGGTGTTTGAACACAGTTGTGTGGCCACAGTGTGTGAAAACAACCAGCCTATAATGTTAAAAATCCACCCACTCATTTTTTTATAAAACCAATAAATCATGAACAGAACCAGCAGTTTCAGATTCTCCCTCTGTTCACGTCACCGAGGGGAAAAAGTCCTGCCCATTTGTGACGCTCTCTGCTCTATTAGCATAAACACAGCCCTGAGTGAGAAGCTGCGGTCCACCATTACTGGAGATCTATACAATGTCAGGCTTTACAAGTGTTGTGTTTTGGGATGCACTAATGAACATAGGAGTCGCCATCATCTGCCCTCATCTGAGCCGAGGACACTGTGGTTAAATGTCATTTTTGAAGTAAATATCCCAGAAAAAAATCGTTAACGTCTGAAAGAGCTTCTTGGCACTCTGTAAGGCTAATTGCTAAAGCGATCATTGTCTCTGTGTGTTTTCACTGATGCTGCCTTCAACTGCTGCCAGAATGATCATGAATAGGAATGTGGTATTTAAAAGTTGCATATGAAAGCAATGTGAGTCGATCGATTGTAGTTGTCAAGCTCGTGGTCAGAAGTGGGACAAGTTTGTGATTGCATGAGACCAGCTATGTTGTTATTTTTATCCTGCTGTGCTCCCAGTCTGTGTAATTCATAAACACAAATTTATTATGCATCGCATAATCAGATGACAGACTTTGAAACAGAGTATGTTTTCTGTAAAGATATCAGGCTTGTACTAATAGGGGAATGTTTATTTTTAAAGGCTAGCACTGCTAATGACTTGAGCACTTGAAGCTCCGCCCTCTTCTCCGGGAGCAACAGCTCATTTGCATTTAAAGCAACATACTCAAAATCAGTGCGTTTGGGCTCATACCCTAAAAGTGGCAGTTTTAACAAGCTATAAAAATTTATCTGTGGGGTATTCTGAGCTAAAAGTTCACATAAACGCTCTGGGGACATCAGTGTCTTATTTTACATCTTGTAAAAAGGGGCATAATAGGTCCCCTTTAAATGAGCCTGAGGGTGACCCAAAAATTAAAATTCTCATTTGATAGTATTCAGTATCAGTAATATTATCAATTCCACTGCACTGACACTATCAGAAGGGAACTGAATTGAGCTGGATAATGACACTAACTTTGCAGCATCAACACTCTTAGTAAACTCAATTGACTCAACATTGAACTAAAGTGAGCTCCATATTGACACTATTATCTTCTGTAGAGCTGCTTTACAGCTAAATTGAATTTGTTTCATAATTGATTCAGTTTACATTTTAGTTAACAGTTATTTTCCCATTTTTTTTTAATGTGAAGATGTGTTGAAACAAGCTCTATTGTATAAAGCTCTATACAAATAAATGTGATTTGACTTTTGCACTGGCATCCCATAATGCACTCTGTGCTGAGAATGAAAAAGCACAGATACTCTTCCCTCAATAACGCAATTATATAAAACAAACACACTGCAGAGACAGTACCTGACATCTGCACTCTCGTTGCTGCTTCATTTGTCTTTTTGAGTTTCGCTTGTGAGTTTATGCTATTTTTCATTGGAATATACTGGAATACATTAGAGGGTGATTTAGGAGAACTTGAACCAGGCCTAAAAGACTGCAAGGGCAAACACGGTATTGCCACTTAGATATCTAGATGTATTCAACACCATGTTTTTATGAATTCCCTTGAGGAAGTGCTTTTATGACAGCTAATGACATGGATAGAGCCATTATCAGAGACGATTACGGTGTTTATATAACATGCATCAGATGGTGCCCGCTGGCTATGTGCTCCACTAATTAATGTATGAAAGTGAGCAGCCATAGCCTCATAACTCTGCAGGGAATATTCAGCATTGACTTCTCTGGCTCACCACAGTTTCATTTAGATAACTCTTTCAAACTAAAGTACAGGCATGTTTTCTTGAAGTCATGAAGGGTGTTGTCACACTTGATCCAAACCCGAGTTCGATTGCTCCCCCTCCCCTAAGGGCTTTTATTAAATAACAAAACAAAAAATACCCTCATGGGGGAAATACTCTGGAAAGGCAAGGCAGGATAGGGCAGGGCAAGACAGAAGAAGACACAACTAGAAACCAACAGGACCTTAGGAACTTTAGTGCGAACCCGACACTAAACTAGACAGGAGTGCTGGGATCCAAACACCACAGTACGCACACACAACAATCCACATATTATTGGAGGGACCAGGGAGGATCCGGTTCATCGGGAGTCCTAGAGCCGAAGGGACAGACCATGGTTGGCTTCAGTGGGTCAGGAACAGTGTTGGGCAAGTTACTTTGGAAATGTAATTAAATTACTGATTACTCCTTTTAAAAGTAATCAAGTTACTGTTCTGATTATTTTATTTCAAAAGTAATTAGTTAAAATAATAGTTATGCTACTTTTTTCTGTACATCCATGAAATTTGCATGAAATAGTAAGTTTTGTGTCGCCTAGCCACAACAACACTCCTGATAAATATTTGTTATTAAAGCATCAACATTCATGAACCACTTTTCTGAACCACAACTAAATGCTAGCATAGGCTGCAGCGTACATGGTTTGGCATGGAAGAATACCAGGCAAGAGCACTTTTATCTCCTTTATCTCAATTCACAAAGTTCTGTTATAACATAATGAATCTTTCATAATGTCTACATTTCTTGTGCTATAATGAGAGGATTCGTGAGCACGCAAATTTCAGCACTGGGCAGGAACTCCAGCGTTGGACGGTGAGTGGATTCTAACACCTCTGACTGGTCAATGCGTTCCACAAATCAACATTGCTCAACGCTGCAAACACATGTTATCAATAGATACTCTGCCTTATGCTTGCGCTTCTTAATCGTTTTTATTTCATATTAGTAGTTCTTGTTGCTTTTGTGCAATGGATGAATAACAATTTATTTGTTTTTAGATATTTCATGTTTAGATATGTCTATTTTGCGGGAGTCCCACGAATCATTTTATTGTCCCGCATCCCTCTACGCACTCGAGCATCGAGTCTTGTCCCGCGCCGCACTCTGTTGCATTGCGTTGGGTCCCACGGGAGTGCAGATCTCTAATCCACTGCACTGGACTCGACAGTAGAAATTGTTGTATTGCTATCCGCATCTGGTTCTTTCTCCAGAAGTTTTACTGTGCCGTGATGCCCTTTCAAGTGTTTTAAATTGGATGTGGAGTTTTTCGTGGTTGAAAAGGTTTTCTTCCCCCACATAGGCTAAATGACAACGCACAATAAAGTTCTTGCCTTTGATAGAAATAAACTCAAAATAATGATTGTATTTCCAGCTATAGGATGCATGCTTTTCTCTCACCATGCAGAGTTTTTTGTTGGTAGTATCCACCTCTTAGGCGCTTACCAGTCAAAGGATGCTGCATGTGCAACACCCTTCTACAATCTAGATGATAAAACACTGCATTCTGTTGGCAATGATGTAATGCAGCTGTAACGTATAGAGACCTCAGCTTTGAACTGTACTCTACTATTTTGGAAATTATAACGCGTTAAATTACTTGGTTACTAAAAAAGTAATAAAATTACGGTAACGCGTTACTAAGTAATGCGTTACTGCCCAACACTGGTCAGGAACCCCTGTTTAGTGCTAAGGGTTGTGCCGGTGGGAAAAACCAGGATGACTATAGCAGATCAGGAACGCCTGCAGATGGCCAGGGCTCTTTTGTGTTGATAAAGATGCAACACGGGCAGTGGAATAGGAAAAACATGCAATAAGATTGGAGTGCACTTTTAACTTGAACACCATGTTCTTAGAATGCCATTTCATGCATGAGACGCTGCAAGAGATGCGAGCGCAACAGCCAAACGCGTCCATGTTTACATAGAAAAAAAGTAGCACAATCGAATAAAAAAACCTGTAAGTACTGAATGTCTGATATTTCATGTTTGCATCATGGTGACAGGCAGAAAGCTGTTGTTGTTTTTACAGAACTTTTATAGTTAATAATAGTCTGCTGGTGTTGGACCTTAAATCATTTTGAATTAGAATTACCTTGACTTTTGTGTTTTTTTTTTTTGTTTTTTTTTTTAAGCATTTTCCTCTTATTATTTCTGAACACAATATGTATAAGACAAGTTTGTACAATATGTAGTTGTAGTTTGTGCATCTTTTCTGCAAAGCTATATAACAAGTGATTTGTTTAACATTTACATAATGTTAACAACTTCATGTGTGGTGCACATGGAATAGAATTTTCTTTAACTAGAGGGTTATTAAAGAAAAATTAACTTGAATCATGTTGTAGTTACATTTTCAAGTTGACTGGTTAAATCTGAAAAAATCGAGGTTTAAATTTTTTGACAAATCACTGGCAAGGCGAGGCAGGATATGGCAGGACAGGACACAACACAACTGGGAGCCAACAAGACCTTGGGAACATTGGTCTGAACCTTGACATTAAACCAAGTCTGAACTCGACAGGGGTGCTGGGGTCTGAACATCAAGCTCTGCACACACAACATATCTCATGGATCATACAGCACACAGTCCAAGCACACTGGAGCACTGGCAGATGGCTAAGGTGGTGTGATGGGGAGGGACCAGGGAGGATCCAGTGGGTCGGGAGTCCTGGTGGACAGCCAGGGAGGAACCGGAGTGACTGACCATGGAGGCTCCTGTGGGCTGGGAACCCCAGTGGAGTGCCAAGGGTGGTTCCTGTGGGAAAGACCAGGATGGCTCCAGCAGATCAGGCTAGGGTGAAGCCAGAGGAGGGCAGAACCTGGATTCCAGGCCTGGAATGGATTCTGGGACTGCCTCTGTGGCTGTAACAGGGAGAGCGGGCTACAAAATAAAACAAAACCTACTCTGTAAGGGGAAATACTACAGCAAGGCAAGGCAGGATATGGCAGGACAGGACACAGCACAACTGTGAACCAACAGGATCTCTGAAACATTAGTCCAAACCCTGAGACTAAACTGAAACTAAACGACAGAAGTGCTGGGGTCCGAATGCCACTGTCCGCACACACAATATTTCACACGGACCAAAGAGCACACAGCCCAAACACGTCTCTTGGTGGATGGCAAACGTTGTGTTGGTGACCAGGGAGGCTCTGGTGGGTCAGGAACTTCAGCAGATGGCCAGAGCGAAGCCCGAAGAGGGCAGAACCTGGGGCAGCCCTCCAGGGCTGAAACGAATTCTGAGACTGCCTCTGTGGTCGAGACAAAGCAAAAACTATGGGTAGTGGTTCCTAACTATGTTCCTGGAACCCCCCGCCCCACAACAATGCACATTTGCATGTCATCTGCCACACCAGACTTGTTGTGGGCCTCTGTGTCTACTGGCACTCTGAATTTTAGGCTGTCACTGGCCATTTGTCATACCTGTTTACATCAAGTCCTACCAATTTCAGAGCAATCTCAATCGCCATATAGAGAAGGTATGCTTCCAAGAAGACAACAATACAAGCATACAAGGCTCCTACAGATTAGAAGCACAGCATCTGGACGGGACCCAAATGATGTGCTTAGAGTCTCTTGTCCAATCATGACATTTTATAAAAGCAATATGCTACTCAAGGCCATGCACTCGAGTATTTTACCAAAGTTAGGAGGGTTCATATTGTGCTTAACCACCTTACATGTGTTAACATCACTGTAACATCACTGCGTTACCACTCCTTGGCTAATTTGTAGAACCTCACAATTGTCTTCTTATTTGATATATGTGTAGACTGACCTCGTCTCTGAATCAAATTGTTCTTTATTTCCAATGAGAAAAACACGTGTTCTGTTTCTTTTTGTTCGCACTTCAAAGAAGGTTTCTGTCAGAGTGAATTAGCCATGAAAGGCAGACAGTGGGGAAGGGTGTTATCTCAGTGTTTGGCCTCCGGCACGGAGCACAACATCTCGTCAACGCTGTACACGCCACTCTAAAGTGGACCGTGAACCAGTTTGACCAATATCTGTTGAGAACATGACGCTCTCTGGGTGAATTTAAATGGCTGTTTGCACTCTTGAAGGGTGCTGCTGGAGGCCGCTCTATTCATAGGGACCTTCTGAATAAAAGCGGAAAAGAGCAACTTCAACAAGGTGAAGTTTATAAAAGAAGTGATTTTCTTATCATTAAGGTGGCGATTCCAAGGGGAATTTACTTTTACTTGGGATTACAAAGCCCTCAAATTGCTCTTGTGCACTATTTGTTTAACAAACATAATTTTTTTTTGCATCAAACTTGGTATCCATTATTTTCACTGGGATTGATACTGAACACTGAGATTGGTATTGTTAACATTGCTAGAAATGATTGTGTGTCAGAAAATCAGTATGATTAAACATAAATTAATTACATTCTTTATGATTTAATGGAGACTGCACCCATTAGTCCAGACAAGCATAACCTTTAACATTTATAAAGAGTTTGTAGGAGTAGACCTACATTTACATTTATACGTTACATTAATAAATCAACGCTGATGTTTTTATTCAAAGGGACGTACAGTAGAGCTGAGAGTTGGTCTGCAACATGCATGTAACATAAGACACAAGTAGTTTGTTGTGCTTTGTACACAATATTTTGCTAACCCATTTATGTGTAGTATATTGTGACCATCTTAGGCATCTTATTGGTCTTAGGTATTGTTGATTATTAATATATGTTTTTATATTTAACTGTGGACTCTCATTTCTGCCTAAAAAGCAGTAATAATGATAACATTTTTCTCTAACAATGATACAGCAAAAACAGTGCAGTATTCTAAAAAAGGTTTAAATTCATTACTTGACAAAAGGAAAGCAACCTTTATTAATGTTACTTGGAAATGCATAATATACCTACTTCATCTCTGAATTCACTTTGTTCGTTTATCCATCTTGTTAGCCAAAGTGCAATGTTCACCTAGTGTCTGAAATCAAGCCTTTGTTGATGTTTTTTTTTCCATTTCTGTGGGCTCCAGATTTAATGTGCATTACAGTTGTCAATGTGACTTTATACTTCATATTTATCTATATTTGTTTCAGCCTATACCCCGTACAGCTGTCTCATACTAAACCAATTACTCAAATCTACTGGTTGCTGTATATCTCTGTTATCTATGTTCCAACCAGAGTTTTAATATCTTACCAGTATTGCAGAGGTTACTCCTCTATTAAAAAGACATATTTTTGTCTCACTTCAAATTGAATATTTATCTGTTCCTATTATATATTCATAGCATATACAACAACTGTTTTTAGTTGCAGTGTTTTAAATTTTTTTTGGACACAATAGTTTAATATGTATCAGCCATAACATTATAAGAATAATGATTGTCTTTCGGATTTGAGCCAGAAATATTATCATATTTGTAATTTATGCAATTATTTAATTTCCCTGTAAATTTCAAAGCATTGTCTGCTGTACCCTGAGTAGGGCAGAATGATGCTTGGTTTTCTATGGAATTGACTCTCTCTCCCTCTCTGTTTCTCTCAGAGCTGACTCTCCAGCAGGCTTTGCACCGGTCTGTATTCATGCCGTGTTCCAGCCCATCTCCCAGCATGCCTCACTGCTGGGATCAGCACAGCAAGCTACTTCCAACAGTGGCAGGCATCACGGCCAGTAAAGTGGCAGCGTGGAGCGTGGATGAGGTACACAGAGCTCCCGCGTGCATCTGCATTTCCCACTTGCTATTCAAATTTTGTTGAATTAATGCAAGTTTTTTTTTTTTTTTTTTTTTTTTTTTTATCAGTTTATTTGTTTTGGGATCGGTTAACTTCAGCTGTTGCACCTCCTCTAATCCTCATTGTTATTCTGCAGGTGATCGGGTTTATCCAAGGACTTCCAGGATGCGAGGAGCAAGTGCGCACCTTCAGAGAGGAGGTAAATTATTCCCTTTAATCACGAGTGGAATCAGAACGACTGAAGCCTGTGGGAAATATTTAACTAGTCTTCCATCATGAGGTTTGGCTGCTGGAGTAACTGAAGCATTTTAGGAACACAATATAATGCATAAGGAAGAGAGCATGGGGCATGATAGGAAATGTGAGGAGATCTCATTGAAACCATTTATAGGCATGTCAAGTCATCCCACGTCACAGCATCATGCCTGTTTACAGCTAACAAGAATGTTAAAGAGGCCAGAGGGCTGCTTCTTTAAATAATCCTGCTCTCTGAGCTGCTGTCTGCTCTTATTTCCCATCTCTCTCTCCTCATGTTCGCTTCTGTCTTGTCCTGTGTTTTTTAATTATATGTGCAAATGGGAGCTGCATTAATTAGTCCTGTCTTACATTGGGGTGTAAAAGTCTCAGAGCACTGGTGAACATTATTCTACCTTGTGTTCTTTTATATTATGAAACAGTTTGTTTTATAATATAAATTGCTGATATGTATTAAAACAGCACTGGGATGTTTTACATATCTCTGTTCTGCATATGACATTTAGGCAAAATAAGTGATAATATTGTGTTTCAAATGTAAGTTACTTAACATTAACTTCCTGTTTATTGAACTGTTGGTTAAAATCAATGTTACAGTATCGGCATGAGTTTAATTACCTGCAGCCAATCTATTCCACACACATTACCGATTGTGAAAATGTTTTAATTGCATGCAACTTTTTGTGGTTTAAAATGTATAATATTAGCATAACAGTTGCATTTCACATGCATTTCTGAATGTTTTAGTATTTGTTATATGCCCTTTTTTAATCAGTGGCAACAGCACTCGAAATGTCTGGATTTGTGAAATAGATATTTGACATTTTCTGTCATAACCATTATTTATATTCAGACTGTAAAATTTCTAACATGTTGTTTATTTCCAGGCCCCAGACTTAGACTTTTGAATCCCATGAACATTTATCTGAAAAGATCTTATAAGATGACAGCAGCTTTGGATTTACTGAGATTGCACTTGTCTCACATAATCACCCGTTCCATTCACTCATTGTGCTGTGATCTCATTAGATTGATTGCAGTGGTCTATCTAGTGATGTGTTTAGTGATTATGTCTTCCTCTCAACTGAACCTTTAAGTTGAAAGCACCACTTAAATCTTCATTTGAAACACTGTGTCTATGTTGAAAGTGACCAACATCAGTCATGGTGCAGGTGCAGCAGCTGGATGTTGTCTACACCGGATGTGTCAATGTGTAATATGTAAGCTTGAAGATATCCTACCTTATTACACGACTCTGACTGGAATACTTGATTCTGATTGGTCAGTCGCGACATTCAGAGGTATGTTATTCCACAATAACAGCCAGTAAATGCTGATAACACAGGCTCATCCGGTTAACTGCCGTCAGTGCTATATGCTTGCTTGGAATAGTTTTTGTTTGTGGATGCTTTGTGTTCGCTTAGCTAATAAAATATTAAGACTCAAAACAATATTATGAATGTCATCCTGGTATCGCGGACTTGTTTCATACAAATGCAGTTGATGCCATTTTGCGACAATTGTTTTGTACACTATAATGGATTATGAGATAACTAACAAACTGGTGCGATTTCTTCTTCAACTGCTTTCTTTGCAGAAGCTTTGCGTTCTAGTAATTTAATTCAGAATCATGGAGTCGTGTAATAAGTGGGATAATGTACATCCCGCCGGTTGTCATCGCTGAATAACCCCCTTCAGTGTGATACAAGTGCGGATCACCCTGTTGGGGGTTATTCTGCTATAACAACCAGCTGGATGTGCATTATCCCTTACTGAAATCATAGTTAATTTTCTGGAAATCCAGTGGTGTAAAAATGGTGTAACGAGGCACTTTCCTGTGTGAACAGATCTGCTTATTATAATGGGAGGATGTGGTTTGTCATTGCAAGGAACAGATGCAATGGGGTTACTAATTATAGGCTAAAACAAGAGTTCTCCTGTTTGCGTAGTTTAAATGTCATCGGCACCCGAGTACATTTCCATATCATCTCACACTTGACTTTCACACAGGATTGTGCTGTCAGTGTGACTGTACAGTATATCCAGTGCTATAGCAGAGATGTGGAAACTGCTAGAGATTCTGCCATGCTGTTGATAGCGCGGTACATGTATCTGCATAGCTTTAGATTTCAGCAGCTGCTGTGACGCCAAAACCTGGAAGACTAATTCACCATGTGTTCCCTCCAGATCTTCCTATGGGCTTTTATAATGGGTTTTTTCAGTTTATTAATAAAACAAGGTCTGTGGTAAATATAAATGAAAAGGGTCATATGGCGATTTCAAGTTTTCCTTTGTCTTTGGAGTGTTACAAGCTGTTCGTGCATAGATAAGATCCATAAAGTTGCAAAGACTAAAGTCTCAAACCCAAAGAGAGATTCTTTATAAAAGTTAAGACTCGTCTAAGGCTTCCTAAAACGCCTCATCACCCAAATGTTTATGCAAAGAAAGAAGGCGCAACTTTTGTGTGTTTCCAAATACGGTAAGGGGCGTAACGTTTCCGTCACACGCTTGAGGCATTCAGCCAATCACAACACACTGGATAGCAGGCCAATCAGAGCACACCGTGCTTTTCAGAACGATGAGCTTTGTTAAAATCGACTTTACAACTTCACTTAAGCCGGGCTCACACTGTACAATTTTTAATAGTCCTTTATGATTGTTGATTGTCAGATTGTACGAACATGAGGATCATGTCACTGTGGGATTCAGTTGTCATTAACGTCAGACTGTAAGACAGTCAAAACGCATTAAAACTAGTGCGTGCAAGAAAACTTCCCGTTTTACTTTATCAGCCCAGTGGCTGCGAGCTGAATGGTGTAAGCAACACTACACACCCACATGAAAACAGCAGCACAACCAGTGTTTATCATAGCAAAGGCAACATATCATATGAATTTGCATTAACAATATGCATTTAATTCTGACCATGGCATGTCTAGAAAAACAAAGACAGTTGTTACGTTTGTCGTAAGAGACGTCACACTGCAGGACTGTGCGCCAAATCTTCTGACAAGAATACAGATTTTAGCCTATTGGGTTATAGGAATACTTTAGGATTTTCAAAATTTGGAACCAAATCATGGCCAAAATCGCACCGTGTGAGCTGGGCTTCACACACACCCGTACTTAAAACAGACATTTTGATGTTTATTTTTAAAATCATATGTGTTTACGTTGACATCGAAACATACAAATATCATGTGTTTGTTTATCGCAGACATAAATTAGACAAACCCCATTATAAAAGCCCAGAGGAAAATCTTGAGGAAACCTGTGGTTTTCTAATAATTAGTATTAATATGAATTTTAGATGACCTTTATTGTCATTTCACTTGAAGTTCATCTTTAAAAACACTAATATCTTAAATAATTCTTAAATATAAACTTTAATCAATTTCAAAATAAACATAAATTTGTCATTCTGCGCACATGGTGCCTACATTCACATTTAAACATTTTTAGTGTGTTTCTTTTAATTCATTTACATAAATGATCATTTTGATATTGTTTTGATATATTATTGTTTATCATCCATAACACATAACATAATTATCAACTTCTTGTATCAGCCAGAATTTTAATATGGTGCATCTGCTATTATCTGATCTTTTGATTTGTGTCCATGAAGATCAAAATATAAAGAGAAAATAATCAAATGACATGAAGCACCTTTCATTTATGCAGTATTTTAATTGCTGGATTATACAAATCAATACATTATTATTATTTAAAAATATAAAACATTTTCCACTGTTTTAATATTTCATATTTAACTAAATGGTTATATAAAATCCCTAAATTTCAACGTCTCTGTGTTTGTTCTGTTGCATGAATTTCACCTAGAAATGACACTGAATCAAAGAATTGCAGAGGACATGCATCTTCTGCTCTGACAGCTGTGTATGTTTATCTGCTAATTTATTGTTGTTTGGTTTCAGCAAATTGATGGCGAGGCCTTCCTGTTATTGACTCAGGTGGACCTGGTGAAGATCCTCAGCATTAAACTAGGGCCGGCTCTCAAAATATACAACTCTATACTAATGTTTAAAACCACAGAAAACTCTGCCTGCAACGAACTCTGACCAGACAGACCGACAGCCAAGAGAGTTCAGAACTGCTTCAGTCAAAGGGCTCATCATAAAGATTCATACAGCACACACCACACTATTATACATGACCAACACGATGTAGATAATGTCCGAATGAGCAGATAATACACACGTGATGACACTCAGAATTCATTCAGACAGCACAAAGAACGTGTCTGCGCTGTCAGTAATAATCATATTTGTATGCACTTATTAACTCACATGATGACTTCATGTAGTGCTGTTGCATCATAGTGTCGGTGAGAATGTATATTTTACTGAGGGGTTATTGGAGCACTAGCGCTTTTCTAAATTCAGGTGCTAAACGAATGCAGCTACATGCACTGAAGAGCCGCACAATGTCTGCTTTTGACTCTCGTTGTTTCTGTTACAACTCATATTGATATCTCTTCTCCTTTAATTCATAGCTGTAGATAATTTAAGTGTTTGGAAAGGGTTCTGGATGGAGGACTAGCAGAATGGGGTTGAATATCAGAGCATTAGATAAACGCATGGATCCTCTTTGATTTTTTGTTTCCAGTGTGCTGTGACGCCATATTAATGCATCATGCCACAGTCCTTCATTACGGTTAAGTCATGGATTTTATGAATGGAGACTGATGTAAGCGTAGCGCTCTTTCGTTATTTGTTTTGATACAATGGATGTAGAAATGGAGCTCGGAGGGTAAAACTACACTCAAGGCACAAATAATAATTGTGAGAGCCATATTGGTATTTCGTAATAGAATGTACCTTAATATTCAGAATGCCTTCATGTGCACAGTGTAAGAAGAAAAGTGTCATTTTTCATTGATATGCAGATGTATTCATTTTATTTCTGTTGCTGAGGTATGCAGCATTAAAAATACATGAAATTTCCCATTTATTTATTTAAGATTAATACTTTGACTATTTAAAAACCAATGTGCTGAACACGTCATTGTGGACATGTATGTTAACAAACCTAAACAGCTTGTGTTGAAATGCTG
Organism: Barbus barbus; assembly: GCF_936440315.1. Taxonomy (NCBI): domain Eukaryota; kingdom Metazoa; phylum Chordata; class Actinopteri; order Cypriniformes; family Cyprinidae; genus Barbus; species Barbus barbus. The sequence goes on from NC_136742.1 coordinate 2,301,293, forward strand.
TTTTTACTCACTTTTTGAAAATGAGTAAACTTACTGCACTCGGCTGTATGATTTCCCATATTCAAAACTCATTTATCATGTCAATTTTCTTCATGCCACGAGAGCGTATAATGAACTGTTAGTTTGGGGATTTAAAATTTAAATATAAAATGTGTAAATAAGCAATGGTTTAGAGTGGAAGTGCAGAAACCAGTGGATGGACTACTAAACTTCACTGTAATTCATTTGCGAATAAACTTGCTGATTGAAAGGTCTTTGTCAACACAATTGTCTTTTTAGTGATTGCATGATTAATATTATAATGTGGCATTTATTTTATTGCTGGTTTATTATTTGATAACATTTGCATGTGATAAAGCAGTATACCTCTTTAATTGATTTCTTGACACCTGTTTCAAAAAGTAGGTAATGTTTTAAACATCGGCTGTGTTCAGAATAGCATACTACCCGTATTTGCAGTTCAGTTTGTGATTATACTGTATGCATGAATGCCTTGATGGGTTTCGGCTTATCTACTACATTTGCCTAAATGCACCATGTAACAGAGCACACTGTATAGAATAAGGTATTCCACAATGCAATGCACCTGACTTTGCATTTTCAGTGAGATGAACAAGAAAGTCATATATGCAATAGTGTTCTCCTAAACTCATGGTTTAAATGGACTGCATAGACTACTTAGTAAGAACAAACACCACTTCTGCCGCAAATGTTTAAGAAGTCACCTGTGTGTGTGTGTGTGTGTGTGTGTATATACAGTGAGATCAATAAGTATTTGATCACCCTGTGATTTTGCAAGTTCTCTTACTTAGAAATCATGGAGGGGTCTACAATTTTCAGCATAGGTGCATTTCCACTGTGAGAGACAGAATCTAAAAATAAAAATCCAGAAATAACATTGTATGATTTTTTAACAATTTATTTGTGAATTACTGTGTCAAATAAGTATTTGATCACTTGCTTATCCGCCAGATTTCTGACCCTCAAAGACCTGTTATTTTGTTTTAAATAGTCCAGCTACACTCTGCTCATGATTCTAAATTAGTAGCACCTGTTTGAGGTCGTTAGCTGTCATAAAGACACCTGTGCACCCCACAATCAGCCAAAGTCTAAGTAGCAACATGGGCAAAACCAAAGAGCTGTCAAAAGACACGAGACAAAATTGTAGACCTTCACAAAGCTGGAAAGGGCTACGGGGCAATTGCCAAGCGGCTTGGTGAAAAAAGAACAACTGTTGGAGCAATTGTCAGAAAATGGAAGAGGCTAATGATGACTTTCAATGTCCCTCGGACTGGGGCCCCACGGAAGATCTCTCCTCGTGGGGTATCAATGATGCTAAGAATGGTGAAGAATCAGCCCAGAACTACACGGAGGAGCTGGTCAATGCCGTGAAGAGAGCTGGGACCATCGTTTCCAAGGCTACTATCAGTAATACACTAAGACGTCATGGTTTAAAATCTTGCATCGCACGGAAGGTTCCCCTGCTTAAGTCAGCCCATGTCCAGGCCCGTCTGAAGTTTGCCAGGGACCATCTGGATGATCCAGAGGAGTCATGGGAGAAAGTCCTGTGGTCAGATGAGACCAAAGTAGAACTTTTTGGTCTTAACTCCATTCGCCGTGTTTGGAGGAAGAAGAATGATGAGTATCATCCCAATAATACCATACCTACAGTGAAGCATGGGGCTGGAAGCATCATGCTCTGGGGGTGTTTTTCTGCACAGGGGACAGGACGACTGCACTGTATTAAGGAGAGGATGAACGGGGCCATGTATTGTGACATATTGGGCAAAAACCTCCTTCCCTCAGTCAGAGCATTAAAGATGGGTCATTGCTGGGTCTTCCAACATGACAATGACCCAAAGCACACAGCCAGGAAAACCAAAGAGTGGCTCCATAAGAAGCATATCAAGGTCCTGGAGTGGCCTAGCCAGTCTCCAGACCTAAATCCAATAGAAAATCTTTGGAGGGAGCTGAAACTCCGTGTTGCTCAGCGACAGCCCCGAAACCTGACCGATCTAGAGAAGACCTGTATGGAGGAGTGGGCCAAAATCCCTCCTGCAGTGTGTGCAAACCTGCTGAAGAACTACAGGAACCGTTTGACCTCTGTAATTGTTAACAAAGGCTTCTGTACCAAATATTAAAAAATTTTGACTCAAGTGATCAACTACTTATTTGACACAGTAATTCACAAATAAATAGTTAAAAAATCATACAATGTGATTTCTGGATTTTTATTTTTAGATTCTGTCTCTCAATATATATATATATATTAGGGTTGCCACCCGTCCCGGTTTTCCAGGGATTGTTCTCTTTTTTGAGCGACAGTACCGGAAAATTTATATTCTTTCCCGTTTTTTTGTGAAAATGTACTTCTAAAGTCGAATTTCCTGGTTTCAAATTAAACCGTTTTTTCTTCATGGTTGTGTACATCCAATCCTGTGTCCGTAAACGGGTAAAAACGGGTAAACAAACAGTGGATTTACAATGCCAGGCGTTTACTTTTATTTGATTGGAAGCTCAACTTATCGCCTAGCAACTGCCTGTGCTGTCCGTCAGTTGCGCGCGCACATCCAGGATGAAACAGTGTGACATAAGGAACAGGATGTCAGTGGGGTTGGTCAAAGCTGAACTTCAAGTTAGATTAAACTTTAAATTATCATGCTTGGAGTTTAAAGCATTCATTGAGGGACAGCCGGGACTTCTGCAGGCAGCAAAAAGGGATGAGAAATACACATGGAAAAAGAGGTGAGAAATGTCAGTCTTAGGTTGCCCAAATTAAGTTAACAAAAACAAAACAAAGTTGTTTATAATCTATTATAATACATGTAATCATGTTTTAATTGCTAAAGAGTATAGCCTATCATTCTACAAATGATTAGATTTTATATTAGATTATAATTATACAGTATATGTTTACACAATGTTTATACAAAAGTGTATTTAATGTAGAAAGGAGTCCAGAGTGAGTGCATGTACGCCAGGGAGTGCATCTATGTCAGGGAGTGCCTCTACGTCAGGGAGAGCAGGACAAATATAGGTAACTGTTAACAAAGTATATTTGCAAATATGGGTTGACCCCCCCCCCAAAAAAAAAGTGTCCCGGTTTTTCACAAATCAAAGGTGGCAACCCTAATATATATATATATATATATATATATATATATATATATGTATATAGTAAAATACATAGGCACCTTTATAATGATGTTTCTTCTTGCCTTGTAAATACATTCCATTTATGATATTTTTCATAACGAAGCGAGTTGAACTGTCTCTCTCCATGTTTCACGTAACTGGCTGTTTGCTGCACATGTTCTAGAGTAAATCATAAACTCTGGATCTCAACCTTGAGCTGACAGAGAATGTTTATTGTGAATGTTGTGAGCCCACTGAACTCATTATACTGTAAACCAGGTTGGATTTGTTTGGTTTTGTCACTAAACCTACCCTTAAACTCAGAGTTTATTTATCTTACTTCATGGAACAGGACACAGGCAAAAGCTCTAAATGAAATAGCCGCATACTGAAGAAAGTAAGATGTAATTTTTCGATGTGCAAAATGGCATTCAATGTTACATTGCAAGAATCTACATCATACACACTCTTATGTCTACTGTTACCAATGACTTGTATTGTGTTGAGCCCTGGAGATGTTGACAAAAGTGTTGGAACGTGATGTGCTCAATAATGACATTCTCTAGGGATTAATCTATTTTAACAGACCTCTACTCCTGATAGGGCAAATCTGAACATGACTGTTGTTGAAAGGAAGCTTTATATTCGTCATGTATACGTCCCTTCCTTTAACTTTGTAAATCTTATTTGTAAATTACCGCTTTTCGAAAATTTCATCAGATTCATGTCACCGCGTCCACTGTTATCTACAGTCTTGAAGATACATTCCTGCTGTTTTAATCTTACAGTCTTGGTTTTAAGAGAAATATGTGTGCTTTTAACACTCAAGGAAATCTGACAGTATGTGTGTTGTACATGCATTCATGCTTCATCAGAGCCGTAGCCAGGGTTTGGGTTGGATTGTCGAGAATTGTACTATAATTACACCTACAAACGCAACCCATTCAATACACTACACACAAACATAAACAGAGACAGACATGTAGCTGCTTGTGAAAAACATTTAAGATTCACAGTTTACAGACAAGGTCTGAGCTATCCAGGTGTGCATGCTTTTTGCTCATTTTAAATTAGTGTGGTGATGCAAAGTGCTGGTGATGCAAATAATTGGGTGGGAGGAACTGCACCTGTTCTCTGTCAAGCCCCATTCACACTGCCAGTGTCTCACAGCGGCATTCATCTTCACACAACATACACTAAACAAACCAGCAAAACAATATGTGTTGACGTTTTCCTGCCTTACAGTACAGTTTTGTTTTATTTTTTTCAGTAAATGTGTTTTTATTTTCCTCTTGTTGTAAAGCACATTTGACAACCTGGGTTGTAATTAATAGTGCTGTATAAGTAAAATTGCCATAGCCATTTCCAAAATGTCAGACTGAATTATATATGCAGATACTCAAAGGAGGAGTTCTTGTGCCCTTGCATTGATTACTGCAATCTCAATAGAATTGGGTCAAGTATAAATATCCTCTTTCTCTGATCTCACCCACCCCGGAGCTGCTGAGGGGAGCAACGGTGTTTAAAAAGCTCAGCCTTCACAATCTTGTCAGAATGCAGATGAATGGAGATTAATTGAAGACCGCCTTAATAACACCTACAGGCCACTGTGAGTATCAGGTCATACCATATGGCCTAGTCAACGCTCCCTCTGTATTCTAGTGGTTAATGAACAAGGTTTTCTGAGACTTCTCGCTGTTCTAGTCAACACTGATATCCTCATTTTCTCAGCGACAGGGAGGTCCAGCAAAACTCCATCCATTTGCTGCCTTCTCATGTAAACTCCTCCTCCCTGGTCAAGCTAAATTTTGACATAGGCAACCAGGAGTTTTTTGCCATCAAGCTGGCAGTGGAGGAGTGGTGCCACTGGCTAAAGGGTTTCTGTCACCTCTTTTTAAATTACCTGTTGTCTAGGACAGTGGTTCCCCAGCCTGGTCCTGGAGCACCCCCAACAGTACACGTTATGGATGTCTTCAGTCCTTTCCCAAGGACTCGAGTTGAGAACCACTGGTCTAGGGTCCAAGGTGGATACCCTCTCCCGGCTTCATTCTGACTTTTCCCAAATTTTCTGCTTAAGAAACTGAAATCTTGCCTGAATTTACATCCCTATGATTACCAAGCCTATTCAGTGAACCCTGGATGACCAGATTATTGAAGCCACTATCACAGAACCAGCCTTGCAAGGGTGCACTGGAAGGATAAAAAACACTTTCACCTCACTGTGGCTAACTCTGCTGTTTTCTACGTACTCTGTCCTGGGAAGTGGTCATCTTCGCATCCATCCGACCCTTTCACTCCTACAGAATCAATACTAGTGGCCCAGTTTGTCCCAAAAAGTTCAACTTTCATTATCATCGAACAGAGCAATCCTGCATTACACGTAGCTTTCATGTGTCACTGTTGAATCCTCACCACACTTCTCCCCCTCCTTCTACCTCAGAGGAGGATCCAGCCTTCACTTTAACATCTGTAATGTGAAATAAATACTGTACATTGCTTAATAAAACGATTATTCAATGACAATTTGTCCTCAACATTTTTAATAACTGTTTTATGAAAGCAATGTTCATGTGCTTGATTTATTCTTCTAAAATCTTGAAATTTATATTACTACCTTACCTTACATTGTGAAGGGTTTGGCACTTATAATTTCATCAGCGAACCAGCATTGCCATGCCTTAATTTTCCTGCTACGCCAGTAATAAGTCACATGGGATTTAGAGCTCAGGTGATAGGCTCATATTTGCTCTGTGGACCCATGAACAAAGATGACAGATTCCAAATAGCATGCTTCCCGAGGGTCTTGTGCCAGTGGAGATATATGGGAATGCTAACAGCTTTCTCTAGGTTTTATAGACCTCAGTGACTATTTTGTGTTCTACTGTATGGTGTATGCAAATATATAAGTGTGAATTTTCTGGCACACTTATTTGGTCATATTCACACATGCACAGTTAAATCATAACAGACTCTGTGTGACAATAAGGCATGCAACTGAAACAATAACAGATGAACTTACATATTAGCATGCAACATAATGTCTGTGTGTTACATTCAGTGGCATAGCAAGAGTCTTTTTGTCAACTGAAATCTAAGCATCAATTTAGATTGTAATGGACAGCTCAAAACGAGAAAAGATAATATATCCTTCAGTTTGACTGCAAAACGTCTCAAATGTATTTGCTCCATATTAAGAGCAATTACAAAAGAAGCTGTGTGGCCCATTTATGAGCTGGAGACTGCACAGTCCCATTTCACAAAACATTATAAAACAGACTGATTCCATTTACACTAACTAGGCCTACATCATCCCTATTATCATAACATTTATCACAGAGAGCGAGTAGACAGCACATAGTAGCTGCAGAAAAAACAGTTTGTGAGTTCAAATCATGTTTCCTCTGTGTGAACTTGTTTTCCTTCCTCAGCGTCACGGCAACATGCATCAGCATCTCCATGGAAACTGCACATCCTTAATGTTCTGAAAGGCTGCTGGTGATATTCTGTGTGATCAAGCATATTCAAATATGAACTACAGGTCTTTATTGTTGCTGTATAATTTATTATGTTCTGTGTAGCACACCCCTGTTGAAAAAAACAGCATATGCTGGTTTAAGCTGGTCATGTGCTGGTCCTAAGCAACTAGCTCCAGCTCAGGACCAGCTTAAACCAGCTCATGGCCAAGTTTAAACCAGCTCAAACCAGCTGTCATGCTTCAAAACATACCTAACCAGCAGGACCATTTTTATTCAATTTATGGCAAAAATCTGGCAGCTGTGTTTGCCAGAACTTTACAGTTAAATACAGGGACAATGTTACAGGTATTATGGGATGGCAACTGTATTTTGTCACTCTTTAACATTTAAATAAACCATTCTTTCAACACTATTAAGTACAAAGTAAATGTTAAACCTAACCCTAACCTATAACACAAGGCAAAGGGAGCAATGGAAGGCTACACAATGACTACACAAGTTCCACCAATTGCTGCCAATAATCAGAGGGTAATACCAGGGTAGTCTTGTGTAGAATATATGTCAGAAGGTCTTGTCCATACAGCAGTTTATTCTGGTCAACAACTGCTTACTGTGACAGGGAAGACAGACTGGCTGGCATGTAAAGCATCCAAGCACAGTTCAAGCTGTTCTCAGTGGCGTTTAGGGGGGCAGTTGTCTGAGACAGATTAAACCACACTGTGGAAAGAGTCCGGAAGAGTATTTCAAATAGTGGTGCATCTTTTAAAGATTTGTCACAAACCTTGCATTAATAGAAGCACTTGCGTTATGATCTCAGTACCTTGTAAACAGGACTTTGTTTCCAGATTGACTGATTAAAAACACCTGTGTTATTTAAAACCATCCAATCAGATTATGAGAGCCAGTGTCCAGCACAGTTTAGCTCCATCCCTAACCAAACACACCAGGAAAATCTAACCAAAGTCTTTAGGATTACTTGAACATTATAGATAGAAGGTATAATTAAAACAAATAGTATATAATAAATAGTCAATGTAATGCCTTATTGGACACAATAATAATAATAATTAAAAAGTTTTCATACTTTTAAAATGAATTTTAGAAACAGATTTGCACAATAGTGTGCAGTAAGATACAAACCCGATTCCAAAAAACTTGGGACACTGTACAAATTACGAATAAAAAAGGAATGCAATTATTTACAAATCTCATAAACTTATATTTTATTCACAATAGAATATAGATAACATATCAAATGTTGAAAGTGAGACATTTTGAAATGTCATGCCAAATATTGGCTCATTTTGGATTTCATGAGAGCTACACATTCCAAAAAAGTTGGGACAGGTAGCAATAAGAGGCCGGAAAAGTTAAATGTACATATAAGGAACAGCTGGAGGACCAATTTGCATCTTATTAGGTCAATTGGGAACATGATTGGGTATAAAAAGAGCCTCTCAAAGTGGCAGTGTCTCTCAGAAGTCAAGATGGCAAGAGATCACCAATTCCCCGAATGCTGCGGCGAAAAATAGTGGAGCAATATCAGAAAGGAGTTTCTCAGAGAAAAATTGCAAAGAGTTTGAAGTTATCATCATCTACAGTGCATAATATCATCCAAAGATTCAGAGAATCTGGAACAATCTCTGTGCGTAAGGGTCAAGGCCGGAAAACCATACTGGATGCCCGTGATCTTCGGGCATTTAGACGGCACTGCATCACATACAGGAATGCTACTGTAATGGAAATCACAACATGGGCTCAGGAATACTTCCAGAAAACATTGTCGGTGAACACAATCCACCGTGCCATTCGCTGTTGCCGGCTAAAACTCTATAGATAAAAAAAGAAGCCATATCTAAACATGATCCAGAAGCGCAGGCGTTTTCTCTGGGCCAAGGCTTATTTAAAATGGACTGTGGCAAAGTGGAAAACTGTTCTGTGGTCAGACGAATCAAAATTTGAAGTTCTTTTTGGAAAACGTCATGTCATCCGGACTAAAGAGGACAAGGACAACCCAAGTTGTTATCAGCGCTCAGTTCAGAAGCCTGCATCTCTGATGGTATGGGGTTGCATGAGTGCGTGTGGCATGGGCAGCTTACACATCTGGAAAGGTACCATCAATGCTGAAAGGTTTATCCAAGTTCTTGAACAACATATGCTCCCATCCAGACGTTGTCTCTTTCAGGGAAGACCTTTCATTTTCCAACATGACAATGCCAGACCACATACTGCATCAATTACAATATCATGGCTGCGTAGAAGGAGGATCCGGGTACTGAAATGGCCAGCCTGCAGTCCAGATCTTTCACCCATAGAAAACATTTGGCGCATCATAAAGAGGAAGATGCGACAAAGAAGACCTAAGACAGTTGAGTAACTAGAAGCCTGTATTAGACAAGAATGGGACAACATTCCTATTCCTAAACTTGAGCAACTTGTCTCCTCAGTCCCCAGACGTTTGCAGACTGTTATAAAAAGAAGAGGGGATGCCACACAGTGGTAAACATAGCCTTGTCCCAACTTTTTTGAGATGTGTTGATGCCATGAAATTTAAAATAAACTTATTTTTCCCTTAAAATGATACATTTTCTCAGTTTAAACATTTGATATGTCATCTATGTTGTATTCTGAATAAAATATTGAAATTTGAAACTTCCACATCACTGCATTCTGTTTTTATTCACAATTTGTACAGTGTCCCTACTTTTTTGGAATCGGGTTTGTATAAATATAAAAAATAAAATTGCACCTCTCACATCACTGCCTCCTTCAGCTTCTGCATAACAGCAATTACCATCATTTAGCTTTCTAACTTGTGGCAAAGTCCCTGTGAAATCTAGCACTTGTTGTGAATCAGGAGGATATATTATACCCCTATATATCTCCTCAGTTTCATTCAGGTAACACTGTATGCACACAGCTCATGGGCTATCTGGTTGTTTGTTGCTGTTATTTGCTGTTTCTTCCATTGGGTTACCTTGTGTAAACATATCTTTTTTCCTTAGCATTTTAATTTCAATTTTATTGATGTTTTATTGGTTGTCTTGTTTGCTTCTTTTTTGTTTTCTTTTCTCATTTTAATTTCTGTTACATTGTTAAGCACTTTGGATAGCTTTGCTATGTTTAAATGTGCTATATAAATAAAATTTACTTACTTACTTACTCCACCAACCTGCAAATACACCTTGCAGTTGCAGACATTCTGGTGTATAGAAGATTCATTACAATAATCTTTCAGCAAATATGGCAAGGTACCTTGTGGTTAACCAATTAACAGGTTAGATTGTTTTTCATATTAATGAAAGTTTCATGTTAATCTTTTTTTTTTAGCTTAATATTTGTAAATGACTGCAGTTGTCAAAAGAACAATGTCTCCAACTGTTTTTTAATTGATTATTGATTTCATTACTTTTGTGGTTGTTTTTATTGCTTGTTGTTGTGATGCTTGTGGAAACAGCAACATGAGTTTACTGGTAAAACTGTCACGACACAGAGCGAGAACAGATGAGGGCTGGGTCCAAGATGCAGGTGAGTGCTATTTATTACGAATAATACCAAAAGCCAACACGGCAAAATAAACAAAACCAAAACATAACATCAACAGATCTCAGAACATGACGCAGGACAAGAATCACGGGAAACAAACATACGCAATGCAACCAGACAGAACATCGGGAAATGGGAACATATATAGTCCATGGTAATGAGAATCAGGTGTGTGTGTGTAATGAGATGCCAGGTGTGTGTGATCAAACAGGTGTATGTGCATAATCCAGTGAATAGAGTCCGGGGGAAAGGGGAATAGCGACCTCTAGCGGGGAAGGGCAAACCTGCAGCCCGGCCTCATGACAGTACCCCACCTCAAAGGAGCGGCTTCCAGACGCTCCATCCGTGATCCGTAGGGGGGTAGAACGGCAACACCGGGGGAGGGATGGTGGGCCAGGTCCGTGTGGAGGCAGAGAACCGGGAGACAGAGGCCGAGCCGGGTGCCAGGGCGGATCCGGAGGAATGGACCAGGGAGGCTCCAGCCCCACCAAAACCCCAGCAGACGGCCAGGGTGGGACCGGAGGGGCGAACCAGGCGGGCACTAGCACGCCCAGAGGTCCGAACAGAGCCAACAGCTTGGCAGGCAGCCCCGATGGTTCCGGCATGACTGAGAGCTGGGGTGGAACCGGCGGAACAGGGAACTCAGGTAGAGTCGGCAGAGCAAGGAGCTTGGATGGAGCTGGCAGAGCAGGAAACTCAGGTGGAGCCGGCAGAGCAGGGAGCTTGACTGGAGCTGGCAGAGCAGGAAACTCAGGTGGAGCCGGCAGATCGAGGAGCTTTGATGGAGCTGACAGACCTGGAAGCTCGGGTGAAGCCGGCAGAGCAAGGAGCTTGGATGGCGCCGGCAGGACGAGGAGCTCGGGTGGCACAGGCAGGGCGAGGAGCCTGGGTGGCGCCGGCAGGGCAAGGAGTCTGGGTGGCGCCGGCAGGGCAAGGAGTCTGGGTGGCGCCGGCAGGGCAAGGAGCCTGGGTGGCGCCGGCAGGGCAAGGAGCCTGGGTGGCGCCGGCAGGGCAAGGAGTCTGGGTGGCGCCGGCAGGGCAAGGAGCTTGGGTGGCGCTGGCCCAGCCTCCTGGCCAACCGTGAGCTCATGAATGGCCTCCTGGCCCTGTGGGGCATGGGAGGCTTTCCTCCGCCTCCTCCTCCGTTTCTGAGAGCGGAATACAGCGGCAACTTTGGCTGCCACAGGGGTGCAACTGCGGCATCCTCAGCCATCTCCGCTTCAGAAACCTTCTGAGCGTGCCCCGACGCTTCAGGAATCTTGTGAGCGGACACCGCCGCTTCGAAAGCCTCGTGAGCGTGTAACGACGCTTCGGAAATCTTGTGAGCGTGCCCCGACGCTTTGGAAGGCTTGTAATCGGGCACCGCCGCATCGGAAGCTTCGTGAACGTGCATCGCCGCTTCGGAATCCTCGAGAGCGTGCACCGACGCTTCTGAAATCTTGCGAGCGTGCACCGACGCTTTGGAAGGCTTATAATCGGGCACCGCCACTTTAGAAGACTTGTGAGCAGATACTGTCGCTTTGGAGGAACCGCGAGCGGTCAATGCCGCTCGCACCGACATCAATGAAGGCTCCCACACACTGCGCCTTAGCTCCAAACACTCCAGACGTGGACCAGAGGCACTGAGCGCGGCCACCGCCATCTCCGCCACTAACTCCACTCTGAACGTTGAGCCGCTCAGCTGTAAAACCAAGTTGATGTAATCCTCCAACGACTTCTCTGGTTCCCAATATGGTACCCAAGACTTGAAGGATTCCGCCAGACCACCCCAGAAGAAGACCACCAGGCTCTCCTCATGAACCTCTGACTGTCGAGCCAATTTGGTGAACTCCCTGGCGTAATCCTCCATGCTCCGATCTCCCTGGCGGATGTTAAGCAACTTCCCCGCTGGACCCATTTCAGCTGGTTGCATTCTGTCACGACACAGAGCGAGAACAGATGAGGGCTGGGTCCAAGATGCAGGTGAGTGCTATTTATTACGAATAATACCAAAAGCCAACACGGCAAAATAAACAAAACCAAAACATAACATCAACAGATCTCAGAACATGACGCAGGACAAGAATCACGGGAAACAAACATACGCAATGCAACCAGACAGAACATCGGGAAATGGGAACATATATAGTCCATGGTAATGAGAATCAGGTGTGTGTGTGTAATGAGATGCCAGGTGTGTGTGATCAAACAGGTGTATGTGCATAATCCAGTGAATAGAGTCCGGGGGAAAGGGGAATAGCGACCTCTAGCGGGGAAGGGCAAACCTGCAGCCCGGCCTCATGACAAAAACACCCTTTGGTTGCCAGTCTTTGGTAATTTTACACTGATGCTGATGTCTTGACTCACAAGAATAAGATGTAAATGTAAAACACTTGATTTTGATAGTCCACATTAGATATTCTACTAACTATAAGTCAACTAGCAGTCATTAGAGTATTAATAGACTCTCTGCTTAATATCTTGAAACGCTTTATTTTGATAGTCCACCAACACACTTTCTAAAGACTATTAATACAACTGCAACTATGTGTCAACTTTTCTACTAACCTTAACCCAACCTAACAGTCTACTATTACTTTAACGAGTGACAGCTGACAAGTAGCTGTAAAGTTAATTATAGGTAGTAGAATGTCTAAAGTAAACTATCGAAAAGTATAACCAATTTGTATTTCCTAACAAACAAATATTAAGAAATAAGGAAAAGAATGATAGATTTATTCTATCATCACACACTATTTGTACACCTTGTGTTTCTCCGATATTTTCTGGACTGGAAGTACAGATTTATACCAAAACAACAACAAAAAAACACATTACCTGTAGAAAACATGAAACTAAAAAAAGGTAACACTTTATTTTAAGGTGTCGTCGTTACACGTTACATGTACTTACTATTATAATAACAATAAATGATGCATAATTGCATACTAGTAACCCTAAACCAAACCTTAATCCTAACCCTAACCATATAGTAAGTACTTGTAGTTCATTCATATTACTCAGTACTTAAATGTATAATTACACTGTAACAGGGACACCTTAAACTAAAGTGTAACCCAAAACACATTGATGATACTAAAAACACATTAAAGAAATAAAAAATGTATATATGGCTCATACAGTGAGAAAACCCTTATTACATGTTTTGCTTGTTGTTATTATTGTTTAATTCAGAAAGAGTATTAATGCTGCTTCACACTACTTAAAAACCTGTAACAAACACTGTCTTCCAATGTTACGGATGGGTGTGTGTTAACTCACTGTGTGTGTTGGTGTTTGTGGAGGCAGTGTGAACTAGTCTCCTGGTTGTTTATGCAGTGGCTATTCACCAATACGCTCCCACAAACATCTTTTTAAAGTTTGTATATGTGTCTGTCACCTCCTAACTACCCTGTGTTGGCACTTAACATAAGACACTGCTTGTGTACATGCTGGTGTGATAGATGAATCCTCGCATGTGAAGGGTAATCCATCTGTGGTCTGAATTGTGGTCACAAATTATGTAACAGAAAACTGTTGGAGCAGTATTTAACACTGTCAACACGTCATAATGCTTGTACCTTACATAATCATACTCAAAATGAGTTAAAAACTGAATCATGGTATGTATGTGGTACATGTGGTTCTCTGTGATGAACTAATGTAAGAAGCATGCATGCATTCCTCCACAGTGAACACATATCTGGGATTCATGACAGCATCCGGCTTTCCTCGGCTGTCTCTTAAGATGATCGTCTTTTCATGAATTATGAAATGAGAGAGCAAACACCAAAATCCTGCATCAATGCAATGATGGGATTCTTCATTTTTTTCCCAGCATGTGCAGAAAAGCACTCATTAATTGAAGAACATGCCTATGTTTAGACTCTCTTTGACTATAGTGATCACACCTACGCTGTCTGCAGTGTTAGATTCATCCTCCACTGCTCTTAAGACTCACGTCTCTATCCACCTCCTCTGTGATGCTGGCTGAATATGCTTGTGCAGGAAATGAAGATGTTGTTGTAAGGTGCTCATGAAGAGCACTCTATAAGCTCAAAGGCTTAGCGCCCAACAATTAAATCTATCATTGTGTCATCTGGTCTTAACGCTTTTACAAAGAATTTTTCTGGAGCAATTCACTCAAGAAATTTAAATAATCTTCATTACTTATATTTTATCAATGGATTTTATTTCTTTCCATGGAGCACAAAAGGAGTGCAAACTGGATTGAAATTAAAGCACAATGGAAGTATCAGAAATATCAAAAGTATCACTCTTGTGTAAAGTTTTGCTACTCGCTGAAAATGTAATTCTCCACTATAGCTCTCAAATGTTATTCTCACATCCGAGTTTGCATATTGAAACTTGGCACGTCATGTTTAGTTGTGAGCTGGGTGGGAAAAGGATCACTGTCACCAGCCAAATGTGGGTAATTTTTCACAGGGGCGGGTAATTTTGCTTTATTTACCAGCCCGATGTGTCAGACGACTTGTGTTGGTTTGGCATTTGACAATAAAATGCGTTCTTGTTGAAGTAATGTATTTAAGTACTGACTAGCAAAGGCAGAACCGGGTTCTTGTTCACTTCACATCTTGGTTCTTGAGTTTAGTTTTTTTTTAAGGTTTTTTACATTTTTTATTCCACACCTATCAAGATGTAATGCTTTGTACATGAATCATTTTCATATATGCAGTAAATTATGTTATTTAAATTCAAAATTCTAGAATAAAAATGGTTGGCTTTTGATATTTGAGTGGCTGGCATTATGCACCTTGATGTGCCAAGTGAACATATGTGAGTATGTGTGAGTGAGATTTGAGAGTCATAAAAGACAGGAAGATTATCAGTGAACAAGTTATAGTTCTTCTATCAAAAGCTATTGTATTAGAAGACTATTTATGGTGCTTTTTGAAGCATCACCACCTACTTTTGTTGAATGGAAAGAGCAGCTCAGACATTTGTGCTTCTGTAACTCATAACACATGATCAGAAAATCTTTAGGATTTATAAATGATGACAGTTTTAGATGACCTATTATTTTAATAATAGTTTTTTAAGCTGGCTGACTATGAGTCTAAGACTTAGTGTTTGAGAATCTAATCATGTAACTCCCTAAAAACACTTTATGAAGCTCTGCAAGTCTGCCGCTTCAAATGCTCAAGCTCATTAAAGTCGGATGGAGTCTGATTGACATTCAGTGATTTTATGTTTCATCAGCTTGCAATCGTTCCTCTGTCGTTATTGTTATTGGTGTGGTGTGAACATCCCCACATCGAATTTGAATGACAATTAAAACTTCATAGTTATCGTCCTTGTTATGAACAGCCCAGTAGACTGTGAGAGTGTCTGTCTGTGTGTGTGTGTGTGTGTGTGTGTGTGTGTAATATACTCACCTGAAACATCTGTTGTGATGACAACACTGAAAACACATTAATACAGCACGAATATGTTGTAGTGCACTACACAAGCTCCCAGCTGCCTATGCTCCGCTTGAATAAAATATTCATCAGACAGGCTACGCAGGCTATGCAATCTTCTTCATGACTGCAATTTTGAGCAGAATCCAGCTATGCTTTCATGAATACCAAAATTACTCTTTTTTTTTTTTTTTTAAATTCCAATTTATTTTTCCTCAGTCTTGTTTGAGGGCTGAGACATAGTGCCTGTGTTGAAAACAAAACAAAAAAAACTCATCCCAGATGTGCAGTTTTCCTTCTGAGATGCATGCATGCATGTACTGATGTTAGAAGAGAGGACAAAACATGTCATTTAACAGGATTAAACTCGCAGATATGCTCCAACCAGTAGGTTTATTAGATATGCCTCCCTCTTGCCATATAACAATGCTTTATTTCCTAGAAGCTCATGGCATCCCTGTTAACCACAGTGCCAATCAAATAAACAAGGGCCTCTGAGAGCTGTGTATGTGGGGCTGAGCAGCTCCAGAAGTCAGTGGCACTTCTCCACAGCAGGAAGACACACACAGACAATTACACTAATTCATAATT
Source organism: Barbus barbus (assembly GCF_936440315.1). Taxonomy (NCBI): domain Eukaryota; kingdom Metazoa; phylum Chordata; class Actinopteri; order Cypriniformes; family Cyprinidae; genus Barbus; species Barbus barbus. The sequence continues at coordinate 2,317,440 of NC_136742.1, forward strand.
GAAATTAAAACAGTTAAGGTTTGGAACCGACAGCCTCGTGGGCAGACTTTGCTTGCTGTCAGTTCTCGGTACTGTTTTGTCTCAATTCACTTGTTTAGTCTGATGTCACTGTTTCTGGGTCAAAATGCTCCTTCAGATGCCAAAAACCAACAACGAACACTGCTCATATACACTTACTTTTAAAAGCTCAGCTTAAAGTTGTGCTATATGTAAAGAGTACTCATAAATGCTGAGAGTGTTCGCACTTCAGTGTTCAATATGTCGCAATTTAACAGGCAGAGAGGAAATCACCCAAATAACAAATCTTTAAAAACTGTTACTGAATTACAAAATATCTGATCACAAGAAAAGGGTGCACAATTTAAAAGAAGAAAGCCCTCGATAGAGAGTGAGAGACAGAGAGAGCGAGGAGAGAGATTATATATTCATGTGTGTGAGAGAGAAACAGCCTTGTGAACTCAGCTATGCATAGCATAAACACAGGAAACCAGAGAGATGCCGACATCTGAAGTCTTTTAGATAAAGCATTTTAGTACATTAACTCTTTAACCGCCATGCGCAGAAGAAAACCTGCCTAAGGAAGCCCTTTGAATACACTGTGTGTAAAATAAGGAAAAAAATAAGTCAAATTTAATGAAGTGAGGACTACGTTTCAAAAAAGCCCATTTTTATTCAAACCCCATTTTATTATAAACAGTTTAAAGGGTTAGTTCACTACAAAAATTCAAATTACCTCATGATTTACTCACCCTCAAGCCGTCCTATAGTATATATGACTTTCAGATGAATCCAATCTGAGTTATATTTAAAAACATCCTGGCTCTTCCAAGCTTTATAATGGCAGTGAATGGCTGTTATTTTTCAATAGTTCAAAATTAGTCCAATAAAGCACCATCCATCCTTAATAAAAAAGTCCCTCATATGGCTCCGGGGGGTGAATAAAGGCCTCCTGTAGCAAATCAATGTGTTTTTGTAAGAAAAATACCAATATTTAAAACTTTATAAACAGTCATTTCTAGCTTCCACTAAATACGTGCGTTCACAATAGGACGCCGTTCCAGCGAATTACATACAGTATCTCACAGAAGTGAGTACACCCCTCACATTTTTGTAATATTTTATCTTTTCATGTGACAACACTGAAGAAATGACACTTTGCTACAATGTAAAGTAGTGAGTGTACAGCTTGTATAACAGTGTAAATTTGCTGTCCCCTCAAAATAACTCAACACACAGCCATTAACGTCTAAACCGCTGGCCACAAAAGTGAGTACACCCCTAAGTGAAAATGTCCAAATTGGGCCCAATTAGCCATTTTCTCTCCCCGGTGTCATGTGACTCGTTAGTGTTACAAGGTCTCAGGTGTGAATGGGGAACAGGTGTGTAGGCTATAAGAAGATTGCCAAGACCCTGAAACTGAGCTGCAGCACGGTGGCCAAGACCATACAGCGGTTTAACAGGACAGGTTCCACTCAGAACAGGCCTCGCCATGGTCGACCAAAGAAGTTGAGTGCACGTGCTTCGCGTCATATCCAGAGGTTGTGTTTGGGAATCAGATGTATGAGTGCTGCCAGCATTGCTGCAGAGGTTGGTGGGGGGGTTAGCCTGTCAGTGCTCAGACCATACGCCGCACACTGCGTCAAATTGGTCTGCATGGCTGTCGTCCCAGAAGGAAGCATGTTCTAAAGATGATGCACAAGAAAGCCTGCAAACAGTTTGCTGAAGACAAGCAAACTAAGGACATGGATTACTGGAACCATGTCCTGTGGTCTGATGAGACCAAGGTAAACTTATTTGGTTCAGATGGTGTGTGGCGGCAACTAGGTGAGGAGTACAAAGACAAGTGTGTCTTGCCTACAGTCAAGCATGGTGGTGGGAGTGCCATGGTCTGGGGCTGCATGAGTGCTGCCGGCACTGGGGAGCTACAGTTCATTGAGGGAACCAAGAATGCCAACATGTACTGTGACATACTGAAGCAGAGACTGGGCCGCAGGGCAGTATTCCAACATGATAACGACCCCAAACACACCTCCAAGACGACCACTGCCTTGCTAAAGAAGCTGAGGGTAAAGGTGATGGACTGGCCAAGCATGTCTCCAGACCTAAACCCTATTGAGCATCTGTGGGGCATCCTCAAACAGAAGGTGGAGGAGCGCAAGGTCTCTAACATCCACCAGCTCCGTGATGTCGTCATGGAGGAGTGGAAGAGGACTCCAGTGGCAACCTGTGAAGCGCTGATGAACTCCATGCCCAAGAGGGTTAAGGCAGTGCTGGAAAATAATGGTGGCCACACAAAATATTGACACTTTGGGCCCAATTTGTACATTTTCACTTAGGGGTGTACTCACTTTTGTGGCCAGCGGTTTAGACGTTAATGGCTCTGTTGAGTTATTTTGAGGGGACAGCAAATTTACACTGTTATACAAGCTGTACACTCACTACTTTACATTGTAGCAAAGTGTCATTTCTTCAGTGTTGTCACATGAAAAGATATAATAAAATATTTACAAAAATGTGAGGGGTGTACTCACTTCTGTGAGATACTGTAGGTCGTTGCCGCAGCATAAGCTTGTCTCGAGGATGGCTTGCGGGTGAGTAAATTACGGTAATTTTCAATTTTGGGTGAACTATCCCTTTCAGAAATAAGTAATGATTTATAATTAATAAGAAATGTCAAAGATTCTGCCGTCTAAGTCACTAGATGGTAGGAAAAGTTACAGGCAAAGTTTTGAAAGTTTAAAAGTTTAAAAAGTTCCTATACAACATTATTAGGCCTGCACCATTCAGCGTAGCTGTGATTTACAGTATTGAGATTAAATTAAATATGAATTGTTGGATCCAAATGGAGGTGTCCTTGTTCCAGCCCATGTCATCCAAATCTCACTCCAGCCAGTCAATTCGTATTTTTATCTAATATGGAAAGTGACAGGGTTGCCAGCTTTTGGCACTGTAACAAAGTTTATCTTCTGTAATAAAGATTTTTATGACAGTAGCTGTGGTTGTTAGCCTACAGAAATATTTACGTCCAGGAAATGATCATGTCAGCGTTGTTTTCCAGTAACATGCGTATAGTGTGTTTGCAAGAGTTTTTTTTTTTTTTCAATCCCACGCAAATTAATAATTAAAATTCGCACGCACTCTCTCGCGCGCGCTGTCAGTGTGCGTCATCTGGAGTGGCGTCATGTGGGAGTACAAAGCCAGCGCTCGCGCTCTGCGCGTTACAAATGATCCGCGCGTCGGTCTCGAGAGGAGATACTTCACAAAGAACACTGCTATTTCTTATTTACTAAAATCATACAACCAAATATGAGTGACTTTTACATTTTGTGGACACGAACTCGTCTGTTTCATAGGATTATTCAAGCATCTGAGTGAAATGACGGAAATCACGCTCGCCTCATGCTGTTTATTATGGATTTATAGACTAGAAAAACGCTCGACCGGTGGACTGACAGGAAAGAAAGGGAAGAAAGAAAGACTAACTTGTTCCGTTTTCGAGATATTTTCGTCCAGACCCCATTTTTTGCTCGTAAATCGTGAGGTTTGTCTGGAGCGCGTATCCAGCTGAGATGGAGAGGATGAGTCGCTCAGAGGGAAGTTTTCTCTCCAGACATCCAAACAAAGAGAGTCTCATCTCGGATTATAAAACTACTGACAATCAGCTTTCAAAGCAAAGTATTGGCGAAAGTGTCCTGCTCTGTGAAGCGGAAACATAATGGTGCGCGTGAGATCTGCCTGTGCGTAATGGACACATAGCATCAGGAGGAGCATCTCAGCACACAGGTGTGTATCAGCATCGGTCAATAAAACATGCATGCTAAGCTTCAGCATTCACCGAATCGCAAACCAGTATAATAATAATAATATATATATATCTCTCTCTCTAGTGAAGTGGTGAGGGATGGTTTTGTTTTTAGATTACAGCAAACCCGTTTTCGTCATTACGCACAGATTTCAAATGTATTACTTCACTTCTGACATTTTCTCACAAGCATTTTTATCTACTTACATTGAAGTGGTTCTGTTTATCTGAATGATGCGATAAAGGAAATGTTGAGCAGGTTTGTTAAAGGTCAGTATCTCTCCATCCGACAGACGAGTTGTGAAAACAACACCAATATTGGAGAGCATATGATCGATGAGATTGGGCCGCAGAGGACTTTATTACTTCTGCCTCCCACACACACACACACACACACACGCACACACACACACACACACGCACACACACACACATACACACACACACACAGAGAGAGATCTGTGCTTATGCACAACAGATGATCGTGGGTAGTCATATGTATTCATACAAGAATCTAGTCACCCTCAAGACAGTCTCAATTTATATATGAATTCTAACTCATAACAAAATGAAAAAGTAATATGTACACTTATACATATGCAAATGCATATATAAACTTAGCGTACATATTATATAGCATGTTTTGTAATAAAACAATGACAAACTGAAAAGGTCTTTGGTTGTTTTAAGGAAGTCCTAAATATATCTAGATAATAGAAACGTCTATTCCAGGGTTTAACACAGAAAGTCTCTTAGATGGAGGATTCTTTGCTAAATAAGTAAATGTTTTCTCTATTTTATAAACAGTTTTAAGCATGAAATGAAAATTGTCCCTGTTTACTTTCTTCGTCCACGGTTTGAGGCTTCCTTTAAGATTCTGTTTAGCTGCTGTGATCATTTAGACAGCGTTACGGATGATAGCAGGCTGTGTAAGGATTGCTGTTGGAGACAGCTACAGAAAGCTCAGGGCCATCATGAAGTTTCTCACCACTGTGGCGAGATCTGCTTGCCTAAAAAACGGCCCTGAGAAAGCTTAAGGAACCACTCAAATGTTAACAGTACTACAACAAGGCCAAAACAACAGCTCACTGGCAATTATTCTATTAAGTGAAATGTTGTTTTGCTGTGGAGTAACCGTGTATGGCTCTGTCTCAATTTAATCTATTTATTGGGGCGTAGCTCGACAATAAACCTGCAAGCTTTTACAGAATTTTGGCAGAAAACTGCTTCTCATTACAAAACTGGTTAAATGCTATAGCTTTCTGTCCACAAAAATGTTTAAAATGAAATAAAGTTGGTGCACTTTAAAAGCGATCCAAACTCAGAGCACCTGTAAAGTGTTCACTGTGAACTGAGCCACCCTAAACACTTTATTACAAGCCGCATCTTCAAACCTTGTGAACATTGTTTCATGCTGAGTTTAAATGTGAAACACACCAGTGCAGAAAAATATGGCTTAGACTACTCTAAACCAGCATTCTGATATTGGATAATTATACCACTTGCCAATTTTTCATCTGATTCTCAGTCATAAAAACATTAGGGCGCATCTCTCAGTGCTGAGTGTTAACAGGCCCAAGGAATGGTTCGTGTTTCTGCCTGTTTTTATGTTTGGCACAGAGTTGAGTGTTCTAGCCTTTCAAAGGAGGAATCTTGATCCCCGCTCATGGAGACACACTGTCCTGAAGAGTTTAACAAACCTGCCTGTACTTTTTAAAGAGATCATGAAATGCATTTTATTTTATTTTATTTATTTTTCAAAATGCATTATAATCTGAGTATTTTATATCAAAATCAGTCATATGGTCATTTTCTACCCTGAATTTAGCCTCTGCTTTCAAGGCTTCTTTGGAAACTTCGATGTAAACACCCACTGCTATGATTGGCTAATATCTTTGCATATGAAATGAGTGTTACATGTGGAACTCTCAAAAACTGTATTTTTACTCTATGAACTAATCGTGAAAGTGTTAAATATCGTATTATGTTGCAGTGCTGCACTGTAGCTGAACACAGACGTGTCTGCTGAACACATAATGCAATGATCTCCTTAATGGCACTTTCATCAAAACAATGAGTAAAACACAATGAGATTCACTGAGCAGTGTAAACCGAGCCATTGATTATAAAGGGAGTTTTGGTAAAAATGCACAAATCACCCAAATTCTATGCACATTTTGAAGTATTGCATCAGAAAGGAGAGATGGAAACTAAATTCTTCCATGCACATCATAAAAGTTTCTACATCAAAAAAGTCATGTGACTTTGCACTATGGGATGGCAAAACTTGAGTAACTAGTGGACTGATTTCGTTGCACAGCATCTGGTCATTCTGAAATATCAGAGAAAATCTGTCATCAAAGTATTACTGTATAATTGTCTTATACACAACTGTATTCCCAAACAACAGCATCCAGAACAGATTTTGTTCCCTTTGACTCGATGGATAGAAACGGTGCTTATTCTCAAAAGTTTTATACGAAAATCCAATTTTGCACATAAATTAAATTCACAACTTTGGATGGAAACCCAGCTAGTGTGGAGTTGCTCATTTAGTCACATAAATGCAGGGTTGAAAATTTAAAGTATTGATTTTGACCATGAATTTGTACAGTTGTGTTTGACACATGCACAGCTATGACTGCTTTTTAATATTTCACCTGACCAGCAGGGGACCATACAGAGATCTTGTACTCTTTTGGACACCCTTGCAAGTCCATTGTTGTTATTCCAGCTTTGTTTTCTGTTTTCATTGTCATTTTTCATTTTCTTCAGCTGCTATAGTTGTTATTGCTGTTTCACACTGCAAGTGACACATATTTTTCTTGTGTACTTGGGTGCCAGAAAACAAAACAAAAACATGGTGCTGATGCTGAACAACAAAGAGGATTGCCATGTAACAGTGCTGTTAAATTAAAATGTGAACTTGTAGAATTCTTTGAATTTAAGATGAAAAATGCACATTCAAGTACAAAAATTGTGCATGAAAGTATCAGTGTACTAAGATGTAGACATTTCTGCCAAAAATGGCAGTTAACAAAAGTTTTTTTTTGACTCGATACGAATGCACATTTAACTATTTGATTAAAACGTACTTTTGATGAAAACTGTGTATTAACACAATTGTGTACTAACTCAAACAGTGTTCTAACAATGTTTCTGAATAAGACTAATCTAAAAGGAATTGATCAGTTGTTTCAAATAATCCAATGATTGATTGACCCACTTACGATGAAGCTGATCAATGATCACTGTATTGTGCTTTGTAAGGGGGTTAATTAACTTTACCCAATGCATCCTTTACAAATTAGATGGATCTGACAGACAGATGGAATGTTTTTGTTAGATGATGATACATGTTTAAATGAATATGGAAAATGTTTGAATAAGGTTTCATTTTGCAATTTCATGTCAACTAAATTGTTATTTTTATTAATAAAAATTAAGAAAATGGAGTAAAACCAACTAAAACAATTAACTGAAAATGACACAATATTGACCAACATTAAAAAATATTTAAAACAAAACAAATAATTGTGTTAAAATGAGCATGAATTAAATCGTATCACATCATCACTGCATTTAGTAAAAAATTACTAAACCTTCTCAATAACCTTTTTTTCTTCGTCGAACCACTCTGCCCAACCTTGGAAAACCTGAATATTAGAGGAAGCCTGATTTTCTAAACATAATGTAGCATTCTAATTCAGTAAATCTGGGGCAGGGGATGAGAGAAATGTGAGAATTGTTTAGTCTGTCATCCCTCTTCCATTGTGTGTGACAGACCTCTGGAAGACGAGAGCAGAATTTCTGCAAAAACAGTTGCTAGGTGTGACATCCCCTACAAAAACTGAGTTACAAGCCAACAATGCCTTTTATTAGCACCTGGTGAAATGCTGCTCAAAGTGCTTTCTTGTATCACAGTTGCTTTGTAGCTCTGAAAACCCATGCCTAAAATAAAATATCTGTAAAGAGATAACGAGCGTTGAATGTCTTTTTGCGGTCTGTGGAGCACATGTTTGAAGATAAGATGTTGGAAGCTGCTGATAAACACACAGGTAATTAGTAACGGCTCTCAGAGAGTTAAAGGATTCTTTAGAGCAAAGTGGCATTTCCAGACTGTAGCATACAACAGATGACTGCTGGCTGTGATCTCATAATGTGTGCTTTTCTTCTTATGTTTGTTTATATAATCTCCACCTCTTCTATCCTGAAGCTTCTAAATCTTTTAACATTTTGTGGATTCATAGCTTGGTTTCCTTTAGTAGAAAAGAAAGTTTGTGTATGTGCGGTGGATTGCATTACTCGCCTTGTGTCGTACGAACATCAACAGCCATCGTTGACATAACATGCTTCATTTTCTTGGATTATATATACACCACACTAAGGCCAGCTAAAACAGGGTCTTAAGCACCACCTGTTTAGTGATTAGATGAAAATGTAATTAGACATGAAACTAATATAGATGGATGTTTGCTTAATAGATAAATAATTTCTTCAATCTTTCTCTTGTCTCCTCCCTAATGATTTTATAGTGGACTGATCATTTTATGTATTTGAATGAATCTGTTCATTTATTAGAAGATGTTGGAAGACTCTTCTTGCTTTTATCGACATCCCTCTCCCCTCAATCTCTCTCTCTGACCCCTGCCACCCATATTTGATTAGTTTACCCAAAGAGTCAACATCAGAAGAGGAAAAACACCAATACCTCTTCCTACTCTCTGGATGTGTGGGTGTGCTTGCTTGGTTCACCTGGGATCTGATTAGTTCCTTTGTGTCAACATTTTGGTCATTACTTGCTTTGACTGATTGATTGAGCAAAAATGACCACGAAAGCTTATCTCTTATACGCCTGTATACTGTTTTCGCTGTTTCATCCCATGAAATCTGAAAGACAGAGACATGCAGCCAAATATATATGTGTATATATATAATTACTTTTTCAGCTTGAATATAAATTATTATTTAACAGCATAACCTGATAAAAAATATTTTCTACAGATGCAGGTGGCTAGTGCCATTCAAGCAAAATGTCTGTGCATGAAAGCAGATCACCTTGAGATACAGGTGAGAATGCTTTGAAACCAAACGATGGTAAATATGATGTTTGTCAAGGTTTTTGGTTGTTTGCTACAGCCTGCTGCTTTTTGTTAGAAATCTGTATTTATTTTCTCATGTTCTAGCTACTGATATAAATATGTAGGTCATAAAAGTTTTTTTTTTTACTTGTTGAAAAAAAAAGTTTTATGCATGTAATGTGTTTATTGAACTTTTTACTGATGGTAATTGGAAAAAAAAATGCCTATGACACGAGCAGGACAGAATCTTATGAGAGCGTGAATGAATAATCCTTGTAGACTTCTACTTATGGACTTTTGCAGGAGGAAGCGTGATAGTTGTGGATAGGAGTAAGACAAAATATGACATTTTTCAGGAGTGGGCTAGAATCTTACGGTTGCAAAGAAATGTATCAGATTACACATTAATTATAGAGAATTCGACTGATGTGATAGTCAGTTGAGTCAGGAGTATGCAATAATATGCTGTGCTTCAAAATGCTAAAAAGTGAGCTCACAATAAAAAAAAATACTTTTAAAGTTATCTTTTGGGCATTTTTGCTGTTGTTTGAAATGACAAGCTAGGACTCAAACTCAGGTCAGCGTTGCTGCATGATATGTCAAGGCTGTATCTCCAACATAAATATGTGGTTTAAGGGTTTACTTGCACATCGATAAATAGACAGCATAAAAAATGGTGTAGGATTGCATATTGTATGTGTAGGATAGTGACCCTGCAGAGAGAAGAGCAGTGAGCCTAGGGGGGATTTCTATCTGAAAACTGTTCATTAACATGCAGTATACCAATCTTTATAAATAAAAATGGCTCTCTGTGACCCAGTAATTTAGGCTGTATTTGTGAAATTACACTTTTTTTTCTTGCTCTTTCCTAATGACAGACATAGCTCTAAGATTGAGATTATCCATTTTAGCAAACGGATACTTAATATATTTTAGATTTGATAAGATAATTAATTTGTGTTGTTTTTGTTGTGTCCACATACTCGACTGCCCTTGGCTGCCAAAATCACATTGACAGACTTTGCCTTGTACATATGCAGTCATTTTTGGCTAATGCTTCAGTGTTTTATTTATAGATTTTAATGAATGAATGAATGATGACTGATGCATTTATATAGCGCTTTATTGTGTATTGCTGTACACCCAAAGCGCTTTACAATCAGTGGGGGGGTCTCTCCTCAACCACCACCAGTGTGCAGCATCCACTTGGATGATGCGACGGCAGCCACAGCACAACAGCGCCAGTGCGCTCACCACACACCAGCTACAGGTGGAGAGGAGAGAGAGTCAATGAGCCAATCAAGTGTATGGGGATTATTAGGAGGCCATGATATACAAAGACCAGTAGAGGGAATTTGGCCAGGACACCGGGGTTACACCCCTACTCTTTACGAGAAGTACCATGCACTCATCCGAAAGACTTTAAACTTTCAGAGTATCATTTCATCATTAATTTCAAACTAGCATTTAAAGTGGTAGAGAGATCAAGACATGGGGAGATATTCTTTAGCAAATATCCATCATAAGTTGTCTTGCATTTCAATATTGATTCATTTTTTTTTGTCTTAAGTCGCTGGGGTATATTTGTAGCAATAACCAAAAATACATTGTATGGGTCAAAATTATTGATTTTTCTTTTATGCCAAAAATCATTAGAACATTAAGTAAAGATCATGTTCCATGAAGATATATTTTTTTATTTCCTACTGTAAATATATCAAAACTTAATTTTTGATTAGTAATATGCATTGCTAAGAGCTTAATTTGGACAACTTTAAAGGCGATTTTCTAAAAAAAATTGTTTATTTTTTTGCACCCTCAGATTCCAGATTTTCAAATAGTTGTATCTCAGCCAAATATTGTCATATCATAACAAACCATACATCAATGGAAAGCTTATTTATTCATCTTCCATATAATGTGTAAACAATTATGACTGGTTTTGTTGTCCATGGTCACAATTATGCAGCTATCGTGACTTTGTTTTGCTTGCTCTGTGTACAAACCAAGACAAGGGTAACAACATAATGCTGTGATCTGAAAACATTTAAAAACCTTTAGACCAGTAATCAGTGAACAAATTTCCGTAACACCTAGCGTTTGACGTAGAGATCAAAGATGAGATGCTCAAATCAAGCCTGAAGCCTCCAGCTTACTTTAACGCTTGTTTACTCCTTTATTTGCAGGCTTGTATTGCCGTAGCAATGATTGCAACAGGTGGGGTGATCACGGGGCTCGCTGCATTGAAAAGACAAGACTCCACCCGCTCTCATCATCTGCCAACCCAGAGCCCCATCCCTGCACCTGAGAAGAAGTGCACCAAGCGTAAACCCAGAGCTGATGTGGTGGTGGTGAGAGGGAAGATCAGACTGTATTCAGCCTCGGGATTCTTCCTGGTTTTGGGAGTGCTGATCCTCCTGGCAGGCATCGCAATGGCTGTTCTAGGATACTGGCCTCATAAGGATCACCAGAAGGCACCAGAAAGCAAGTTGCCCGTGAACGATAAGCAGGTTGGCCGTGAGCAAGTGGGCTCCATCGCGCAATTCTTGGAGCAGCACCTGCATTCAGAGAAGATGAAAATGTTGGGTCCTTTCACAATGGGAATTGGGATTTTTATCTTCATCTGTGCTAATGCCATCTTACACGAGAACAGGGATCGCGAGACAAAGATCATCCACATGAGGGACATGTACTCGACAGTCATAGACATTCACAGTCTGCGGATTAAGGAGCAGAAGTGTACAAACGGGGCCTACATGGGTCCCTATGCGGACACAGAGATCCGTTCCTTCGGTCTGGAGAGTCAGTTTGCCTCACGGCTCGCAGCAAACACGCTAATGTCCTTCTCCGGTCTCGATGGGGACGTCCGATTCTCTCACAGGACCAGCTCGGCTGAGGATGACGAGGGTCTAATGAGCGAGGCCAGAGGCGGATTAGGCTTGTTGTCACCTACCTACAAAGACCGCTCTGAATGTATCTTTGGGTTCCAAGATGAGGGTATTCGTCGGTGGGAGGACAAGCGTGGTGCGCTTAAGAAATGCCAAACACGCTCCATCGTTTCCTCTTCTATCAGCGCCTTCACGTTGCCCGTCATCAAACTCAACAACTGCGTCATCGACGAGCCTGACATTGATAGCATCACAGAGGACTTAGAGCCTAACAGGGTCCACTCCAGAACTCCGTCAATGGAATCGTTAACGGTCCCTGTTCCCGACGTCGCCAAAGCTTTCAAGCCTCCGGGTGGCCTCCTCCTCCGGAGCAACTCAGCCACTGAATCCCCGAGCTCTGCCTCGTCCCATTCCTCACTGTCTCCTGGATCCACAAGCGGTAGATTCCTGTCCCCGGGAGCGGCGCGTAAAGACTTCGGCTCCAATAACTCCCTCCACATGTTGTCAGCCCATTCCAAATCTCTGGATTTAGAGAGAGGGCTCACAATGCTGACTGTCCAGCCTGAACAGAGGAAACACCCGAGCTGGCCCAGATTGGACCGCAGTAATAGTAAAGGTTACAGCAAACTGGAGAACAAAGAAGACCCTATGGATAGGCTAATAGTGCCCCCGGTGGCCGTGAAGAAGGACTACACTAAAAAGGATAAACTTCTTATGATCTCCAGGTCTCACAATAACTTGAGCTTCGAGCATGATGAGTTTATGTGCAGCAGTCTGAAGAGAGGCACCTCAGAGACTAGATTTTAAAACTGAGATTGTCTCAAATATCAACCCAGTGGCTTTTGGCGTTCACGACCCCCCTGCAATACAGAAGACAGTCCTTGCTGTTTTTTTTTTTATTAAGGCCCTTGAAAGCTCCGTTATGCTGCTTTTTTATGCTGCAGAATGGGTAACACTTTAATTTGATGGTCCCTTTTGAACATTCTGTTGACCATAAGTAACGTTGCACCTACATGTTCACTAACTCTCATTAGAGTATCTATTAGACAGAGTATTAGACTGTCTGTTTAATGTGTGATTACTCTTTATGTGTGATGGTCTCCCAACAGACACTCTACTGACTATGAGTAACTCTGCAATTACGTGCCAACTTATTCTTACCCTAACCCTACCAGTCTACTAATGCTCTACTAACACTCTGAGGGTTAGTAGATACAGTATGTAGGTACAATATCACTGATGGCCAACAGAATGCATTAAAGGGACCATCAAAATAAAACGAAACAGCAGATATTTCACCATGAATTTGAAACACAAAAGTGAGCCGTAATGGTAAGTATGGGTACAGTGAACAATTTGGTAACTAACAGGTTAGTGAAACTTGTTCAAATGTGTTTGTAGTGTTTTTATTAACATTCAGACAGGATCTATTGTCTGTTTGATTATAGTTTGTGTGTTGTACCAGCACTGCTAGTTATTTTACGTTAAATAATTTATTGTTTAAAAGCACACACTGATATTTTTGAAGAGAACTTATCTATGTATAATTGATCTGTTTCTCAGAATAAACAAAATCTTTCCAGATAATACTGTCCTATTTTGTGTTAATTCTTATGTTTGTTGCACACTATTTAATCATAATCATAATTTCCTGTACCAGTAACTTGGTTGATTAAACAGATTCATATTAATGGGATAGCTCACCAATATATATATATATATATATATATATATATATATATATATATATTTCTGTCTGTCATCATTTGCTCATTATCACATTCTTTACAGTCTGTATGCTTTCTTCTGTGGAATTTTCACACAGCTCTTTTACAGACAACAGTTTGAAGTTACATTGTTAATCTCAGAAATTAATTACCAGAAAAATTAGTCAAAGAATTAATATAAAGTAGTCAGTGCAACAATTTGCTATATTCCAAGTCTTATTATTCCAAGCTATTCCAAATAGCTTTTAAAGATGAACAGACTGAAACTAAAATGTTCACATTTGCTGATAACCTTTTTAAAACAAAAAGATCTACAGTGAATTACCAAGAAGAAACACTTATGACCTCTCTGAAAGAGAGATGTAACACTAAATATATAAGGTCCCAACCAAATTCTCAATTCACCATAGTGGTGACTTCAAACAAAGCAATTATCATTACTGCAACATTAAATGAAATTCATTGCCTTTTATGCAGCAGAAAGAAACCTTTTACACAATTTGAGGTATTTAATTAATCAGTATATTTGTTTCCAGTCTATGGTTCTGCCATTGTTAGTGCACAATGAAGGAAAATATGATTATTTCTATTTGTGTGAATTCATTTACTGTGTTATGAAACAAAATGAACTTAATTTCTTAGTAAAAATTCTGAATATAGTATTTGATTAAACGGCATGTCACTAAAAAGTCACATGTGGCTTTAACCTTTAGATTTTTATTCTTTAACCTACACTGAAAAAAATAATACTATTTTTTTTTTAAGGTAAGTGGTTGCAAACAATTTATTTTAGCTACATTTAAATAAAAAATGTTGAAAATTAGCCAACTAAATTTGTTTATTTAAATGTAACTAAAATAAATTGATTGCAACTTTTGCAATTTTAGTCAATTCAATTAATAATTTTTTCAGTGTATACGCTACCACAGTACTGTCTTTTTGTAGTCCCGTGGTCAGTGCTGGTCATCCCATAAGTTACTCTGAAAAGACCAAACAGCAGCCCCTAAAATAAATAGCAAATCATAACAACATGTAGTAGCCTACTTTTGAGAATACATGCTGTTGTTTATAATTCAACAAAACAATATTACATTATCAACTCTAAATTCCTTGCACGCTCACGTTTTCTGACAGCAACAGAGCCCAGGCCCGATTGAAATTGTGAAAGTGCCTGGTGAGAGCAGTGAACAGCACTCGTGTGTTCATCCGGGGAAACTCTAGGAGTGTAATGGGGAGCGCTGCCAAATTCTTCTCCCAGTCAGGGAAGATCCATCTGGAGTAATACGACCAGTCAGGGTGTGACTGACAATTCACTCCATCCTGTTTCCATGGAAATCAAAGAATACTCCATATTACAGCTCGTTTGGTTATATTCTCCAGGATTTGATTAAACTGCATGTCACAAAAAAAGTCACATGTGGTTTTAACCTGTAGCTTTTTATTCTTTAACCTATACGCTATAACAGGGTGTATTATGAAAAGTGTTATACAAATAAATTTGACCTGACATAAAACTTGTAGCATTAGGGTTCTCCAGGACCATATATTTATACCATCATAAATATATATATGTATGTGTGTGTATTTATATATGCAACCTGAATTCCGGAAAGGTTTGGACGTGCTTTAAATTCGAATTAAATGAAAACTAAAAGAATTTCGGTAACACTTTAGAATACTGTTCCATCATTAATGAATAACTACACAAGAACACATGAGTAACGCAATATTAGCACTCTAGTAACTATTAGTAACTAACAAGAAACTCTGATTGATGAATTAGTAAGAAATAGTGCTTAGTCGAATGTGGTAGTTCACTATTAGCTAATCAGTAACTATTATTTTTTCATACCTCCCTAAGAACTACTAAGAACTACTGTATGCAGGTTCATAATTAATATGAATAATACATAATGAATAATTAATTCTAAAGTAAAGGTCATGGTAACTCACTAGTAATGACTCAAATATTATCAAATTCTTCAGAAGGAATTACTAATTATTTGGATCAGTATTCTAAAGTGAAGATCATGATAACTCCCTAGTAATTTCTGAAGTCATTGTAAACTTTTAAGGTTTTTGTAAGGTTTTGGTTAGAAATTCATTTTGCTAGATTTGGTAACACTTAGTGGGTTACCGTGATCTTCACTTTAGAATACTGATCCAAATAATTAGTAGTTTCTTCAGAAGGATGTAGTAACACTTGAGTCATTACTATCCAAAACCTTACATATATCTCAAAATGACATCAGTCAATATTAGAGAGTTATGATGCAGTCCTCTTTCTGCTGGATCTTTCTGCTGCTTTTGACACTGTCAATCATCAGATTCTCCTGTCTACCCTTCATCACTGGGCATCACTTGGATTCCACTTCGCTGGTTTGAATCCTATCTCACCGGTAGATACTTCAGGGTGGCCTGGGGAGGGGAGGTATCCAAACCACATCAACTGGTCACTGGAGATCCTCAGGGGTCGGTTCTTGGACCCCTCCTCTTCTCCACATACACTACATCACTGGGTCTCATCATACATGCATGTGGCTTCTCCTATCACTGCTACGCCGATGACACACAACTCTATCTCTCTTTTCAACCAGATGACCCAACGGTAGCTGCACGGATCTCAGGCTGCCTGGCGGACATCTCGGCATGGATGAAAGAACATCACCTACAGCTCAACCTGGCAAAGACGGAGCTTCTTGTCTTCCCTGCAACTCCGACTCTACAGCATGACTTCACGATTCAATTAGGCTCATCAATGATTACCCCATCAACTTCGGTCAGAAATCTTGGTGTAATCTTTGATGACCAGCTGACCTTCAAAGAGCACATTGCAAAGACTGCTCGATCCTGCAGGTTTGCACTAACAACATCAGAAAGATCAGGCCCTTTCTGACAAAACATGCTGCACAACTTCTTGTCCAGGCCCTTGTCATTTCTAGACTGGACTACTGCAATGCTCTTCTGGCTGGTCTTCCATCAAACACAATCAAACCTGTACAAATTATTCAGAATGCAGTGGCACGACTGATCTTCAACAAGCCCAAAAGAGCGCATGTTACACCTCTCTTCATCTCCTTGCACTGGCTACCAGTGGCAGCTCGCATCAAGTTCAAGACACTGATGCTTGCATACAGAACGACCACAGGCTCAGCACCCTCCTACTTCCAATCACTTTTACGAACCTACATCCCCTCCAGAAGTCTGAGATCTGCTAGTGAGCGACGCCTTGTGGTACCATCACAGAGAGGCTCAAAATCACTCTCCAGAACATTCTCGTTCACCATTCCTGGTTGGTGGAATAATCTTCCCACCCCTATCTGAAATGTTGGATCCCTGTCAATCTTCAAGCAACAACTGGAAACTCATCTCTTTCGGCAGTATTTGACTTCATCCTAAACTCAAAAAAAAAAGTACTCTTTCCCTCTATTTTTCTCTCCCTCCCTTACTAGCTTGTACTTATTTGAACAATGACTGAGACTTGGTGTTATGAGCACTTCCTCTGTCTGATTGCCTCTTCAAGATGAATCGCTTTTTGTATTCCCCAATTGTAAGTCGCTTTGGATAAAAGCGTCTGCCAAATGACTAAATGTAAATGTAAATGTAAAATGTTTTCAGTTTAGAATACTGATCCAAGTAGTTAGTAGTTCCTTTAAAAGAATTAGATAATTCTTGAGTCATTACTAGTGGGTTACCATCATCTTCATTTTAGAATTAATTATACATTATGCATAATTCACATTAATTATGAACCTGTATACAGTAGTTCTTAGTAGTTCTCCAGGATATATAAAAAAAATTGTAGTTATTGATTAGCTAATAGTGAACTACCAGTTTCAACTGAGCGCTATTACTTACTAAATCACTAATCATAGTTTCTTGTTCGGTAATAGTAATTACTACAATGTTAATAGTGCATTAGTGACTTGTTCCTGTGTAGTTATTCATTAACAAAGGATCAGTATTTTAAAGTCTTACCAGAATTTCAAATCACATGAGCCAATATTTTATTCACAATAGAACAGAGATAACATAATAAATGTTTAAACTGAGAAATTGTACAATTATATGCACAAAATTAGCTTATTTCAAATTTGATGCCTGCTACAGGTCTCAAAATAGTCAGGATGGTGGCATGTTTACGATGGTGTAGCATCTCCTCTTCTTTTCAAAACAGTTTGAAGATGTCTGGGCATCGAGGTTAGGATTTTCTGGAGTTTTGGTGTTGGAATTTGGTCCCATTCTTGCCTGATATAGGTTTCCAGCTGCTGAAGAGTTTGTGGTCATCTTTGACGTATTTTTTGTTTAATGATGCACCAAATGTTCCCTATAGGTGAAACATCTGGACTGCAGGCAGGCCAATTCAGCACCCAGACTCTTCTACTACGAAGCCATGCTGTTGTAATAGCTGCAGTGTGTGATTTTGCATTGTCCTGCTGAAATATTCAAGGCTTTCCCTGAAATAGATGTCGTCTGGAGGGGAGCATATGTTGCTCTAAAACCTTTATATACCTTTCAGCCTTCATAGTGCCTTCCAAAACATGCAGCTGCCCATACCATATGCACTTATTCAACCCCATACCATCAGAGATGCTGGCTTTTGAACTGAATACTGATGACATGCAGGAAGGTCTCCCTCCTCTTTAGCCCGGAGGACACGGTGTCTGTGATTTCCAACAAGAATGTCAAATTTGGACTTGGTGTGACCATAGAACACTTTTCCACTTTGAAACAGTCCATTTTAAATGAGCCTTGGCCCACAGGACACGACGGTGCTTCTGGACCATGTTCACATATGGCTACCTTTTTGCATGATAGAGCTTTAGTTGGCATCTGCAGATGGCATGGCGGATTGTGTTTACCGACAGTGGTTTCTGGAAGTATTCTTGAGCCCATTTAATAATGTCAATGACAGAATCATGCCGATGAGTGATGCAGTGTTGTCTGAGGGCCCGAAGACCATGGGCATCCAACAAATGTCTTCAGCTTTGTCCCTTATGCACAGAGATTTCTCCAGTTTCTGTGAATCTTTTGATGATGTTATGCACTGTAGATGATGAGATTTGCAAAGCCTTTGCAATTTGACGTTGAGGAACATTGTTTTTAAAGTATTCCACAATCTTTTTACGCACCCTTTAACAGATTGGAGAGTCTCTGCCCATCTTTACCTCTGAGAGACTCTGCCTCTCTAAGACATCCCTTTTATAGCTAATCATGTCAATTAACTTAATTAGCTGCTAATGTTCTCCCAACCGAATATTTTCAGCCCTTTGTTGCCAACGGTTTTGAGACCTGTAGCAGGCATCAAATTTGAATTGGAATCATTTAGTGGATAAAAGTGTAAAATTTCTCAGTTTAAACTTTTGTTATGTTCTATTGTGAATAGCATATTGGCTCATGTGGTTTGAAAGTCTTTTAGTTTTCATTTTATTCAAATTTAAAAAACGTCCCAACATTTCCGGAATTCAGGTTGTAAATCTAAATCTAAACAATACATATATGTAAACACAAACTTTTATTTTGGAAGCAGTTAATCATGATTAATCGATTTTACAGACACCAATACAAATGCTTTGATTTTATTTAGTGTATTGTTTTTTTTTGTGTGAACACGGTCAACTTCCAGATTTGAAACATTCAGATTGGCAAATTTGTTATCAAATACCATGTGTCATCAAGCAAATCTACGTTCAGGTGTGACAGCAAGAAATAATATGAATTAAATTTTATTTATGAAATATTTTATTAACATTCCTTTAATGTTACCCTTTGACATTCTTTCTGTTATAACTATAATGACAGAGATAATTATCAGCATCTCTTGGAGAGAAGAACCTTTATTTGCTTGCGTGCCTCATTAAGATCCTGTCACTGTGGCTGGGGTTAGAATCTCACCATAGCAACAAAAGAACCCCTGCCAGCTAACAGAGTGACGTCAAAAGCCCCTCACAATGGAAACACCAGCTGCAAAGGACAACATGGACATCTGGACTGTCTTCAGGGTTCATCACTGTGAAATGCTCATACTATTTCATACTATTCATTCCTACTAGCAATTCGGTATTTGTGGTTTTAAATATAATCATCTGGTTGTGATATGTATACATACTGTACAGATATTCAGTTTGCATCTGTTTGTGATGACTCTCAAAAATTATACAATTGTTTCTAAAAAGCCAACAGAGTCTAAACTATGAAAATAATATATTTCCTAAAAAATGGCAAAAAAAAGGTATTAAATTAGTGCACCATGATAAAAACATTCTTGCATATGCTCTATGTTTAACCTGACTATATTTGTAGACTGAATGAATTATGTGACACCAAAAGCAGTATTTCATGACAAAAAGCAGTTATTTTAATGTGTTTCATACACAGAAAGATAAAGGCCACTTGTTAATGTAAATGATACTAGTCAGCACTTCATTTCATGCAGACTATTGTTAACTGAAAACTGATTTTGTGCATAAAATTCACAAAAGTTATTTCCATCACTTTTAAGGTGAATGTAATTTTCATTTCATGAACAGAAAAATCACTGAAATCCCATAACATATAGCCCACAAAACAGGTAGTCAGTTTGGCTTTTAAAACATCTTGTCAAAGGACTGCGTTTGAAAATTAGCCAACTGGCACATTTACAGAAATGATGATTAATGTGTGTTGTCCTTTTAATGAATGAATGAATGAATAATATTTTTATATTTAACATTCATATAATAAATTCACAAAATAACCGTTGCCATATTTATATTTGTGTTGAGAATTTTTAGTACCAGTTACACATGACAGCAATTAACTACACAATATGTATGAGATCATACTTTTGGTATGAATCATAATTAATATTAAAATGCTGAAAACCCCAACACAGGCACACAAGCCCGGACAGGTCCAACTCAACTGAGAATACAAATCCCTATCACGCCACACTATTTAAATATTTTATCACTGTGTAAATATTTCAAACTGAAAGCACTTTTATCCAATAATTTTCTTATGGATTCTGAGAATATTATGCATACACACATCAACCAGAAAGTCTGTGAAACCCTCATTGCATTTTTAAAGGCTTGCGCACAATTTGGCATCGGGACTCAATCGCTGCAGGAAACGTCACTAAGAATTATCTGTGGAAAGTGTCATAAATCATAAATCAGATCAGCACACATATAAGAGTACCCATATGGTAAGAAAAAAAAAAAAACTTCTGGTCAAAATATATTTTACATATATGCTAAATGTATGTTGTAACAATCTCAATTAATTAAAAAATAAATAAATTTGAAAATCGCAAATATATTTCATTTCAATTTTCATACACAAAAACATATTTTAAAATGCATTTCAGGGTCAATAGAACACATTTCCAACCTTACAGTACAAAGTGGATGGAGATCAAAATTGTCCATTATTTAAAGGAGTGGTTTCCTTGGACAGGGTTTCAATAAGCCAGGAGTATAGGTTTAATCTAGAATAGTTAATAATCATGATTTAAAAATGGCTTTTTGAAACAGATTACTTACTCCTTTGAATTATGGAGTCCTGAACTGAATTAGCACAACTGAGGTTGCCTTTAAAACTTGGAATGAACCAAGAAAAGCTGACAAACTGAGAAGCAAACGCAAGCAAAACAATAGGAGTGAAAAAATACCGCAATCAAAAATCAAAAAGAAAAGAAAAAAACATTATGGAATGCTGGTTACTGGAGTAACCGTGGTTCTATGAACAGTGGAAGACCGCCAGAGATGGCCAATACATGGTGGAAGGAGTCTCGTCTCGCGAATCACATCGAGAATCTCGTATTAATTCAGTCACACATGACCTTGACCGATGACTTGTCGGAAGCTATATCAGCTCCTGACTACGTCATGGTCGGTCTCATAGTCATTCTCGATCCGAGTGACCAGAGACTCTTGCAGTCTTACACCGTTCATAGAACCACGGTTACTCCAGTAACCAGCGTTCTATTTCACTGTTTCAGTACATGGTGGAAGACGAATACAGCCAAGTCACGAGTGAAGGGAAGGTGTGCTGGTTCTTAAGTATACTTGGTCATCGCCATGGAGTGTCGGTAAGGACACGGAGACAGGAACTCCAGCTAATTTACTTTAATGTCCAACAAGTTTACTGGTTACATTGGTACGGATTACTATTGGTCTATACGAACTTGTGCATGGTCATGTGGCTATATGTTTGTGTGTGGTCTGCCAGCTGAATAGGTTGATTCATGAACTGAGGTGACAATACCTTGGGCTGAAAGGCTGGATTCGGCCAAAGTGTAACTTGACTGTCCTCTGGTGCCCATCTGAGACACTGCGAACTCACAGACAGTGCATACAACTCGCTGACTCTTCTGGCTGACGTTATGGCCAACAGAAATGCTGTCTTCATAGAGAGACTCCTTATGTATGCTTGCTCAACAGGCTCACAGGGTGCCAAACACAACCTGTCCAATACCACCTGTAAATCCCACTGGGAACATACTGCCCGTACTGGTGGCTTCAGACATACAGCCCCTTTAAGAAAAGCCACCACTAGTCTATTCACACCGATTGATACCTGATCCACAGGGTCCCGTACAGGGCAGCCACAAACACTGTAAGTGTGGATGAAGATTGTCCAGCATCCAACAGATATTGCAGGAAGTCCAACACCACACTGATCGGGCAATTAGTTGGACTAAGAGCTCGGTCTGCGCACCAAGAGACAAACTGCTTCCACTTACTCGCATAAGTCTGGCGCGTTGAAGGAGCCCTAGCACTCATGACCGTATTCCTCACTCCCACTGAACACTGGGATAGCATCCTCTCAACCCCAGGAGCCAGATGTACAATTTCAGCCTACCCGGGAAAGGATGCCACAACGCTCCCTCCATTTGTGACAAGCAGATCCTTCCGAACTGGAAGTGGCTGAGGCGGGCCAGTTGTCAGAGTCAATAGGAGGCTGAACCAAGGCATTGCTGGCCAACAAGGAGCCACTAGAAGGAGTCTGTGATGTCTCTCCTGCGCCCGCGTCAGGACAGACCAAAGAAGAGGAATTGGGGGAAAGGCATAAAGGAGTAGCTCTGGCTATTTGTGGGCCAGAGCATCCTGTCCCAATGAGCCCTCTTCCTCCTGCGCTGAAAACCATAGGGGACAATGTGTCGTCGACTTGCTAGCAAAAAGGTCTACAGCTGCTGTCCCGTAATCCTTCCAAATTGTCTGAACAACCTCCTTGTGTAGGCACCATTCCCCTGGTCTCTGTCCCGAACGGGAAAGTGAGTCCGCCACACCATTGCAGCAACCAGGAATGTGGTTTGCTCTGACTGAGGGGAAGTGTTTGTACTCCCAACACATGAGCCTTCTCATTAACTGGAGATAGGATAGGGACCTTGTTCCTGGTGGTTGATTAAAAATACCACTGTTGTATTGTCCGCCCTTACCGGAATGTGTCTCTCTGACAGTTCTTGCCTGAAATGTCTCAAAGTTAGAAACACTGCCCATAGTTCCAGAAGATTGATGTGAGAGGCCCTTGATTGTGGATTCCAACTGCCCCGTACACCTTGGTGTTACCACAGTCCTCCCCACCCACTGAGGGAGGCATCCGTAGTAACCACCTCCCTGCGTGCTGGGGGCGGCCCACTTGGAACTCCCTTCTGAAGAAACCTGTCCCTCCTCCAAAGTCTCAGGGAGGCAGCACAACTAGTTTTGACCCAAACCAGTGTGCGTCGATTGCGAACAGCCATAAGTCCAGGTATGGAAGAATCAGCATGCCTTCTCGTTGAAGTGGCTCCAATGCCACCTGAATGATGTGTGTGAACTAGTGAACTTGTTCTTGAACGATTCGTTCATTTTGAACAAATCTTCAATGTGACTCGGGAAGAACGAGTCATCTCGGGGAGTGATTTGTTCAGTCGCGTATGCGCATTGCACAACATTCTATGGGTCCTGTACTGGAATTAGTTCACCTCCCGAGTCTTCGGGTTTGAGTCGTTCGTTCATCATGTGACAGCCCCATACGCTTAACTAATGCAGCCTGAGCCGGAAAGAGAATTGATGAGTTCACCTCCCGAGTCTTTGGGTTTGAGTCTATCGTTCATCACGTGACAGCCCCATACGCTTAACCAATTCAGCCTGAGCCGGAAAGATCCGAACTTCCCATCACTAATGTGAACACCCTGGGAGAAAGAGACAGGCCAAACGGAAAGACTCTGAACTGATAAGTTCTGCCTTGAAAAGTGAACCAAACGAACCTTCTGTGATATGGGGCGATGGGGATGTGAAAATACGCATCCTTCAGGTCCACTGAAGTGAACCACATTCCGGGTTCGATTGAATGTCGAACATCTACAATCCACAACATGCGGAAGGGAGGATGCTTGAGGCTCCTGTTTAAGCGCCTGAGATCCAGGATGGGTCTGAAACTTCCATCCTTCTTCTGAACAAGAAAATATTTTGAGCGTAACTCCCTGGGTTTAACACGGGGGTCCACTGGTTCTATTGCACCCTTCTCCAACAAGTTCTGGATCTCTTTTGAAAGGGCCAGGACCTGATGCGGATCCCTGACAACTGTCGGATGAACCTGGGTGCTCACAGGGGGTCTGTGACGTTACAGAAGACAATATCCTTTCTCAAGTGTGTCGAGAAGCCACTTGTTGTCTGTAATGCTTCTCCAATGATGTAACTGAAAGGTCGAAAACTGTCCCGTCACAGACCCTGAACCCCTAGCGACACCAGCAAACATTTCCAATATCTTTGGGGGGGGGGGGGGGGCAATGAGGAGCTGTAGGGTGAGTTGATGGCCTGAACCGAGAACGGGGCACCTCTCTTCTCGAAGACAAGACAATCCGAGTCGAGAGTCCTACTGCGGCAGCCTGTAAGACTGCCCTTGTCTATGCTGCTGCAAAGTTGAATGACGGTAGCCAGACGGTAGCCGTTGGGCAGCTAGTGCAGGGAAGCTCACGCTACGCCCAATATGCTGGGAACGAGACTCAGCTGCTCTTACCCTGTGCTCAAGAGTCTCCTGAGCAGCTGGACCGAAGATCTGACCAGGTGCTAATGGCAATTGGCGAAGGTTGTTGCGACATACCTCATGGAGCCTGGACTGAGCCAACCACACCTGTCGTCTAGCTTGTGTGACAAGCCCAAGTGCTTTCCCACTAGAAAAGGCAATTGACCCCAAAGCCTGTAGAGAAGCCTCAGGCAGTTCTGATGAAGCATTATCCTGTGTTGTTGATGACTTGGTTGAATGAAGTGCCAACAACAAATGAGCCATAGAATTCCCAATACGAGTCAATCCTAAAACTGTGTTATATATACGAACCAGCAATCATCAGTACGCCTACACTCCGGGTTAGGGCAGCATAGCTCCTGCTTAAGGGCTTCATCTGGGGACACAATCATTGAAGAAATACACGGCTCTACTGAGGGCATGTTACCAAGACCTTTCTCCTGGGCATCAGCCATTGCAGACAATGTGCGTGCCACTCGATCCGGTATGGAAGAAGGAGCAGAGCAAAAAGCTGAAAATACAACCTCAGTAAAGTCCGGGCAGCTAGCTATCAGGAAATCATCCGGCCGAGCAACTGACCGACGCAAGAGGTTTGAAGGTCCCAACGCCGGAGGAGGTGGGTCCAGATTTTATTTAGCAAGGGCAATCTTGATCATGTCCTGCAATGAAAAAGCCACTGAAGAACCAGCACCCTGCAGACCTCATTGCTGTGGGAGTGTTGAGACTGAGAATGTATAGAAGAAGTCTCTTCTAAGGGTAAATAGCAGTCCTGCTCATCCATTACCAATGAATCTGAAGCTGCCAAGGACAATGTGTCCAGGTCCTCCCTAGGACATTCGGCCGCTGGCATAACCCTGGGCAACAAGGGGTTAACTACTGATGCTCTCACATCCTCATTTGTGTTCTGAGTAGCAGACGGCAATGATCTAGCCAACAAAACCTGAATGCCCTGCACAGCATTAGCAAACTCAACTACCTGGTGAGATAGTGCTGCAGACGGAGTTCGTTTCTTCTTTGGAGGTCCCTCAGTTTTGCTAGCTGAGCACTTGTTACCTGTCTGAGTCCTAGTCTTGACTGGTGTTAAGTAATCGTCACTTCCTGGCTCAAACTTCGCCAGTCTCTGATGCCTAATTTCCAATGACAGTAGACTACATTCTGGGCCGTGCCGCAACAGCGAAAGTCTGTCTACACTGGTGGCGACAAAGTGACCGTTGAAATTCATTTGTAATTTGTTTCAATACGCCATAAATAGAACGCGGCAGCTATTTATTGTCGG
Organism: Barbus barbus; assembly: GCF_936440315.1. Lineage (NCBI taxonomy): Eukaryota > Metazoa > Chordata > Actinopteri > Cypriniformes > Cyprinidae > Barbus > Barbus barbus. Next base: position 2,343,206 of record NC_136742.1, read on the forward strand.
GATCCAGAGTAGACAGCATAAGGATTATGAGTTCTATAGTATTTTGTCACGACGCGACGCTCGCGTCTGATGTTGACACGGTGTTAGGATAGGGCAAGAAGTAGGACCCGTGTAAATATCAGATCAGCTCTCCAGCTTTTAGTTCTGGAGAGAACTGAAGGAGCGGGAAGGGCTTCGATCGGACGCTGAGGTTGCTTTATTTCTTCTCGATAGGTGAGTAACATTGGTTTTGCTTTGTTTCACAGAACTAATCGTTGCCTGCGTTGCGTACGTATGTGTAGGGAGGAGTTATCAAAATAGGGGTGAGAACCTTTTGGGGGTAGGGGCGTGCTTGTTTTGGTGATTTCAAATATCAACATTGGCTGCCAGAAATCACTTACCCCACCTTTAAAATCACATTTGTTGAGATACTGTAGAGTAAACTGTTGAAGGTGTAAAGACGCTAGACAGTATACTTATTTGGGAGTTTTCTGAAAAAAAGACGTTTTATTAAGTATAGTGAACGCGGGAGCTCCAGTAACCACACATAAGTCTCCAAAGTGCATTTACATAAACCATATACATCATATACAGATGAGAACTAAATGTCTATTTAATATCTGACAGGAAAATGTTCTAAAATAATTGCAGATGGGCACATCTAATAGACCTGAAATAGACATCAGAGTGATGTATGTGCGCTGTTATATATAATTCACTGTTGTCAAAACTGCTTACATTAGTTGAATGTAAGTAATGTAAATAAACAAATCTACACAAAGTAACTAAACATAAGTTATCTGTTTTATTTGTCCATTATTACTGTTGATAAATTGAGGAACATTTGGGTTGGAAAAAAAGTGAGTTAACACATCAGCAACTACCTTAATATTTGTACTATTGAGCACATGAATCACAGGGGTGACTTCAATCTTGTCTGGATGTTACAGGGACAGATGAGACACACGTGTGCTTATCCGGTGCAGAGTGACCGATGAAGCCATGCTGCCATCAGTGGCTCTCAGTGAATATACTACAGTAATGAATAAAACAATAAAACAGCTTTTAAATCTTAAGTTGTATTTCATTTTAATTATTGTCATTTCAAACAGAGTTATTACAGCACTTTTCTGATTCTTGATTTCTGTGTATTTTGTGGTGGAGCAGGTGACAGCGGCATTCCTGCAAACATGTCCTTGCGGGGCCCATGCTGGCTTTTTGCGGGCACAGTGGATTAGGACCACCCCACACCAAGCCTAAACAGGCCCAGGGTGGCTTGCCCAGGCGAAGCCCACAGCTTTGGGCTCACCGCAGGCTCTCTGTGAGCAGCCCACACTATGGACTGCCCACATTAATCCAATAGCCGCGTTTCCACTGTCAGGCCAAAAGCAGTCGTGCTAGTGCGTGCCAGGGCCAGTCGCGTTTCCACTTTCACTTCCGGGGCTTGATCGTGCCTTGTCAGTGCTTCCTCGGGGCCAACGGCCGGGGTTTTTTGGCCTGACGAAAACCTTGGGCCAGAGGAGTGGTTATGAACAAAGGCGGAGTTTAAGCAAAACTGGCTTAAATATCCTTTGTTTTCCTCGCAATACAGAGCCAGAATTCTTGCTGGTTGGTAGGTGATCAAATACTTATTTCATGCAATAAAATTCAAGTTAATTATTAAAAAATCATACAATGTGATTTTCTTGATTTTTTTCTTTCTTTCACAATCGTGTATTTATTTAGTAACATATTTTATCTGCCATAAGTCTCATCTCAAGACTTTAGCTCTGCGTATGTCATAAAAAATATCATAATAATGGTTTTTGTTCAGGAGCTCCCTCTGCTAGGCTACTCAGGTTGTATTTTTGATGGAAAAAATATAGACATTATCATTCTTGACTACAAATAAACAGAAACAGACTCGACTGAAAGTAGACTATGTGTCCTCTTTCTTTTGTTAAATAAATCAATCCTGATTAATTCATTATGATCAATGTAGGCCTATCACTTATTAATGTAAACATTTATTCTTTTGGATTTAAATCTTTAACAAAACATGCAAACAAATGTTTTGATTAATTTTCTGATAACTTCTCTTTGTTGGTGAAATGATAGGGTTGCGTGTCGTTGTCCCTGAGAGGCCTGACAGTGGAAATGCATCGTGATTTTGGGCTCGGTGCTACAGGTCTGAGGCTATTAGCCCTGCCCGGCCCATTGAAAGCATTGGCTCACACTGGCCCGACAATGGAAAAGCGGCTAATGATCGCCCAGTATGGGCCATGGGTTTTCTACCTTTCCACTAGGCATGCTAGAGTGTTTTAGGTTTCCTTAAGTCAGCGGTTCCCAATCCCAGTCCTCGCACCCCCCTGCTCTGCATATTTTGCATGTCTCTCTTAGTTAACACACCTGATTCAGATAACCAGCTTGTTAAAAGAGAGCTACGTGCATGAACTGTGCTCCTATTAATATGATCCCTACACAGTGTTCTTTGCTCCCTACTCCCTAAGCAGGGGAAATCCGTTGAAGTTTACTTCACTTCGGAACATTCATTCACGAATTTGCGCTGCGCAGCGTCTTCACACACACAACGAAACTTACTGGAGTGTGCAGCTTGGAGGGCTCCAGCACAGTCACCGTAGAGTCCTCAGTGGTAGGAGGAGACTCTTATAGCTTTAACGTGAATCGGTCACGTATCAGGAGAAGCCGCTCAAGAATGTTGCAGGCAAATATAGTGTTAAAGCGAAGGGCTCCACCTGTGTGTCTGTGCAGGTCGGTATCATCACCTTTTATTTCTGTTTCTGTTGTGCTCATCCTAATTATCCTTGTTTTGGTTTGCAATCATAGCTTGCAGGTTTCTACAACATCCCGACACCTATTAAATTCGCCAGGATGCTGACTGTTGAGGCAAAGGTGAAGGGAGACTGCTAACTGCTTGGAGCTAATCTCATGTTGAGCTTCACAGTGAAGTAAGCGCAGCTTTGACTTTCCTAAATTCAGCTCATGTTTATGGCTCTTAAAAGGGAAGCGGTTCCTTTTGGCTAAACCACTTTATTCCCCTTCATTCAGATACATGGGTGCAAAAGCAAGTACTAACAAGGTTATTGTGAACATTAAACTCCTGTCTGGCTTCACGGCAGATGTGTCCCTGGTGCGTATGGGTTTTAAGATTTGTAGAATCCTAAGACATTTGAAGCTCCTTCAGATGTATTTGTGTATCTACACGATGGTCTTTTCCTCACAGCTTGTAACTCCACCCGATGCATTTGTCTCACTAGTGGAGCGGGTTGATACTGGAGAGGATCATGTCCTAGTGTATCTGAAAGAGGTGAGAGACTGCATACACTGAGTATATTCTCTACCTTCCACTCTCATGCGTGATGTGTATGTGCTGCTGTTCTTCACTTCTGTTCCGCAGGTTCCCAAAGGTGTCCCTATGAGTTACACAATACAACTGAAACAGGTTCTTGTAGTGAAAAACCTCAAGCCAGCAGTCATCAACGTTTATGACTACTATCAGACAAGTACACTTTCATCATTTGACTCTTGCACTTGGCTGTTACCTGTATCTTTTGTTGCCTTTTTGATTATACTGGCAATTCTACATGCATACAAAAGGTATTCTTGTCCTTTTTCAGGTGATCAGTTTGAGACTACGTATACGTCCCCCTGTCAATAATTGTGCTGATGCACTGGCTACTGGACATTTGAATCAAATAAAAACCTTTTTATACAATCAGCCCTTTTATTGCCTGTTTCTATGTATTAAAATGTTTGAATCTGAAAGTCCCAAGCTTTAGCACAGTTCATGAGTTTCCGTTTGTCCTGTGCGGATTCAATACCTTGCACTATGGCTGAAATGCAGTTTATTTGGGCAGTGGCTGTTCTTAACTTGGACTTCTCAGTCAAGTTCACTCTTTTGGGTTATTTGAAAGCAGGACTCTAAATTAGGGATGCACGATATTATCGGAATTCGGCCGATAAAGGCTAATGTAAGCATTGGCCATTTGAAAAATACTTTATTTTGATAGTCCACTTTAGACATTCTACTAGCTATAAGAAACATTGTAACTACATATCTACTAACTCTCAAAATAGACTGTTACGGTAGGTTTAGGGTTAGTAGTATAGGTTGACATACATGCAAAGTTTCTCATACTATGTTGTGGACCCATCAAAATAAGTGTTAGATATTAAGCAGACAGTGTACTAATACTCTAATAACTGCTAGTTGACATGTAGTTGCAAAGTTACTTGCTGTTAGTAGAATGTCTAAAGTGGACTATCGAAGTGAAGTGACATACTGCCAAGTATGGTGACCCATACTCGGAATTCGTGCTCTGCATTTAACCCATCCAACGTGCACACACACAGCAGTGAACACACACACACCGTGAACATACACCCGGAGCAGTGGGCAGCCATTTATGCTGCGGCGCCCGGGGAGCAGTTGGGGGTTCGGTGCCTTGCTCAAGGGCACCTCAGTCGTGGTAGAGAGTGCTGCCATTCGCTGGACATTCACTCTCCCCACCTACAATCGGCCCGAGACTCGAACCAGCAACCTTTGGATTACGAGTCCGACTCTCTAACCATTAGGCCACGACTTCCCCAATCGAAATAATTACAGGAAAAAAAAATACTGCTATGCTTTGCCAATAAGACGATATCTCACATGTGCTCGGGGTGTGGTGATAAGATCACGTCAGCAGTGTGGTCATCTTGAGGCCAACTTTTGCCTGAATTATGATGCGATTCACTGTTTTGCAATGAACAATGACTGGTCCGGTGCGTGAGAGTCAACAATTCCTAGCGTGTGCAGCAGGGGCAGTCTCTCCTGGGTCCTAGTCTTGCGTAGCCAGACCTTCAGACTGATGGCTGAAGGTCTGGAATCCATGGCAGCTTTCATTGGCCAAGGCCCACCCATGAGGCCGTTTGACCGACATGTCCAACAACCAATCACAGTTAGTGTCGTTCAGCGACACATTTCGGTGAGTGGAAATGTCTCCACAATAACAGACCGGTGTGTAAAACTCTCGGACGTATTTTAAAGATTTTATGCCGCAAAGTATATTTCACATAATTTTGAAAATCCAGTGTTTAGTTGATCCTGATAAGCACTCGTCGTCACAGTTATAAACACTACAGCTTGCTTCTTTCTTGAGGGGGTTTGGTGGCACGGCGTCTTTGTTTCCAGGAGGTACGTTAAAGAACACGACACGCACGTCTCCTGGAAATCAGAATGTGTATAATCTAAATCGTGTATAATCTAACCATTCCCATGACTACTTCGAAACTCCTGAAGTGTTTCTACTTTGGTGCCATATATGCATCATACGTTTAGTGTGCGTGACGTCTGAGGCTGAGACTACCCGGGTCCTAATGTCCGATCAGTAAGGGCATTTATTTACTTAGGGGGCGCTGTTAGCCTACTTTTAATAAAATGAAAGTAAAATACACAAATATCAAGATACTAGCTAGATAAGAAGGTAGCGAGTTGTACCAGCAGGAATTGTAGGTGGGAAGAGTAAATGTACAGCGCTCTCTTCTACCTTCAATACCACGACTGAGGTGCCCTTGAGCAAGGCACCGAAATGGCTGCCCACTGCTGTGTGTGTGCACTTAGGATGGGTTAAATGCAGAGCACTTATACCCGAGTATGGGTTACACAGTGGTGGTCAGTAACGAAGTAGCTTTGCTTCACTACTGTACTTAAGTACATTTTTCAAGTATCTATACTTTAACTTTTACTTCATTACATTGCAAAGCATAAGATTGTACTTTTTACTTCAACTAGAAGATCGACTTTAGATCAACTAGCCGAGTAGACAGATATGAATGTTTATTCCTAACCATACTGAAAATAAGTAAATATTGTTAGCTGATGCTAACTGTCTAGCTAACAAGCTTGCTGGTGCTAAGTTGAGGAATTTTTTTAGCTGTAAAGTCCAAATATTTTTATTCAACCACCTAGATAGATTACATCTGAGGGAAAAAGAAAGGATGTGATGTTCAGAACATGGTAACTACAGTAATTATCAGTTTGGGAAGTGATGCCCTCTGGGGGCATTTGGCCAGGGGTGTTTTTACACCACAGACAAGGTTTGAGAAGAAAAAAATCATTATGAAAATATAATTATATTTTCCTTAAAATGTTCTTCCTAACTTTTACTCAAGTACTTGATTTGTGTACTTCGTCCACCACTGGGGTTACATGACGTCACATGATGTGACAGACAACTAGTTGTCCAGTCACAATGCGGGTGAGTCCTCAATATTTATGGGTGTGGTTGCAGAATGCGAATGTCACGCCCCTTAATAACCAAACTGTGTGTGAATGTAACTGTATTAAGGACTCAAATACAGGACTGACAACCGTATTCTGCTGCTGTGTGAACGTGGCCTTCAGTAATAACTTCAGTAATAACTGTTATTTTGTTTTTGTTTTTGTTTTTTTTATTAAAAGTCTGTTAACTACCTTAATTTTAAAGGGGTTACATAAACAAAAGGGGTAATCTGAATAAATGAGGAAGAGAATAATCCAGCAGGGGTAAACACAAAATGCAACCGCTTTACAAAGTGCATGCAAAAACAACAACCGACAAATAAAGATTGATATACACAGGGATACACTATACAATATATATTGAATGATGAACTGAAAAAGACACAGGTAAGAGTAATTAATAACCATGGCAACTAACAAGGACAGGAAATGAACACAGGAAACAGGAACAGAAACAATGGGAAATGAAAACAACCTTCAAAATAAAGAATCCTTAAACAAAATGTGTTTGTTTATTCCCTACTTGTGACTCTGTTAGAGGTAAATACACTTTTTTTTTTAAGTGGAGAGGTAAATGTGTAATGTACATTGCACACATACAAGGTTACAATAATAAACACACCAGTTTAAAAGTGAGTATCACCCATGTAAAACTGAATTACATTAACATATTCATCCAGACCCTCTGATATGTAAAAAATCTCTGAGACATTTTTGCACTTTGAGTCCACTTGTAGCTGGTTCAGTTAACTGGACCTGATTTAAATGTTACTTTTGATTTGGCTGTAAATTATGAAAAGCATATAAGTGATGTGGTAAAGGGCAGTCTTTTCAACTCAGACTGAAAACTAAATGAAAACCTTTATTTTCATTTAGAGATTTGGACATTGTTACTCATACCTTCATATCATCTCAAATTGACTATAGCAATGCTCTGTAGCCTATATAGATCTTGGTCATTCCCTTATGGACCACTTGCAAGAAAGATCAAAATGCAGCATCTAGGTTGTTGAATCATCTCTTCACTGATTATCTGTCCAATTTCATACAAATAATAAGATTTTGTTATTCGTTTTTAAAGCTTTACATAGTTCAGCCCCATCTTATCTTTCTCATCTTCTTAGTCCAGGGGTAGCCAACTCTTCACTTGTGTTTGATTGGGGTTGGAGCTGAACACTGCAGGAGCACCTGCCTTAAGCCCAAAACACTCCATGATTTCCGGCTGTCCTAGACGAAAGATTGACATTGTGAAACAATCGTGGCGATTTCTGTGACCGTGGCTCCTAATCGGTGGTCCTGTGTCATACAGTGAGAGAGGTTCAAAGTCTTGCGACCAAAGATAGCCTATAAAACAGCATGATTGTCGCGCAGTGTGTTTGCTGGTGCGATCCACGTTTACTGACCAACCACTAAAAATGCGACATGAAATCAAGGTGGCATGGCGCAAAAACATAAACCTGCTTACTTCAAGCTCTTATGCCTTCCTCTTTCGCCACTTCCACTTTTTTCAGCGCACATAAAAACTACAACTGCCAAAGTGTGATTTATCATGCTCCTTTAGTTTACCACTAGTGCAAGCTGATGACTTTTCATTCTTCTACAGTAACATGCGTCATAGTGACACACAAGTCTTAACAGCAAATACATATTAAAGAATCAGAATCAGAATGAGCTTTATTGGCCAAGTATGTTTAAACATACAAGGAATTGGTTGTAGTGACAGAAGCTCCACAGTGCAACAAAAAGACAGTAACAAGACAGGACACAGGTAATAAAACAAAATAACAAGAAATAGCCAATAACCAATGTACAAAGCAGCAAAAAAAAAAAATATATATATATATATATAATATAGGCAACTATGTATGTACAGGTCAAGTATGTACAAATTAGAAATGAGAAAAATAAAAATAAAATAAGTGAGTGTGGTGAATGGATAATGTATTAGTTGTGTGTTCCACGTTTATTGTTGAGTGTTCATGAGATGGATTGCCTGAGGGAAGAAACTGTTTCTGTGTCTGGTCGTTCTGGTGCACAGAGCTCTGTAGCGTCGACCAGACGGTAACAGTTCAAAGAGGGAGTGTGCTGGATGTGAGGGGTCCAGAGTGATTTTACCAGCCCTTTTGCTCACTCTGGATGAGTACAGCTCTTGGAGAGTGGGGAGGGTTGCACCAATGATTAAAACAATATACAAAAGTAACATCACACAACATTACAACATTACACACTCTAAAAAATATTTATTGAATTCAAAACAGGGGCCTGCTTGAATTCAATACATATTTTTTAGAGTGCAGATTTTGAGTTCAAGCACCACCAACACCTTTATGCCCCCTAGTGTTTAAATCAGTACATGACTGAGAAAAAAGACCAGTAATATCAACTTGAATGGTATGGAATTTAACTTTAATCTTGTATTTAGTGGTAAAGTTTATTTTTCTTTGTATTCTTCGTATTATTTAATTTTTATATTTAATGTATTGTTTTATTTAGTTTTTCTCTCCTAATGAATCGGATATTTGATACTCTCTCCTCTTGTCCTCAAATATCTGATTCATCTCTTCGGTGTCTGCATCTGTCCACATCTATCCCCTTTTCTTTCTGTTTTTCTTGTCTCTGTTTCTCTGCACATCCCTCCTTATTTCTCCAGCCACCATTCTCACCTCTGACATGAAGAAAGCCGAGTGTATCTGCTGCCTGTAAATTGGTTTTAAAACCGCATTTGCTTAATGACTGAGTGTAAACAGGATTAAATGTGTGATCCTAGTCTCTCTCTTAAATTAACTCCCTTTCTCCCACTACTCTCTCCCTTCTCCCGTGCTCATTCTTTAAGTGCTATGCTCTTGTGTCATCTATAGGAAGGACCACAGAAACGCTGCAGGATTTTTAATGAAAGCTCTTGTATGCAAATTCCCTCTCCTCCAGGCAATCATGCTCACGATACGTAAACATCCTCCTGTCCTCTCTCACACAATTACTGCTGCTAGTAAACATTTGTTCATGTACCCCACTGATCATGATATAATGGGATTACTGTATATTAAAATATCAAATTAATATCAACAGAGAAAGAGCTTCTTTTAGGGTCATGTGCAGAATTTTAATTTGGTTGGCCTGTTTAACATCTATCAGTGGATTCCTGTTCCAAGCCACTTTCGTGAAGCTCCTCATCTCCAGCCCAACTCACTGTGTTTTTTTTTTTGTTTGTTTTGAAATTAATAGCAATGCAAAAATGGGCCAGTCATTAAGTATGCCTACATGCACAATTATTAACAAGCTACAACTGGTTTTTGTGTGGTAAAACTACAGTCTACATCTCTCTGTCTGAACATACACAACACAAAACGCAAGGATCATACAGACCCTTTGTGTCAGCCAAGCTATAATGATGAGGAAAACACCACAGCACAATCTGTGCCAGTTAAAATTACTTATAAGTCTGTTCACCACCTACTTCATTGGAGCTAGAAACAAGACAGTCTTGACATCACTAAAGGCTGAGTGCATGCATTAAATGAGACATCTAATGTCCTCCACACACGAAGGAGAGGCACAGCTCTCTGGTTCTCATTTACACCACAATAAATCAGAATAACACAGCTGTTTACATTCATACCACAACAGAAAGAGCAGCACAGCTTGTTGGTAGATGATATTATCTAAAAACAACAGATGTGCATTAAAGCCAAAACAGGAATTTGAGATTAGCTGAAAGTATTTATGAACTGAAAAATGTATTGTTCAGGATAATTTACTCAATAGTTAAAGAATACGTTGGGGAAAATAATCTCATTTATTTTGCCAGCCCCTTGCCAGCTCTTTCTAGTAGCATCAAAACACTTTAACAAAACGCTTGTTTCTGATGATCTAAGTGATGACAATGAGAAAAACACATTTTTAACAAAGAGAAGGATAAGCACTTTAAGAATGTCAAAATACAATAATTGCCCTCACAAAGCTGGAGGCTGTAACCCATGGCAACCCAATGCTGTAGAACAGAGCTGGATACTACCTGACAACCGCCACCACAGCGCCGCTCAGAACCAGGAGAGAACGAGATCCTTCCGTAACACTTTATAATAACGTCCAGTTGTAAGTCATTTATAAGTGATTAGTTAATGATGCACTAATCATTTACAAAACATTCATAAGCAATTAATAAGTGATATGATAATAATTTGTGTATGTTTTGTTAATTAATTTACAAGGAATTAGTTTATGATGAACTAATCATTTACAAAACATGACTATGCGTTCATAGATGATTAAGTAATATGCTAACGATTTACAAATCTGTCATAATTTATCTTTAAAAAAATAGCATCATGAAATAATCAAACAGATCCTTAATGGTTAATAGTTACTAGTTAATATATTATCAATCACTTATAAATCATTGAAATGTCAACATTGTATTATTATCTCAATAAACATTATAAATCATATACAACACTTTCTGCATCCCCTAATCTAAAGTATAAACTACTCATCAGTTGTAAATGTTATTTTATTTAATTTCTGTATTTTCTTAAATGGGTGTGTATATAGTATTTACAGAGTTTTAACTTTTAGTTTTAGTTACTTTTTCTTATTTGTAAGTCGCTTTGGATAAAAGCATCTGTTAAATGACTAAAGTAAAAAGTAAAGTATAAGTGATTAATAATATATTAACAAGTAACTAGTAACCATTAAGGATCTGTTTAATTATTTCATGATGCTATTTTTTTAAAGATAAATTATGACAGATTTGTAAATCATCAGCATATTACTTAATCATTTGTGAATGTTTAGTCATGTTTTGTAAATGATTAGTTCATCATTGGCTAATTACTTGTAAATGATTTGTAAATGAATTAACAAAACAGACACAAATTGTTAGTATATCACTTATTAATTGCTTATGAATGTTTTGTAAATGATTAGTTCAAAATTAACTAATCACTTATAAATGACATACAACTGAACATTATTATAAAGTGTTACCACAACAGTGCTAGTTAGAAAAAAAGTGTGCAAAAACATAGATGTCCATAAAAAAAGCAAACACTTATTCTGCACTTAAACCACTTCAAGTTTTTCAAGGTATGGTGTATCGTCTTCTTGTGTTATATTGTAATGGAATGCATGATGATGAGCAATACTGATGCTCAGTCTCATAGATGCGGTTACAGTTATTCACTTCGGAGAAGGGACTTACAAATGAAACATCTTAAGCAATTTATTGTAAGAGTCAACATTTTGATCCCACAATGCCTAGTTTGAAGCATAAGATATATCTGAATAGAAGAGGAATGCTGAAAAGCAAAGAAAAATAGAACAAGATGATATATGTCTGCAGTTTATGATATTACAACTGAACATCAGTGCATGGTTTATCAGTTAAACTCAGTATAGTGTATTTAACTTAACACTTAACCTGTTTTCCGCTTTTATTTATACAACAGTTAGGTTTTCAAATGTGATTGGCTGAATGCTGTTGCAAGAGTTCTGATATAACTACTCAGACATTTTTTACTGTTTGTGTTGTTACATATGTCTATGTTTGTTCCAGACAGACTGTTAGTCTCTGTGCTAGTGGTGATTTTACGGTGACTTTTTCTGCTGGTCACACCATTACGCCAGGTGGCGACAAGTGACTGGCTTTATGAGTCACTGAATTATTCACTCAACCAAGTTACTCAAAAACAGATTTTGTATTGGTCTGAGATGCTCTGTTTGATTCTGTTTTGACATTGTTTTGAATTTTCTAAAAAAAAACTAAATTATAAAAAAAGCTATTATGCTATCTTTATTTTCTAGTTTATTACACTTTGAATAAAAGCAATATCATACTCGCATATCATGCTGTTGGTCTACATATCAGTCTATGGCAGGCTTGCCACTTTTAGTTACCTGGCTGGAGTGAGATTTTGCACATATTTGTGGTTTAAGGATCCAAGAATTTATTTTTAATATTATCATAATACTGCAAATTACCCAAATACTTCAGTGTAATGTTGTGCATTCTATTAAATTCTTGGTTACACTTTATTTTAAGGTCCAAGTATCACTATTAGCCAACCATTAACTACAACTTTTGCCTCAACAGACTCCTAATTTGCTGCTTATTGATAGTTAGTAAGGTAGTTATTAAATTTAGGTATTGAGTAGGATTAGATATGTAGAATATGGCCATGTGGAATATGTGCTTTATGGATACTAATAAACAGTCAATATGTTAACAATAGGCATTATGAGAATTGGTACCTGTACTAAAGTGTTACCAAATTCTTTAAAGTGTATCATGTAAAGGCGTTTCAAGCTCATTCCCACTGTTAAATTTCTTAAGCAGGTTTTTCACTACTGTTGTTCATGCAGCAGCAAACATTTCCAACTAATTGACGATTAAATTATGACCTGTCTTTGACACTGCAAAATTCACTAGCTAAACAGAAAATTTACTTGCATTTTGCGCTTTGCAGGAGTTAATATTGGACCCAGGTTTGGAGGCTTAAACACTTGTGAAGTGTGAGAAGAAATCATACTGCTTTAGACCAGTTCAGTCAATAAATGAATTGCTTTATTTCATGTTATCGTTATTTGTGTGGGCTTGAGTTGGCAACTCAACCATGATAATATTTATACCACACCAGCACTCTTGCTTTAAAATATTGAAATAGTGACAGTCTGCATTAATAATGCAAAATCCTTGGTTGTAAGACAATGCTTATGTTGTTCACTGTTGTTCCTCTTTTCCTTTTAAAGTCTTTCAATGCACTTAAAATATGTTTTTAGCTTTATGTGTAGGAGAAAGACTAGTGCACTGAGATTAGCATCACCTTGTGTCACAGTGACAGTTTAACCTTCTCTAGCCATAAACAATCCTAACAGACAATGATCCACAGCACACCGATGCATAACAAGCTCTGCTCACTAATGACAGCTCTGTGGAGCACGGGTCACGGGGAACACTCACTGTGCTCTTTCTAATGGTGTGCCATTAATTATTTACTGAAATCCTAGGTACACGTCTACAAATAACATCTGTGCACAAAAGCTCTGTTCCAAAACTCATCTATTTCAGTCACTTTTCTGCTTGTCTAGCATATGACCATTAGCAGGGGGAAGTACTGGCGGTGACTACAACAACAAATGACCAGAAGTACGAAGAAAAATATTGATCATTGGATTTGATCCATACCAGACCCCAGAAAACCTTTTCACAGATCTTAAGATTTACACATATTAATGGATGCATGCAAGCAAAACATTAAACTCTCGTTGCTCCATACATGGTTATCAATAATGAGCACCTGGACAAAAGAGGCTATCTGAAATAGCGTGGTGGGTCTGGCAGACGATAAAACAGCGCTGATTGTTTTTCTTAGCAGAAGGAAAGCTTGATTTGATGCAGACTCTTGCTTTTTCTTCATTTGTGGCTCTTTTGAAGACTTCAGATGATGCTAATTTAGGATGGACATTTAAAATTGCCAAATATTATTCTTATATTGTTATCATTATGATCACAAGCTGTAATCATTGCCTTAATAATGCATATAAGGATAGCAATTAATTTCACCTGTTTAATATTACATGACTTTAACTACCCACATGACTTGTATTAACTCAAGAGCTGTATATGATTGCCTTATGGACAATACTTTCCAGAGGATGGGCTTCACCTGATGAGTTAAGAGCTTCTCAAGGTTTGCTCCAGTACCTCATCACTGATTTCTCCTTGACACAGTCACTTTGGGCCTCTGGACTGTAACATTTGAAACATGCATTCTCAGTAAAGCTGCTTGAAACAATATGTTTTGTGAATAGCACTTTACAAATACATCTGAATTGACTTTATATAACTTGAGTAAATTTAAGTCTAAATTCACCCGAGTGCTCCGTGCATGGCAGTCTAAACTGACTGATTTTTTATTTCAGTTAAATGATTGTATTATGTTTTAGTTTGATAATTTTTTTATTTAATATTTTGTATTTTAGGGGATTTACTAAATTACTAAATTTGCTTTTCATCATGGTACTAAATTATGCTGTAGTTATAATCCATTTATCACAGAGACCTGAAAATGAAATTTCCAATTTAAACTGTCATAAAATTAAAAGACTTTGGTCTCTTTTTAAAAGGCAGATTATTGCCAAAGTGAAAATGTTTTCAAAAAGCGAAATTTAAAAATTATTGTTTTGAAAAAATGCACAAAAATACTGTTTTAAAATCTTACATGAAATATACACTTTCCTGAAATATATACTTTTCCTTGTATGAAATATACACTTTTCCATTTTAACTCTAAAACTGGAAATCAAAGCCAAAATTCTAAAAAAATTTAAGGTTGATAAAAATAAAAAAATAAAAAGTTTCGTACCATTCCAATTAAGTTAAAAATTCGGAGAAATCAAAACGTAAATTATTTTCAGTCAACTGGAGAGCACCAAAGGTTTAAACACACTCCTAGATAAATGATAATAAAAATCAATGAGGCAAATTGGCATGTCTGTGTTTATCTCTAGGCAGCGGCTATTTGCACTAAGAATGAGAATCAGAATCAGAATGAGCTTTATTGGCCAAGTATGTTTACACATACAAGGAATTTGTTATAGTGACAGAAGCTCCACAGTGCAACAGAAAGACAGTAACAGGACAGGACACAGGTAATAAAACAAAATAACAAGAAATAGCCAATAACCAATGTACAAAGCAGCAAAAAAAAATAAAAATACACAATATATAATATAGGCGACTATGTATGTACAGGTCAAGTATGTGCAAATTAGAAATGAGAAAATAAAAATAAAATAAGTGAGTGTGGTGAATGGATAATGAATTAGTTGTGTGTTCCACGTTTATTTATTGAGTGTTCATGAGATGGATTGACTGAGGGAAGAAACTGTTCCTGTGTCTGGTCGTTCTGGTGCTCAGAGCTCTGTAGCGTCAACCAGACGGTAACAGTTCAAAGAGGGAGTGTGCTGGGTGTGAGGGGTCTAGAGTGATTTTACCAGCCCTTTTGCTCACTCTGGATAAGTACAGTTCTTGGAGAGTGGGGAGGGTTGTACCAATGATTCGCTCAGCAGTCCGGACTACCCTCCGTAGTCTTCTGAGGTCAGATTTGGTAGCTGAGCTGAACCAGACAGTTATTGAGGTGCAGAGGATGGATTCAATGATGGCAGAGTAGAACTGTTTCAGTAAGTCCTGTGGCAGGTTGAACTTCCTCACCTGGCGAAGAAAGTACAACCTCTGCTGGGCCTTTCTGACAATGGAGTCAATGTGAATATCCCACTTCAGGTCCTGAGAGATGGTGGTGCCCAGGAATCTGAATGACTCCACTGCAGTCACGGTGCTGTTCATGATGGTGAGTGGGGGGAGAGCAGGGGGGTTTCTCCTGAAGTCCACGATCATCTCCACAGTTTTGAGCGTGTTAAGCTCCAGGTTGTTAAGACTGCACCAGACAGCCAGCTCCTTAACCTCCTGTCTGTAAGCAGACTCGTCACCGTCCTGGATGAGGCCGATCAGTGTGGTGTCGTCTGCAAACTTCAGGAGCTTGACAGAGGGGTCTTTAGATGTGCAGTCGTTGGTGTAGAGGGAGAAGAGCAGTGGGGAGAGAACAAATTAGAAGTGGGAATTAGAATTTTTAATTTAAGTGTAATTAAATTAATTTTAATTCAAATTATTAAATGGATGTCACCTTATTGGGGCAATAAAGCCCTCCCTATACACTTACCCTAACCCTAACCGATACTTTATTTTCAACTTTTTGATTAATTCCTTCATTTTTATCGAAAATAAATGCTTTTCTGATGTGATTTGAAATTTGAAAAGGGAGAAAAAAAGTTTGCCAAAAGGTGAATTTGAACCCGGGTGGATCGCATCAAAATGTGTGTAACATACATTTTACCATCTGCGCCACTGGAGCTGACAATAGGCAGCTGTCTTTAATAATGCTGACTAGCCCAATCACACATTGGTGGGAGGAGTTAGTGTAAATAGCCTCTGCCAACAAGGTGGGCTATTTGCACTTAGTGTAAATAGACACCCCGTTATCTCTACATGTATCTGCACTGCACTGTAAAAAATTGCTGTTAAAAACGGCCATATTCTGACAGTAACATTCAGTTTTTTCATTACAACAGTAAAATCACATTAAAAAAACCTATGAATTCTGGGTAATATTTGTTGTAAAAGTATCCTTCTGCAGTCCTGTGAAGTAACAGCGCTCAGTCGACACTTAGAGACTGTGTTTCAAATCACACCCTATACCCTCATTCACTATTCCCTACTCATGTACTAATGCTTACTAATACAGCCCACCTGACAGAGAGAATGAAAACTAATGAGTGAATTCAGCCAATGATGAACAGCTGCTGTGAACAAGCAGAATCACTGAAGAAAAGAGCAAGAAATTAAACTACAACTGACAAACAGCCACAGCCTTAGATGAAATCAACTGAAATAAAACAGCAGAGGATGATTAAACAACTCCACAAACAGCATCACCAGATTCACACATCACAGTCTGACTTTATTTCTGTCATACACTCACCTAAAGGATTATTAGGAACACCTGTTCAATTTCTCATTAATGCAATTATCTAATCAACCAATCACATGGCAGTTGCTTCAATGCATTTAGGGGTGTGGTCCTGGTCAAGACAATCTCCTGAACTCCAAACTGAATGTCAGAATGGGAAAGAAAGGTGATTTAAGCAATTTTGAGCGTGGCATGGTTGTTGGTGCCAGACGGGCCGGTCTGAGTATTTCACAATCTGCTCAGTTACTGGGATTTTCACGCACAACCATTTCTAGGGTTTACAAAGAATGGTGTGAAAAGGGTTGAGGCGGATGGGCTACAACAGCAGAAGACCCCACTGGGTACCACTCATCTCCACTACAAATAGGAAAAAGAGGCTACAATTTGCACGAGCTCACCAAAATTGGACGGTTGAAGACTGGAAAAATGTTGCCTGGTCTGATGAGTCTCGATTTCTGTTGAGACATTCAGATGGTAGAGTCAGAATTTGGCGTAAACAGAATGAGAACATGGATCCATCATGCCTTGTTACCACTGTGCAGGCTGGTGGTGGTGGTGTAATGGTGTGGGGGATGTTTTCTTGGCACACTTTAGGCCCCTTAGTGCCAATTGGGCATCGTTTAAATGCCACGCCCTACCTGAGCATTGTTTCTGACCATGTCCATCCCTTTATGACCACCATGTACCCATCCTCTGATGGCTACTTCCAGCAGGATAATGCACCATGTCACAAAGCTCGAATCATTTCAAATTGGTTTCTTGAACATGACAATGAGTTCACTGTACTAAAATGGCCCCCACAGTCACCAGATCTCAACCCAATAGAGCATCTTTGGGATGTGTGGAACGGGAGCTTCGTGCCCTGGATGTGCATCCCACAAATCTCCATCAACTGCAAGATGTTATCCTATCAATATGGGCCAATATTTCTAAAGAATGCTTTCAGCACCTTGTTGAATCAATGCCACGTAGAATTAAGGAAGTTCTGAAGGTGAAAGGGGGTCAAACACAGTATTAGTATGGTGCTCCTAATAATCCTTTAGGTGAGTGTATATCTACAACAATTCCTTGAGAATGAATAGACATTTAGATGCTTTATTGAAAATGTTTCGTTTGACCATTATGGCGATCAGCGTTTGCTTTAGTTGGGCTCTTGACCCTTGTTTTTTTTGGGTTGCTATAACAGTGTTCGTAAAATGCATTTCTTATAGCAGCAAAAGCCAAAATTTAAGTAAATGTTTTTGACTTGTAATCATCATGAAGCGGCCTGCTTCTCTGATCTCGTTCAGTCTTTAATGAAATGATGTGGGTTTTATTATTAGTTTTGTGTTATTTACGATAAATGCTATATGATACTGTGAAATAACAATCGATTATTAAGAATTATAGGTAACACTTTATAATAACGTCCAGTTATAAGTCATTTATAAGTGATTAGTTAATGATTAACTAATCATTTACAAAACATTCATAAGCGATTAATAAGTGATATGCTAACAATTTGTGTATGTTTTGTTAATTCATTTAAAAGTCATTTACAAGTAATTAGCTAATGATGAACTAATCATTTACAAAACATAACTATACATTCACAAATGATTAAGTAATATGCTGATGATTTATAAATCTGTCATAAGTTATCTTTAAATATAGCATCATGAAATAATTAAACACATCCTTAATGGTTAATAGTTAATAGTTAATATATTATTAATCACTTATAGATCATTGAAATGTCAACATTGTACTATTATCTCAATAAACATTATAAATCATATACAACACTTTCTGCATCCCCTAATCTAAAGTATAAACTACTCATCCGTTGTAAATGTTTTACAAACTTTATGGTTTCCAGTCGTGTGTGCGTAAATATATATATATATTCACAAACAACCTGTAACCTGGAAGGTTTGTAAAACATTTACAACTGATGAGTAGTTTACACTTTAGATTAGGGGATGCAGAAAGTGTTGTATATGATTTATAATGTTTATTGAGATAATAATACAATGTTGACATTTCAATGATCTATAAGTGATTAATAATATATTAACTATTAACTATTAACCATTAAGGATCTGTTTGATTATTTCATGATGCTATATTTAAAGATAACTTATGACAGATTTATAAATTGTTAGCATATACTTAATCATTTGTGAATGTATATTTATGTTTTGTAAATGATTAGTTCATCATCATCTAATCACTTGTAAATGATTCAAAACTTATTCTACAAAACATAGATAAAAATATTAACATATCAACTATAAATCATCTATGAGTGCATAGTCATGTTTTGTAAATGATTAGTTCATCATTAGCTAATTACTTGTAAATGACTTTTAAATTAATTAACAAAACATACACAAATTGTTAGCATATCACTTATTAATTGCTTATGAATGTTTTGTAAACGATTAGTTAATCATTAACTAATCACTTATAAATTACTTATAACTGGACATTATTATAAAGTGTTACCGAACTATAAAACATCTTACGTACAAAACCTTCAGTACTGCAGCATCATTTAGACACATGCAGACATCAAGAATCAGCATATGAATCTCAACGATGGTGAGTCAAAAGCTTAATGCTGCAATGCATGCTGGGTACCAGCACAGTACAAAACTCACCCATGACTCCCAGCATGCATTGCAGCATGAATAAATTATGCCTCTGAATTGTTCACTTATTTTTTATAATTCTTTCTATTTGCTTTTGTTTTTGTGTTGAGTTTTAGTAAGATGTTTTGTGATGTTCAGAGTTGATCTGTTTATTTATTTTGGTTGATAGTCACCATTGTTGAGATTCATACGCTGAATCTTGAGGTGTGTGTTTCATAACGCTATAGACCTCTTTTTTTTTAAATTGTCAGTGATATTTTTAACAATCTTACACTCACAAACAAATGAGCAAGCTGTTATTACATCACTTTGGTAACATTGGAGAAAAAATAAACAAAATCAGTGAATATGGTGTTTAACAATGGCTATGTCATTAGAAAAACAAAACTACATATTATGCTTTGGCTCTTTTTGCCATAACAAATGTGTTTTATAACACATTTTTACAACAGCCAAAGAAAAATTAAGGTTAAAAAGTCACGGTTCAAGAGCCCAACTAAAGCTAACACTGATCTCCTTCACGGTAGTTAAAAAAAAAACCTTGCATTTCTGTGAACGTCTGACAGAAATAGCATCAGTCTGGTTAGTAATGTGTGAAGTAATGCTGTTTTAGGCGTTGTTTAATCAGATGTTGAGAGATTTAATGTCTTCTTTATTTCAGTTTATTTCATCAAAGGCTGTGGCTGAAGTCAGTTGTAGTTCTTGTGTTTCTCTTTCATTCAGTGATTCTGCTTGTTAACAGCATCTGTGCATCACTAATGCTCAATCATCACTTAATTAATCAGAATTATCTCATTAACTTCAGCACTGATTCAGTATTACTCTAACACTCTGTAGTGTGCACACATTATAAGTGTTCATTTATAACAGAGGATTTTGTTGTGGGGTTTAAAGGGTTAAAGATGTAAGATGAAAAAAAACAGCATGAAATGTAATTTAACAGGAATAAACAGTAATTAATATACGGCAACAAACTGTAGAAAAACAGTTACTTACTGCTAACCGTGCAATTTGGTAACAGCAATTTACTGTAAAACGTAACAGTCAGATTAACCAAAAGAAAAAAGTTATTTTTACTGAATTATTAGTGAAGGTCCACAAAAAAAACAGTTATGCAAAGTCATGAACTGATAAGGAGAGTAAATATTAAACTGAACTTTATTAATGTGTTTTTGTACAAGAAAGGTATGCTAGTTTAATGTAGTTTTGTGGGTCACCATTGTGCTGGAGAGTAGAGCCTGTGCTTCAGTCAATGATGAGACGCAAACTCTGATGTTCTGCTGCTTTATTTAAAGACTACTTTTATTTTTACTATACTTTTACTTTTATTTAAAGTAACTGTGCAGTTGCTTAAGCAGCGGTGATCTTTTCATTAAATACTCCAGCATGTGCTGATAATGAACTGAAACGATTTGAGTTAAAGACATGTTTTTAGTTATTTAAAGTGTTTGTAGTTTTATAACAATAAATATTTCTTCTCAGTGGGCTCAAAGATAAATTCACATTACTAACGCCATATGAGTTAATTTCCATGGTAGTATAACAGTAACATGCTGTAAAAATGAAGAGCTGTAAATTAACAGTACATTACTGGCAACTCTGCTGCCAGTACATTACTGTTATTTCACGGCACAATTTTTTACAGTGTGGTCAAGTGGAGAGTCTTCTATGTTAGCAATGCTGGTAAGGCATTTAGAGCATGAATGAGAAAAAGCTCTGGAAAACCCACTTAATCTCACTGTGAAAAAAATAAAACAATGTTTTGTCCTATCAGATGCTATGCTCCTTTGCCACCACCCTCAAATCTCATTCACATTTGCATGTTCTTAAATGTGGTGCCTCAAGGTGCCGACACTGCCAGCAGACTTCTTTGCTATGACATCAAATGCATTTACTGGTGTTCTGTATGCTACTGTAGAGGTCAGATATAGATTAAGGACAGTGATTCAAGTGCAAGCAGCCTGTGTATCTGAGAGCTACTGAATTCCCTCAGCGCTGTTATACTCCTCAGGAAATGCTGAACCGAGCAGCTTCATCTGCTAAAGAACAAGAAATTATACAGCTGAGACCGTTTTCTTTACGGTAACATGAATGTGTATGTCTGTTGGACAGACTCCTTTTGTTGGATATGAACATGGAGGATATATAAATAAGGCTACTGGACACTCTTTTATGTTCTGTCCGCATCCTTTGTTTCCATGGAGACAAGGCCAGATTCATCCTCTTCCACAACCCCCACCTTTAGCTAGGCTTGATGAACACTGGATTAATTGCCAATTACCCACCGTGTTTTTTTCTCCCCAACTGCATGAAATAATTATGCCTCATTTCCCTTCCATTAATTTTTATGTTTATGACGTATGTTAGGCGACCCTTTACAGGGCAAAGGGAACAAATGCAGTCATTCCAGCAGAACAACCCCAGATTTAACGGCAGATTTCAGTGCAGTCAATTAACCACAACTAAAAACAGAAAAGCCCGTTCCTCGGCGCTGATCTCCCTGTCACGCTGAGACATAGCTCTGCTGGGCTCCACGGTGGAAATCTCTTATCGTCATCAAGAACCAAAACAGAATTAATGAGAGCTGAAAGACTGCATTTAAATGCTTTTCATCTAAACATGTCCTGTCGTGGTGAGAGGGCAGGATAAGGACAGATGGAAAAGGAAAGATAAAGGACGGTGTTCTGTGCCAGAGGCGCCTGATGTTCAGCTGCAGATACGGTGTGTATCAGGATAGACTGAATGATCTTACTCACCTGGAAATGTCACACTGCATTCATCCTCACTAGTAGAAGATTGCAATCTAGCTCAAGCGGCAGTCGCTTTATTTATTCTTGTGTTATTTGTTCTTGAGTTGCACGTCTGGCTCCTTCAACGAAACTATCTCTTATTAATTTTTTTGTATACCTGCATAGAGTAAGTGCTGAATGTCAATAAAGTATGTAATATCTGCACGGTTTCTTCACCAGGGGCCTCATTTATAAAGCGCATATGCTCAGATTTGATCATAGAGTATGCTTGCGCTTAAATCCACACCAGTGCTCATATTTGTAAAAACTTGGAAAAGTATTTGGAAAAGTGCTTAGCATCACGTCTGAGCACTTTTTCTTGTCGGAGCACAGCAGGTTTTTGGAAATGTTAGCTGTTCTTGCAGCTCGCTGTTCTAAATTAAAGCATCTGGATGATGACTGCGATCTTTTACATGTTAATGACATTAATTAGGAGTCGTTTACAAGGCAAAGAGCTGAAACCATTCAGTTGCGTGCAACTTCAAGATCATTTGCAATTCATAGATTTCACATCTGTAAGAGAGGCGTACATGTGTTTTCTTTTCGTACGTTCATTCTATGAGTCACACGTATGCATATTTGAGAAATTATTGTAAGATCAAATTCAGGATGGTCGTGATAAGTTTCAAGTCAAGTCAAGTCACAGTACTAAAATAAATAGAGGTTAATTTTTTCGTTACATATTTATTTTTGCACAGAAAAGATGAACTTGTATACATATATTATGTACATTTTATAAATGAGGCCCCAGGCAACTGGGAATAGTAATGTAAACCTTTATCCAAGTGTTTTCTAGTTTGCACACTGTAAAAAAAAATGTCTGACTTGCATCAAGTTTTGAGTTCTCTCAACAATAGGCTTTTAGTTCTTCTATGTTAAGTACTTTGTTTAGCCCATGTAAATTTGTTTGTTCATGTAATGCTGATTGTATTATTTTGCTAATAGAAAAATTCTTGTCACAGCTACTGAAACAACAGTTACTGTTGTTGAGATTTTTTTTTCCTGTTTCCTAGGGGAAAAAAGAATGTGTAAAAAGTCACAACATTATCAAATTTATGTTTGTTTACAAATTACAAACTGTAATGGATAACTTAGTCTAATAAGTAGACAACATTGTCTTTGTTTGTAAAATGACTTAAAAGACTAAGATATCCTGGAAATGGACATAAGTGGTTGAACATAATCTAGGCCTCAAAACTGGGAACTCACAATGCCTTAACATTTCAACGATATTAAATTCTTTGTTTAATCAACTGTGTTTGACAATTGTTTGTTGGTCTGACAAGGGTTTTTATGTAGTTTTAAGAAAATTGCATTTTTTTGTATTTGAGACAGGAAAATGTGCAGTTGCATTTCTTACAGTGCATTTGTCCAACAGACAGGTCCAAATAACTTACTTGTATTTGTCTCCAAGAAGCTGTGGTTTTCAATGAATATACAACAGCTAAGGGGTGTTAATATATATATAAAGCTTTTATTGCTTTTATAAAATTGTTACCACACAAAACATACATTAATGGCAAAATATATGCATTAATAATTTACTTTTTTGAAGTTAAACGAGTTTGAGTTTATTTGAGCTAAAATATAACTGTATTAGACTTCTTTGTTTAGGATAAGACAATAACATTGCATTAAAATTGAATTTCCAATGCGGTCCTTTACTTTGTGGTGCATCATACTAGTGATGACGGTTCATTTGGCATGCATCGCCACACTTAATACATACAATCAAGATTATCAAAATTACATAAATTCAAGTTAAAAAAAACATTCACAAAATACACAGACAGACAGACAGATGGAGGCCATGGCGGAGCTGGCAGCTCAGGAGGCCATGGCAGGTGGTCTTCATGGCCTCGACCCGGCCACTCCAGCCAGAACCCTTCTACCCCCCCAAAAAATTTCCATGGGGCAGCTCGGGGGTATCAGGAGCCCTCCGGGGCTAGGCACACAGGACAGGACATGACAGGACAGTCCACACAGGACTAGACAAACAGGAACAGGACTGGACAGGACAGCCCACAGGAACGGGAAACCCTCCTGGGCTGTTCTTGGAAGCTGAGGCTTCTTCTGGGCATGACAAAGAATCAGGGGCCCTCACAGGGTCCCTCAGTAACCGCCTCCACTTCCGCGACAAGGGGAACTTCTGCCCCAGACGAGTCTCCGTGGACAAGACCGACCGACATGATGATTAAAATGTTCCTGTGGGCACGACAAGACTTAAAACATGTCTCTGGGGACATGACACGGCACTCCTGGCCGTGATATGGACTGGATCCACGGGCTTGGTAGAGCCACGGATGGCGGGTTGGCTTTCTCCGTGGACGGCGGACTTGAGGGAGCCGTGGACGGTGGGTTGGCTTTCCCCACGGACGGCGGACTTGGGTGAGCCGCGGACGGCGGCGGATATCTCCTGCGATCGGCGGGCTTGAGGGCTCGTGGCCAGCGGACTCGCAGCACTCGCGGCGATCCCGCCGAACTCCCACGCCGACACGGCTGGGGCGGAAGGACGAGTGGCGACTTCCATGCCGTGGGACAAACAGACAGGAACAAAAAAAAAAGACTTTCAAAACGAAAAAACTAAACGTTGTGAAGGGGCGCCGCTTACTGTTAGGTCTGGTCTTCTGTCACGGTGCACACAGCAGGGACGAACTAGGAACACAGAGACAAGGATGTAACTCAAAATAATAGTCTTTAATGAAGACATCAAGGCAGGGCAAGACAAGGTAAGGCTGACACAGACAGGAACACCGGGGAGTAACGAGTAGACCATCAAATTGAATAGACAGGACTATAAATACACAGGATAATCATAGATAACGAGACAAACACAGCTGGACAAGAATTAACTAATAATCACACTAGACGAGGACAGGAAAAAAAACAAATAAGGAAACAAGAGGCGGGAACACATGACACACACGACAGAGGACTGACATTAGCATTGTCAGTCCAGATGTTTATTCCAGTGCCATAAAATCCCCCTCTGACCTTTTAAATGTTTCTCCAGTAAAAACTCACAGTTACTCCAGAACGAGATGTTGTGTAATTAACTGGAAGTAATTGTCTGATCAGCTAAATTCATTAAGACTGGTGTTGTTTTTCTCCCTCTGTCTTTCGCTGACAAGAGCACTTCTGCCTAGACAACTGTTCTGGTCTCATGAGGTGCTTTAGTAAAGCAGGGAAGACAGCAGGAAAATACAGACTCATTATATTGTTGCGGTGTTCCTACTAAAGAGCTGCTTAAAAAACAAAAAACCATTTAATGACACAGATGCTTTTGTCACGCGTTTCTGCATGCTGGTGAATGTCAGGTATCTATACTTTGACTGGACTACTGTATATAAATATAAACACTGGTGTAAAAAATAAAATCACTAATTACTAATTAATAATATAATAACCAGAGGTGGGGACAAGTCACACATGGTCAAGTCCAAGCAAGTCTCAAGTCTTAACCATCAAGTCTCGAGTCAAGTCTCAAGTCACAGTTCAGACAAATCAAGCAAGTCAAGTCAAATCAAGGGTTCACCCTAAGCAAGTCAAGTCAAGTCGTGATAAGTTTCAAGTCAAGTCAAGTCACAGTACTAAAATAATTAGAGGTTAATTTTTTCGTCACATATTTATTTTTGCACAGATAAGATGAACTTGTATACATATATTATGTATCTTATTCATTATACATTTGCTATATATTAATTATATGCATATGTGTGCTACATTAATATGTGAAAATAAAATTGTGTTGCTTACACAAAACTTTTAAAATCCAGTCTAAGATGTATATGTAATGAACTTGTCAGACACAGCAGGTTAGTGAAAGAACAAAGGTGTTTAATAGTGAATCTGGAATCGGAAGAACTGAGGGGTTGGTATTCTTGAGATGAGTAGAAGTCAATGGAGTTACAGGAGACCCGTGAGCCGGGATAAACTCAGTCACTGTGTCTTTGACAGGGATGATGACAGCGGGAACCTCCAGCGTGCAGGGGAGTGCTCTGTGTGCCGTGATACGTGTCCAGTGAGTGGTAACCACAACAGTGTCCGTCGTCGAGCGTCTGGATCTGCGGATGGGGAAGATGAAGAGGAGCAGAACAAGAGGTAAGTTTCAACAGGTAAGTATCGTCAGGTAGTATACTCAGCTATGAGTCTTGAGAGCGTCGGTCCTTGTATGTTACAACAAGATCGGACACTGTTGTGATTGAGGAGAGTGCTTTTAAGTGTGTGGTGATTGTTCGCTGATGAGGTGCAGGTGCGGGTGATTAGAACTCTGGTGACGTGGATCGTGGCAATTGGTTGAGAGGAAAGCCTGGTCGTTCTCTGACAGTACCCCCCTCTCCACGGCCCGCTCCTGAGGGCCGACCCCGGCGTCGTGGTGGTCTACCTCGTCCTCGAGGAGCAGGGCGATCAGGATGGTTGGAATGAAATTCACTTAATAGATCCGGGTCAAGTATATCATCCCTGGGAACCCAAGCGCGTTCCTCTGGGCCGTACCCCTCCCAGTCGACTAGATATTCGAGTTGACCACCCCGACGCCGGGAATCCAAAATCTCCTGGACTTTATAGATAGCACCGTCGTCAATGATGAGAGGGAGAGGGGGTTCCTCGACCGGACCAGGCTCTGGGGAGACAGAAGGAAAATACGGCTTGAGGAGTGAGACGTGGAATGTGGGGTGGATCTTGTAGTGTGCAGGTAGTTGTAGTTTGAAGGTTACCGGATTGACCTGTTCCAGAATGGTAAAGGGGCCAACGAATCTGGGACTAAGCTTGCGGCAAGGCAGGCGCAGCCTGACGTCCCGTGTGGAGAGCCAAACCTTTTGTCCTGGATGATAATCAGGTGGGGTCGAGCGACGAGCATCGGCGGAGATCTTTTGCCTGCGCACTGCCTGCTGAAGATGGTGATGAGCCGAGTCCCAGACTCCCTCGCTCTCCCGGAACCAGTGATCTACCGAGGGTACGTCAGATGGTTCTCCTGACCATGGGAATAGGGGAGGCTGGTAACCGAGTACGCACTGGAAGGGAGTGAGACCAGTGGTGCCTTGCCGAAGGGAGTTTTGAGCGTACTCGGCCCAGCCTAGGAACTGGCTCCAGGAGTTCTGGCGGCCGTGACAGAAGGTTCTCAGGAATCTCCCTATTTCCTGGATTTTGCGTTCAGTCTGCCCGTTGGATTGAGGATGGTATCCAGAGGTCAAACTGACGGTCACACCTAGGAGAGAGAAGAATGCTTTCCATACCCGTGATATGAACTGTGGTCCTCTGTCGGAGACGATGTCCTCCGGGATTCCAAAGTAGCGGAAGACGTGGTTGAAGAGTAACTCGGCAGTTTGTATAGCGGTGGGTAGTCCAGGGAGAGGAAGGAGTCTACAGAATTTGGAGAAGCGATCAATGATGACGAAAATGCAGGTATTCTTATCTGAGAGTGGTAAATCAGTAATGAAGTCTACTCCTAGGTGTGACCATGGACGATTGGGAATGGGTAGTGGTACCAGTTTGCCAGCAGGGAGATGACGTGAGCTCTTGGATATCGCGCAGTCGGGACAGCCCTGAACGAACCTCCTCACATCCCTTGCCATATTTGGCCACCAGAAGCGATCGCTTAGCAGCGAGAGAGTAGCGTTGGCCCCTGGGTGGCCTGTACCAATGGATGTATGCGAGGAGTGGATGAGAGGCGTGCGTTGAGTCCGGGGTACATACTGGCGATTCGGGGGACAGCCCGGCGGATTGGCCGGAGGAGGATCGGAGACAACTGGAGGAGAGGTCCATACAATGGGGCTGGCAATAATGTTGGTAGGGAGGATCCCCTCGGGCTCATCGGAGACCTCTTCTTGAGAGTGAACCCGGGACAGGGCATCAGCCTTGATGTTACGAGGACCTGGACGGTATGAAATTTTGAAATCAAATCTAGTGAAGAACAGCGCCCACCGCGCTTGACGAGGATTGAGCCTCTTGGCGTCTCGTAAGTACTCTAGATTTTTGTGATCTGTTAAGACTAGGAAGGGGTGGTTGGCTCCCTCCAACCAGTGTCTCCATTCTTCTAACGCTAGCTTGATAGCTAGCAACTCACGGTTTCCGATGTCGTAGTTCCTCTCCGCCGGGCTGAGTTTTTTAGAAAAGAAGGCACATGGATGGAGTTTCGGAGGGGTCCCCTGCTGCTGTGAGAGAACCGCACCCACTCCGGTAGTAGAGGCATCCACCTCTACGGTGAAGGGTAAATTGGGTTCGGGATGGACTAGGAGTGGTGCGGTCGTAAAGGCTTCCTTAAGGCGGTTGAAGGCGTCGGTCGCATCTTGGCCCCAATGGAGAGATTTCTTTCCTCCCTTCAGGAGGTCAGTGAGGGGACTGGTTATGGTGCTGTAGTTACTAATAAAGCGACGATAAAAGTTAGAAAATCCTAAAAATCTCTGTAGTTCCTTGATGGTAGTGGGTTGGGGCCAAGAGGTGATGGCTTCCACCTTCCCCTTGTCCATGCGAATGCCACCATGACTGATGATGTACCCCAGGAAATGAACGGTTGTTTGATGGAAGTGACATTTTTCGGCTTTCAGATATAACTGGAACTTTCGTAATTGCTGGAGGACCTCCGCAACGTGTTGGCGATGTTCGGCCAGGCTCCGGGAGTAGATTAAGATGTCATCAATGTAGACCAACACAAACCGGGGAAGGAACTCCCGGAGCACCTCATGCATGAACCCCTGGAAAACGGAAGGGGCGTTGACGAGGCCATAGGGCATGACCCGATATTCGTAGTGGCCAGTAGGGGTCACAAAAGCGGTTTTCCATTCATCCCCTTCCCTGATGCGAATGAGGTTATACGCGCTGCGGAGGTCCAGTTTGGTGAAGATGGTGGCACCGCGGAGTTGTTCCAAGGCTGCTGGGACAAGAGGAAGGGGATAGCGAAATTTGACAGTTATCTGGTTGAGCTTACGGTAATCGATACATGGACGTAGACCTCCATCCTTCTTTGCCACAAAGAAAAAGCTGGAAGCAGCAGGGGACGTGGACGGTACAATATAGCCTTGATGGAGGGCTTCCTCGATGTACTCCTCCATGGCCTTCTGTTCAGGTAGTGAGAGGGGATAGATCTTTCCTCGTGGTACAGGCTCACCCGGAACCAGGTCAATTGCACAGTCCCATGGCCGATGCGGTGGAAGTCTGGCAGCTCGCTGGGGGCAGAAAACGTCACTGTAAGAAGAATACTCAGAAGGGATATCCACGGATCTTTGATCCACAGGACTCTCGATAGTGGTGGCATGTAGGGGAAGTGAAACGGTTGCCCAATGAGTAGGTCGAGGTAAGTACGGGAAACATTGAGGGAAACAGGACGAACCCCACTTTAGCACCTCGCCAGACTTCCAGGATAATATTGGATTGTGTTTCACCAGCCAGGGCAGACCCAAAATGACATCAACAGTTGCCTCTTCCAGTACCAACAGGTGAATGAATTCTTGATGGAGTTGCCCTACGCGAAGCTGCAACGGTCCAACACAATTCTCAACAAGATTGGGAGTGAGTGGCATACCGGTTATGGACTGGATCTGGTAAGTGGTCTTTGTCGCGGCGATCGGGAGGTCGAGCCTTCGACAGAGATCGCCGGAGATGAAGTTCCCGGCCGAGCCGGAGTCGAGGAGGATGGTAACTGGGAGTGGAGTAGAGTCTATTATCAGATGTGCATTGGAAGTTAAAGGGTTCATCTTGGGAAAGGTAGGTTGGATGCCACTCACCGCAAGTCGAGTAGGACGTTGTGGGCATGATGAGATTCGGTGGTTTGGGTCACCACAGTACAGACACAGGTTGTTAGCGATTCTTCTTTGTCGTTCTGAGGGGGACAAGCGAAACATGTCTGTCTGCATGGGTTCCGGTGAGGGTCTGGCCTCTGGCTGGGAAGTTGGAGGAGTAGCAATGGCAGATGGTGAGGGAGTATCAGAAAGACATGCCTTCATACGGTTCGAGCAGCGGATGGCGAGCTGTATAAACTTCTCGAGCCCATAAGTATCATCATAAGCAGCGAGATGTAACTTCAACCGGGGGTTTAAGCCTTGTCGGAAGGCAGTAAGTAGTGCAGGCTCATTCCAACCGCTCGTGGCTGCCAGGGTGCGGAACTTCAGAGCGTGTTGATGGATAGTCGATGAGCCTTGACGTAACTTAAATAATTGTTCGCCTACCGATGAGTCCCCCGGTGAGCTGCTAAATACTTCTTTGAAGTGGGCGAGAAATTGGACATAGGAATGGGTTGCGGGACCGGCTTGGCTCAGGATCGACTCGGCCCAACTGAGGGCTGGTCCCCGGAGCGAGGTGACCACAAAGGCAATTTTTGCTTGATCGGAGGTGAACATCTGAGGATGCAGATCAATAGTTAGTGAACATTGTAACAAAAAGCCATTGCACTCCTCGGGATCACCTGAGAACGGCGCTGGTCGGGCCATGGGACTGGCGAACATGATCGGCGAAGAAGAGCTGAATGCGGAAGTGGCTGGAGAAGGTACTGGAGCTGGTGCGGGAGGAGAGGTGGAATGAGTGAGGATCCTCTTGAGTGTGTCGACAAGTTCCTGGAAGGGATCAGCTGTACTCATGATGTTGCTGTCCAGGTCCGATCTTCTGTAATGAACTTGTCAGACACAGCAGGTTAGTGAAAGAACAAAGGTGTTTAATAGTGAATCTGGAATCGGAAGAACTGAGGGGTTGGTATTCTTGAGATGAGTAGAAGTCAATGGAGTTACAGGAGACCCGTGAGCCGGGATAAACTCAGTCACTGTGTCTTTGACAGGGATGATGACAGCGGGAACCTCCAGCGTGCAGGGGAGTGCTCTGTGTGCCGTGATACGTGTCCAGTGAGTGGTAACCACAACAGTGTCCGTCGTCGAGCGTCTGGATCTGCGGATGGGGAAGATGAAGAGGAGCAGAACAAGAGGTAAGTTTCAACAGGTAAGTATCGTCAGGTAGTATACTCAGCTATGAGTCTTGAGAGCGTCGGTCCTTGTATGTTACAACAAGATCGGACACTGTTGTGATTGAGGAGAGTGCTTTTAAGTGTGTGGTGATTGTTCGCTGATGAGGTGCAGGTGCGGGTGATTAGAACTCTGGTGACGTGGATCGTGGCAATTGGTTGAGAGGAAAGCCTGGTCGTTCTCTGACAGTATAATCCAATCTGTCTAATTCAGTTTAATTGAAACTGTCTGAAATGTGTTTCATTTACAGAAAATAAGGTTTGCCAAGATGTTAGCACTAAGCTATGAACGATGGGGCCGCATAATAATCCCTCCATGACTGAACACACGCTCGACAGGTGCGCTTGAGGCAGGCACAGCTAATACACTCATTGCGATTTGGAACAGTGAAGGCATTTTCTCCTTGTTCATTCCCCAAAACAAAAGGTAGTTCTGGCCATCACAATTGTCCAGGTAATGGTTTAGCTGGGAAGCAGGGCTAGAATGAGTGGATTTCTTCTGCTTTTTGTGGTATAAGAACAACCCAGTTTCATCACCTTTGATATGCTCTTCTTCATCCCCATGACCTCTCTGTTCCATATTGGAATGCTCTGCCTCCTGGAGAATCAGATCTAAAACACAAAAATGTAAAATTACAAATAAACCTACACAATATTCTAGAGCTGCATGATTCTGGATACATTGAGAATCTTTTTCTTTTTTTTTTCCATGATTCTCCCACAATTCTAAATAGACAATTAAACTAAATTTCATGTAATTTACTAAATGTTCTGACAAAATGTTAATCGCTGCAGTCTATTTAAAAATATTTAATTTACATGTAGGCTAATATAGTGTGGCCCGCTCATTTTAAGATGCCCCTCAACATTAAAATTCAGGCTACGCCACTGTTATAGTTATGGACAATGAACACAGGTGCATTTTATTGATGGCATTTTGAATGCACAGAGATACCGTGACAAGATTCTGAGGCCTATTGTTATGCCATTCATCCACGACCATCACCTCATGTTGCAGCATGATAATGCACGGCTTCATGTTGCAAGGATCTGTACACAATTCCTGGAAGCTGAAAACATCCCAGTTCTTGCATGGCCAGCATACTCACCGGACATGTCACCCATTGAGCATGTTTGGGATGCTCTGGATCGGTGTATACGACAGCGTTTTCCAGTTCCTACCAATATCCAGCAACTTCGCACAGCCATTGAAGAGGAGTGGACCAACATTCCACAGGCCACAATCAACAACCTGATCAACTCTATGCGAAGGAGATGTGTTGAGGAAAATGGTGGTCACACCAGATACTGACTGATTTTCGGACCCCCCCCCCCCCCTCCCTCCCCAAAACACAGTAAAACTGTACATTTTAGAGTGGCCTTTTATTGTGGCCAGCCTAAGGCACACCTGTGCAATAATCATGCTGTCTAATCAGCATCTTGATATGCCACACCTGTGAGGTGGATGGATTATCTCGGCAAAGGAGAGGTGCTCACTAACACAGATTTAGACAGATTTGTGAACAATATTTGAGAGAAATAGGCCTTTTGTGTACACAGAAAAAGTCTTAGATCTTTGAGTTCAGCTCATGAAAAATGGGGGCAGAAACAAAAGTATTGCGTTTATAATTTTGGTCAGTGTAGATCACATAGAGAACCTAGATCACTGTCTAATACTTGATGGCTGCTCTGTAAATTCTTTGTCATCAGTTAGGAACCTAGGCATACTTTTTGATAGCAATCCTTCCTTCGAAAAACATGTTTCTAGCATTTGTAAAACTGCATTTTTCCATCTTAAAAATATATCTAAATTACGATCTATGCTCTCAATGTCAAATGCAGAAACATTAATTCATGCATTCATGACCTCGAGGCTAGATTATTGTAATGCTTTATTGGGTGGTTGCTCTGCATGTTTAATAAACAAACTCCAGCTGGTTCAAAGTGCAGCAGCTAGAGTTCTTAGGAAGTATGACCACATTAGCCCGGTTCTGTCAACACTGCACTGGCTCCCTATTAAACATTGTATACATTTTAAGATCTTGCTAATTACCTATAAAGCCCTGAATGGTTTGGCACCTCAGTATTTGAGTGAGCTCTTATCTCATTATAGTCTTTCACGTCTGCTGAGCCAACTCTGGCCATTTGATAATACCTAGACTCTGGAACAATCTACCTAACACTGTTCGGGAAGCAGAGACACTCTGTCAGTTTAATATTAAATCTATATTAAAGACCCATCTCATTAACCTGGCTTACACATAATACACTATCGCATTTCTATAATTCAAATCCGTTAAAGGATTGTTAGGCTGCATTAATTAGGTCAACCGGAACCGGGAACACTTCCCAAAACACCTGATGTACTTGTTACTTTTTTAGAAGAATGGCATCTACGCTAATATTAGTCTGTTTCCTTCTTATTCCGAGGTCACCGTAGCCAACCAGATCCAGACTGTATCCAGATCAGATGGTGGATCAGCACCTAGAGATGACCTCTACCGCCATGACACCTAGATGAGCCCCAGAGACTGATCCCCAGTGAAGACCCTGTCTCCAAGACGGCCATCGGGACAAGACCACAGGAACCAGATGAGTCCTTTGCACAATCTGATTCTGCTTTAGCCTAGATTTAAACTGCTGATTTAGTCTGGCCTCTAAATACTGTAAAGCTGATTCAAAGCCACACAACTTTATATCAATTCAATGTAAAGCTGCTTTGACACAATTTGCATTGTTGAAAGTGCTATACAAATAATATTGACTTGATTATTTAAAAAAAGAAAAACAATCAGTGTCCAAATTTGCGTTCTTGCCTTTTTCCAATTCACCACGGTATGAAGGATTCTTAATAGCAATGTTACTTATCATATAGTATACTTTTTTTTTTCTGCTTCAGTTTAATCTTATGTTGTGTGTTGTGTTTCCTTCACATGTAATTCAGAGATAAGGGATTGTTTCCAAAGGTTTTTAACATCACAGGTGTTACGAATCTGGTCCGTGGCTTTCTGTCCGATTGTCACCAAAGGTGGCCCTTCCATCATATTGACTCTCACACTACACAGACTGTTACACTTGTCCTGGACTTCAGTTCCCACAATCTATCTCACTCTGATTACGCACACGGCTGCAGCCAATCACACACTCTACATAAGCCATGGACTTCCTCCTTCTCACTGCCGAGTATTGTTTGCGCATATCACTCTCCTAGCGATAGCTATATTACATAGCCAGTCTAGTTTTCCTAGTCTTAGTTCATAGGCAAGAATCAGGTAACAGGTAATACAAGACAAGACTAGACTAGACTGTGTATCTTGGATTTAACCCTTTGCCTTGCTGTTTCGGACTGTGTTTGCACCTCGCCTGGACTTTGCTTGTGTTATTGGATTACCCCTCTTGTTAAGCCTTCCGGATACCGTTTGCTGATCGAAGACCCACGCTTGCCCTAGGATTACTCTTTGTCTTGCTCTCAATTTACCCATTTGCCATTGTCTGAACCTTGCCTGTTTCATGACCACGTCTCTAAATAAAAGCCTTGCATATGGATCCGCATGTCTCCTCGTAACAACAGGACAATGCTGTGAAGCAGTAATTTTCCATAGCTTTTGCTTTGCTATAATAGCTTGTTGATTTGGTGCAGGTCAGATCAAGTCTAACTGGGCATCGAGAAAGACACAACCAAATTTATTCAATGAATTCATAAGCAAATTTTTACAATCAATTCGTCGCCTGCCTCCCACTCTTCACTTGCCTTGTGGGCTAACAGGAGAATTAATAAGGTGTTGGCTTTTTGGATATCAAACTAACAGTGGTGGAGTTCTAGGTCTAAGCCCTGAACAAGCTTTCATTAACAATGCTACAATGCATTCAATGCGTCTCAATCAGCTCCCTAGCTCCCGAGCTCGTGAATCAGTACACGAATTTGGTCACTGGTAAGTTCCCTGACTCACTGCACTTTGTGACGTACAGCATCAATGGACAAAATTGTAGAACGTCACCGCTTGAATTAATAAACAACAGACAGGACTGATCTCGTTTTGATATTTTTTATTCTCTTTAAATACATCGTTCTGTTACATGTTCTTACAACATTTCACTTGAATTTTAATTATAAATGTTAATGAAATATGTTCATTACCTGTCTAGCGATGTGTGTTTATGTTGAAATATACTAAAAAACGGTTTGTCTTTTCAAATGTTCTATTGCGTGTCATTATATTTATCGAGTTCGCTCGTGTGGTTTATGTTTCACACTTCAGAAATGTGACGTTATTTCTGGTAAGGGAGCATAGTGAGCACCGATGCTCCCTAGTTTTTTCGGTGCATTGTCTGATTTTTCTTGGAGCAAATGTTCCAGTGCACTGGAAGGATTTCGTGATTGAGACAGCCCTTAAAATGGCCGACTCCCTGATCAGTGCCCTGACTACTGAACAAGGGAGCTGATTGAAATGTACCCAAAGAGTCAAAACAGAGCCAAAGTTTTACATTACATTGCAAATTAACATTAATTTACATGAAAATCCAGTATAATCACAGCACTGAAGATGAATGTGAGCTTTAAAGTGACAACCATCTTTACAACTCTGTGTATGCAACAGTCATGATCAGGATTTGAAATTAACACCCGCCAAATGCGGGTAAAAATCAGCTGTGGCGGGTAACGCTGTCAAATCACTAGGCAATTTGGTGGTTACTTTTTGTAAGTTATGTTCACTCATTAATGTCTTGGGGAAGTTCATGCAAGCCAAGTCTGCACAAGTTTAGCGCAAATACTGAACTCATGAGACAGCGTGACATTATCGAGTATATTGCAAAAACCAAACAAAACAGAGGGAGTCACGTGAAGTGCTCATGAACCTAGTTGCACTTAAGTAGAGCTCCGTACGTTTGGCCTCTTTTTGCTGATTTTTTCGTTTTGTTTTACATTTTATTAATTGATGGTGCTTTACCTGATGGCATGCAGTCGTAAACAGCAGGAGTTGTCTCCATCGGCTTCTCCGATTAAGAAGAAATCCAAGCCACCGACCACGAGCGATATGATGGACAAGATGGCGAACACTGTTACACACTTTGAGGACATTCTAAGAACCGAGTTGACGGAGATGTGGAACGAGTTCGCTTCTCACATGTCAGTTGTTCAGTCGCTATGCTCTAAACTGGATCTTCTTACAGGGGAGATGAGAGAACAAAAGAAAGTTGTTGCAGATCACGATAGGCGAGTAGCCGCGATTGAGCAACAGGTTGTGGACTTGCAGGATCGCAATAGGCGCAGCAATCTGCGTCTGGTCGGATTGCCTGAAGGTTCCGAAAAGGACAACCCTATGGGCTTTTTGAAAAGATCGCTACCAACATGGCTCCCGTCTCTGGCGGGCAAAGAGATTGAAGTGGAGCGAGCGCATCGCGTGTACACAAGGCTCTCCTCAGATCGCGCTAAACCACAGGTTTTCATCTTTAAACTGCTGCGGTACACGGACAGGGAGCTCATTCTGCAGGCCACCAGAATTCATGCCCCAGTGAAAACATCCGAAGGAGCAACACTGTCTTTCTTTCCAGATTTTTCTCCAGTCACTGCAAAAAGAAGTGCATTTGCGCCAATTAGGAAGGAGATCAGACACACTGGCATCCAGAATTTTCTCCTTTATCCTGCAACGCTGAAGGTCATTCGTAATCAAGGTGAACCTAAAATTCTATATTCCCCAGAAGAAGCAAGAGTTTTTCTCAGATCCCATTCATCCACCAACTCTCAGTGAGCTTCAGCTGGACTGTCTAATCGGAGAAGAGATGCTCTAAATGGTTAGGTGACTGTGTCTTTCACTGTTCACTTTAATGTTCACTTCTTAATCCATAGTTCATTGTGCATACAGTATCGCTTACTGATTATGATATTTTATTTGTTTTAGTTGTATTCTTTATCTCTCTTCTCCTTTTTTTTGTTTTTAAATAGAAATACTACCTAGTCAATATGTGATTGACTATGAATATGACCCTGACTCTTTTGCATCTTTTCTGTCCAACCATGATTTACCTAGGCTGTCCGGTTCAGCCAGGTATTCCGAATCTGAATCTATCACTCTTCAGGAGCTGGAGTAAGCAATTTGATCTATGAACAAGGGGAAATCCTTTCAAAACTTTAAGTACTTGGGGATAGATGTTTTTCCTTACCTGCAGGAAATTGTTTTAAAAAACTATAATGGTATTCTAGCCAAAGTATCCTCAGATTTGGGAAATTGGTCTCATCTTCCTACTTCTTTTCAGGCCCGTATATGGTGTTTAAAATTAATGTTCTCCCACGTATCAATTTCTTTTCTTCCATGATTCCTCTCGCTCCACCGGTTAGCTACTGGAACAAACTAGATGCATGTGTTTCACAGTATATATGGGATGGGAAATGTCCTCGTATTAAACTTACTACCTTACAACGATGTAGATTACATGGAGGTCTTTTTTTCACTAATTTTAGATTGTATGCTCAAGCCTTTTCCCTCCGCCCTTTAGCAGTTTGGTTTGATCCTGACGCTTCTGTGTCTTGGAGGGCAATTGAGGAATCTATTGTTTATCCTTATAAATTGAGGCATTTTGGTTTTTCGCTTAGGCAGTGTAAATCTCGGTTTGGTCCCATTGTAACCCACCTCCTCTCCACATGGAGGGATGTTGAAAGACGTTCACAACTAGCTACAAAATGGCATAGACATTCGCCTATTAATTCGCCTATTGAAAAAAAAGATGGCGCCGATGATGGCAGCTATTGTGCGTTGCTCTTCAGTGTTTGTACTGTTTTTGTTTGTTTTTCCTGTTTTTTGTTTTTCAAATACGATCAGTTTTACCAGGGATGACCTGCTGAACATTCGGCAGAACACACCACAAAATCTTTTACCGGATTTTGATTTTTCGGCCGTTTTGCTGGACATTGTAGTTGGCGGAGCCGTAGCTCTGGTCAAACGCCACAGGAGGCGCAGGGGAAGCGAGCTGGAGCGCTCATGAAGCTTCGTCAGTGCGGATTTCGAACGGCATTGTCATCCATCTGGCGAATCTCCGCTCTCTACTCAACAAAACGGATGAACTCCTTCTGCTCTCCCAGACAAATAAGGATTTTTCTAACTCTGCTGCTCTGTGTTTCACGGAAACCTGGGCTGCATCCGAAACTGCCTACTTCTCTACTATATAGTAGGGGAAAAGCAGTAGGTGAACGAATAAGTATGTCCGATACC
Organism: Barbus barbus; assembly: GCF_936440315.1. Classification (NCBI taxonomy): domain Eukaryota; kingdom Metazoa; phylum Chordata; class Actinopteri; order Cypriniformes; family Cyprinidae; genus Barbus; species Barbus barbus. Next base: position 2,381,541 of record NC_136742.1, read on the forward strand.
TCAGTATTCATAGAAGAGTAGTCGAGAAGTTCCCGGATGTCCTACTGCTTCTGCCCAGATTCTTGAGTGTTCATCCGATGGACACTTTTCTATCCCAGAAGCCCACGCGAGAGGATACGTCATCATCACGTGACAGAGATCAGCGATGCGGGTGTTTACAAATGTGAGTATTATCGATCAAAAACACGGTTACATGTGTTAAAATCGCATTTCTTGAGCTAATGTATAGTAAATTGTTGATTTGCTGAAGGTGTAGATGCTAGACAGTAACGTTACAGTATATTTGTATAGCTCCAGTAAACACGCACGTCTCCAAAGTGCATTTACATAAACCTTATACATCTTAAAGACGATTAAATGTCTATTTAATAAGAGACAGGAAAATATTCTAAAAGAATATTCAAAGGCTCTCAGTGAGCTGAAAACCTTTCAGTTACTGAAATGAATAAAAAAATTATTTTAAATCTTAAAGTTTCGTTTATTTTAATCATCGTAATTTCAAACGAAGCTGTTACAGCGCTTTTCTGATTCTTGATTTCTGTGCATTTGATGTAGAGCTTTTGTGGTGGAGCAGGTGACAGCGGTATTTGTGGGGAAAAAAGGATAACAAAAATATAAAGTAAGAACTCATTTTGTTACTTCTAATACAGAAATCAAATGACATTGTGCTGTTAAAATGACTGCTTGTGTATTATGTTTGTGAATCTTTGTATGATCTGAAATGTGTGCAGTGAAGATGGAGAAGTCCACAGCAACATCCTGGAAATGATCCAATGCCATGAATGAGATGCTCCATCACTCCACCTGCCCTTACTGCCTCATCTGGACCAGATGCTGCTGTGGTCTCTTCATCCTCAGTGACCCCAGAGCCAGTGAGACCATCTAGAGAAAGACCAAAAGAAATTGAGGATGTGATTTTATACAAGTTTGTCCTGCTGGTTTCTGTTCATACAACATCAGTCAATGGAGCACGTGCTTCAGAAGCTTCAAAAGCATAGTCAAATCATTTCACGAAGAATCTGAAAGTTAGGCTCCATTGACTGATATTGTATGAACAGAAACCAGCAGGACAAACACACACACACACACACACAATAACGACTGAATGTATATATTTGGGTGAACTAACCCTTTAAAGCCCCAAATAGAAATTGTATGAAATATATGTAAGCATTTATATTATAGAAGTACCTTGAAGAAATAAACTTTAAGAAACAAGCAGCTTTGTTGAGCGTTTGTGCCCAAGGCACAAAAAAAGCAATTTTTTAAATTTATTTTTTACATTTAATGTTTTGTAAATTTACAATTATGCATTTGGCAGCTAGATTTTCCCACATGCGTTCTCCTGCTCTTGCTTCAAGATTGTGTGTGGTACGGGGGTGTCATCATGGTCTTCCTCATCCTTTCTGTGCACTCAGGCAACGATAGCATCGATGTCCCTTTCCCTTCCATGATCAGATTCAGTCTGACTGCAGCAATGAGGGACAAAATGGATGGCAGAGACAGGTGAAGGTGGACACGGTGGTCAGCTGCTTCATCAGAATAAAGCTGCAGAACTGGCTCAGCTGTGTTGAGATGGCAGTACGATGTGGGTTCACTGCCTGTAAATACATGATTGTTAGAACAATTTTGTTTGAATAAAGCTTTTTCATGTGTTGTTGACTTGTTTATTTATTGTCATATTTACTTTTATTTACATTTTACTCATTTGTTCATGTTTCCTGTTGTCAGTAAATAAAATATAATTGTTTCATTAACATATGCATTAATTCATTACTTGACTGAAAATTTAGATGCATTCACCTTGGCTGCATTTGTCTAGTGTACAGTCATGCATAGCTATGGCATATGAAAAAGCAAATTACATTTTGCTTGTTTTACTAAAAAATATAATTAATTATTGGTCAGCATTTATCATTATTATTGTTCATAAGTGTTGGGCAACCAATGCATTCTGAAGGAATCTTAATTTCTAAGTAGTAATACTTACATTTTTCGAGTAAAATCGTCATCCTCGATAGTACATTATCTTTTCGGTCACATATCAATACTATCACTCGATCTGCATATTTTCACTTACGTAATATCTCTCGTCTTCGTCCTTCACTCACCCCCCACACCACTGCTATCCTCGTGCACTCCCTCGTCACCTCCCGGATTGATTATTGCAATTCGCTTCTCTATGGTCTTCCTAATAAATCCCTCCAGAAACTGCAGCTCCTTCAAAACTCTGCAGCACGGATCATAACTCAGACTCCGAACTTTTTCCATATCACTTCTACTTTACAACAACTCCACTGGCTCCCCATAAAACAAAGAATTAACTTTAAAATACTCCTCATTACATTTAAAGCACTTCATAGTCTGGCCCCTTCTTATATCTCGGATCTTCTTCATATTGTTATTCCAGCTCGCACTCTTCGTTCTTCCTCTACTCTTCAGCTTTCTGTTCCACCCGTTAAACTTGTGACCATGGGCCGCAGAGCATTTGGTTGCGCTGCTCCCCAGCTCTGGAATTCCCTCCCCCCAGATCTCCGTGCCATAGACTCTCTTCCGTTGTTCAAATCTAGACTCAAGACTTATCTGTTTCGTTTGTCTTACATCGATTAGTCATGTACTTACCTTGTCATGTTGCACCTTGTTTTAACGGTTACCTGCTCTGATGTTTTAAGTGTATTTTGTTCGTTGATTTGTACAGTGTCCTTGGGTGTCCTGAAAGGCGCTTTCAAATAAAATGTATTATTATTATTATTATTATTATTATTAAAATCAACAATCCTCTCCAAAGGTAAGATCTTTGAGCGGCTGATTGACCTCCTTTGTGCAGAAATTACAAACATGGAGGAAAACGTACTAGGTAGGGTTGTGGATTTATTGATGCTTTGAGATGTTTGTGCGCCTGTCGCTCTTATTTTATTTTTATTATTATTTATTATTAATGCAGAATATACAAGCTCAGCGAAAGATGGTAGTAGCTTTAACAATGAACAATCATAATGACACAAAAAAAAGAGAAAGAAAACATAACTAGAATTGGTTTGCATACATCATAGTATGAGATTATATACACAGGGACAAAAAGATTAAATATCTTTGAATAATCATAAAATTAATATAATCATAATGCATTAAAATTGCATTTGTTTTTGTTATTTATAAGCCTCAGGGATGAAACGAGAGGGACATTCAACAAGAAAAAGAGGAAAACAAAGGAGATTTAAGCCAGTTCTGCATGTGGATGAACGATTTTGGTTTTTCGTAATAAAAAATAATTTCTTTAAGGATGAAACTGTAGGGTTATATTAGTTGAGTTAAAAATATAAAAACTTAAATCAACCCAAAATTTGTTGGTTATACTACAATCATAAGGGCAGCTGTTTCTTCAACAAGACCAAAAATGAGCACATTTCATCAGCATCAAAATATTTACAGATAGATGAATTAAACCTGTTGCGCATATCTTTTGTTATAACGTCATAGATCACATGATAACGTAAACATGGCGGATCTCATTCATACTCAACGAGATTTGGCTGTAGAGTACATACTCTTTTAGCTCTCGTTAAGTAAGTACTTCTTGAAAATAAGTACCTACTCGTTGAGTAGGCGGTTTCAGATGCAGCCCTGGCTGAATGTCTACATCTGCCTAATTATCAGCTGATCAGAGCAGATCGGAATGCAGAATCAACGGGGAAATCGCGCGGCGGCGGGACGTGGTTTTACATCAATGAGAGGTGGTGTACAGATGTAACTGTGTTAAAGAGGATGTGCTGTTCAGATCTAGAAACACTCTTCATTAACTGCAAGCCGTTCTATTCGCCGTGGGAGTTCTGCTCGTTCATTCTCGTGAGTGTCTACATTCCACCGCAAGCGCACGTGAGCACAGCTTTACAGAAACTCGCTGATCTGATCACAGACACAGAACAACAACACCCGGACTCTGTTTTAATCATTCTAGCGAACTTCAATCAAGTAAATCTCTCCCGTGAACTGCCAAAATACAGACAGCACATCACATGTCCCACCAGAGACAGTAATATATTGGATCACTGTTACACAACAATAAGGGATGCATATTACTCTGTTCCATGAGCAGCTTTAGGACTCTCTGATTACTGTTTGGTTCATCTTATACCGTCCCACAGGCAGAAACTTAAATCTGCAAAGCCTGTATTAAGATCTGTTAAAAGATGAACTAACGAAACAGAGCGGGATCTACAAGCATGTTTCGACCTCACTGATTGGACTGTTTTTGAAGCTGCTGCAAATGATCTGGATGAGCTCACAGAGACTGTAACATCTTATATCAGTTTCTGTGAGGATATGTGCATGAAAACAATGAAAACAATGAAAAACCATGGTTCACTGCAAAACTCAGACAGCTCCGTCAGGCCAAAGAAGTTGCTTACAGAAAGGGAAATAAAGTCTTGTGCAAACAGGCCAAATACACACTGGAAAAGGAGATCAGAGTGGCAAAGAGGAATTATTCTGACAAGCTAAGGAACAAATTCTCTTCCAGTGATCCTGCTTCAGTTTGGATAGGAATGAAGGATATCACCAGTTACAAGACACCATCCCCCAGCACTTTGGAGAATCAACACCTGGCAGATGACTTGAACGAGTTCTATTGTCGTTTTGAAAGATCACCCCACACCCGCCCTGAACACCTCTCTACACACCTCCCCGTTCCAAAGAAACCCAAAATTACTGGACTTAATGACTACAGACCTGTGGCTCTAACGTCTGTAGTCATGAAATCATTTGAAAGACTGGTTTTCGCTTATCTGAAGGACATCACTGGACCCTTACTGGACCCCCTGCAGTTTGCCTACAGAGCAAACAGGTTTACTGTGGATGATGCAGTCAACATGGGACTGGACAGACCAGGGACTTATGTGAGGATCCTGTTTGTGGACTTCAGCTCCGCTTTTAACAATATCATCACGGAAACCCTTCAAAATAAACTAACCCAGCTCTCCGTCTGCCAATGGATCAATAGCTTCCTGACAGACAGACAGCAGTTAGTAAAGCTTGGTAAATTCACATCCAGCACTCGTACCATCAGCACTGGAGCTCCTCAGGGCTGCGTTCTCTCCCCACTGCTCTTCTCCCTCTACACCAACGACTGACCCTCTAAAGACCCCTCTGTCAAGCTCCTGAAGTTTGCAGACGACACCACACTGATCGGCCTCATCCAGGACGGTGACGAGTCTGCTTACAGACAGGAGGTTAAGAAGCTGGCTGTCTGGTGCAGTCTTAACAACCTGGAGCTTAACACGCTCAAAACTGTGGAGATGATAGTGGACTTCAAGAGAAACCCCCCTGCTCTCCCCCCACTCACCATCTTGAACAGCACTGTGACTGCAGTGGAGTCATTCAGATTCCTGGGCACCACCATCTCCCAGGACCTGAAGTGGGTCAGAAAGGCCCAGCAGAGGTTGTACTTTCTTCGCCAGCTGAGGAAGTTCAACCTGCCACAGGAGCTGCTGAAACAGTTCTACTCCGCCATCATTGAATCCATCCTCTGCACTTCTATAACTGTCTGGTTCAGCTCAGCAACCAAATCTGACCTCAGAAGACTACGGAGGGTAGTCCGGACTGCTGAGCGAATCATTGGTACAACCCTCCTCACTCTCCAAGAACTGTACTTATCCAAAGTGAGCAAAAGGGCTGGTAAAATCACTCTGGACCCCTCACACCCAGCACACTCACTCTTTGAACTGTTACCATCTGGTCGACGCTACAGAGCTCTGTGCACCAGAACGACCAGACAAAGGAACAGTTTCTTCCCTCAGGCAATCCATCTCATGAACACTCAACAATAAACGTGGAACACACAACTATAATACATTATCCATTCACCACACTCACTTACTTTATTTTTATTTTTATCATTTCTAATTTGCACATACTTGACCTGTACATACATAGTTGTCTATATTATATATTGTGTTTTTGCTGCTTTGTACATTGCCTATTTGGTTATTTGTTGTTATTCTTTTATTATCTGTGTCCTGTCCTGTTGCTGTCTTTCTGTTGCACTGTGGAGCTTCTGTCACTACAACACATTCCTTGTATGTGTAAACATACTTGGCCAATAACGCTCATTCTGATTCTGATTCTGATTCTATTTTCCACAATAATAACCTTTTGTCAGGCAGTAATCCATTTCATGTCCGCAATGGACTCATAGTAAAGTAAACACTCTGGGAGATATCTATGATTATAGTGGTTTAAAATCCTTCCAGAATCTTAAAACTCAATATAACCTGCCAGGCACCTCCTTTTTTATGTATTTGCGCATTAGATCGGCCCTACGGGCATATGGGGTGCCTTGGAACTCTCAACTGCCTGTTCACCCTTTGAGCAAACTAATCCTTCCTTCTGAGGAATTTCCCTCCTCTGCTTCAGTCATCTATCTCTTTCTTCTTGAGCATTCATACAAACCTTTATCTGTTACTGATAAAGTAATAGATAAACCTTGATAAACCTTGATCTATTACTGTTTGGGCTAAGGATCTTAATGAGGATGTGCATGTTTTATTTTCCGATCAGGTGTGGGGTATGTTTAATTTGTCTTCTTAAAACCCTAATCACCAAATGATTCATTGGAAATTGCTGCATAGGATTTATTTGACTCCAATGAAACGTTTTTATATGAATCTGTCGTATAACTTCTAAGTGTAATCTCTGTTACCAAGGAGTTTTAGGCACGTTTTTTGGGGAGTGCCCTTCTCTCTCACCTTTTTGGACTCCGCTCTCACTGGACCTATCATATTTGTTGGGTACTGAGATATGTTTGACTCCGCGCCATTTTTTCATGAATGACTTTTGGGACTTCACCTTGTCCGTCCAACAAAGATCTTTACTGTTAGCTGCTCTCACAGCAGCAAAAAAATTGCTGGTCAACCGTTGGAATCCTCCTCACACAATGGACAGACGAACCTGGACGGTGTATTTGTTGGACATTATCTCGATGGAACTCTCTACTTCTCGTATACATGGATCTAACGTGAAAACTGGTAATTCATGGCATTCAGCTTTTAATGTTGTCTTCTTTTCTAAAATCTTTGTAAAAATTATTTTATTGTTATTTGTTCATCTATTAATATTAATTAATATATTTTTATCATTTTTTTTTTTTTTTTTTTTTAAGTCTACCAAGGGGTGGGATGGGTTCTAAATTTGTACAGCTGTTTTTTTTTTTTTTTTACTATTATCCCACAGAATAAAATTCAATAAACAGTTGTTAACAAAAAACAAACAAAACACCCACAGAGTGCACGCGTACACAACATGAAGTCTGGTTAGACTAACTTAGTGCATGTGCGCATTTAGAGTGCGTTCTTTCACTGCATGATTCAGTCTATTAATATAGCCTACAGTACATTCAAAATAATCACATAATTAAAGAAAAGGGGGCAGAAATTGTATATATTTATATCATATAGTTAATATCACACGAAGAGTGCCTTTTTTCTTCAAATAATCAGGTTACAAATGTGATATTGATTTTATACAACAGTTCAATAAACAATAAGTTATTATCAAGAGACTTATGCTTTAGACACCATATTGGCTGTTTTTGCTCTATTTCGCCAACAAAAAAAACAATTCCAAACACAGCCACAGTGCTGTTTTGCATTTCTGGAGTAACATGACGGTGTTTCTTTCCTGAATGAGAATCAACCGTTTAAATGATTTGGTTCAAATCGCAACGACTCAGTGACTTGCTGCCAGCAGTTTTAATTTCACATTTAAAGTATCTTTTAATTTTTTAAATAATTTCAAATATCACTATTCAACATTTAAGGTTTAAAATATCAAAACATTTATGCATTTGTAACTGCAGTGTAATGGGGCGAACAAGACGTGCGGATCCAAGTGCAAGCTTTTATTTACAGGCATAGTCTATAACAGGCAGGGTCGAACAAACAGCAAACAGGTATAGAGAGGGCAAGACAGAAGACTACTCAAGTAAACAGGCATGGTCGGCAATCGGCGTACAATATCCAAGGGGCTTGACAGAAGGGGTAATCCAGGTACGAGAGCAACAATCCAATCGAGGCGCAAACAGAATCCGAATGGCAAGGCAAAAGGGTAAATCCAGAAAACATGGGCAGGAGTCAAAACACAAGAGAAAACACAAGGTAAGGCAAGACTATGACTCCATAGAGTAGCTATCGCTATGAGAGTGATAAACACAATACAATACTCAGCATCTAGCAAGAGGAAGTCCATGGTTTATAAAGCCTGAGTGATTAGTGTGATCAGCTGTGTAATCAGTGAAAACAGCTGTGTGTGTCGTCAGTGCAATGAATGATGGGGATTGTAGTGAAGTGCAAGAGTCCATGCGGTGAGTGGGTGACCTCTGGTGGTGATTAACCGGAAGTGCATGGACCAGATTCGTGACATGCAGGTTAAAGCATTCCATGTCCCTCTAAGCTGCATTAACATGTGTAAATACATCTAAATGACACTTCAGATGCATCTTCTGTAAAGATTAATTTTCTTGATACTGATTTAATTTGTTTAGTAACAGCCTAAATGTATTATTATTATAATTGACTGATTAAATGTAAGAATTTGACTCAAGAATATCAAAAACTTTAGTTGTCAGCTGTCTACGGTAGTCCTTAAGAAAGCAGCACAATAACACACTCAGCAAAATATTGTCTAATTATATTTATTAATACAATCCCAGAAAATACTGAGATATTTTTATTTTATTTTATTTTTTTGTCAATATCGCACACCCCTAGTACTGACACAAAATAATTTGTCACGTTCAGTGTAGAGAGCCTCAAGCTGTTGGTTTATTTCCCTTTTTCTTTTCTTTTTTCTTTTTTAGCTAGTAGAAGTTATGAATGGCCGGTAACTTAAAAAGTTAGTAGCCAAATTGGCTGGTGAGTAAAAAAGTTAATTTAAATCCCTGGTCATGATGATCTGATTTTCTGAACAATTCAAAACCATGTTCTTGTTCTCATTTATAATGGTACAAAAAAGCCTGTGAATGTTTCAGTGTGAGAGAGTTCTAAATAACATCAGACCATTTTAGGTTAATGAGATATGCATCTGTCCTCCAAAACACTCTCACTGTAACCTCTAAACAAATATTTGGCGAAGAGCTGTCATCATGCTAAATAATGCTGTGATCCTATCCAACGCTGTTTCCATGACAATTCTTTCCAACAACATCCCCACTATGGAGATATTTCAGTCTGGTTTAATGCTCCATGAGAAGGTTAACAGTGTTATGCATTTAGTATTCAGTAAACTGTAAAAATAACCACAAATGTAACAACTATGATATCCCTCTACACCACCAGGTAGTACCTGTAACAGGTACATTTGTAAAATTGTGTTATTTGTTCTTTTAACAGTTGTTGAATACTACACTGTAAAATATTGCCAAAAAAATGTAATGTTTGAAATCTGCATATTAATGTGAAATAATTGCAAACAGAGTAATTTTGTTTAATAACTGAATAAATTACTGTTAAAAAAAGAAAAAGAAAAAAAGACTGTCTCAACTGGACCTTATTTCTCCCAGATGGTATGATGGTTTTACATCTTACTGTCGTATTTCACAATATAGTTGCAAAAACAATGTTTCAATCCCAGATATGTAAACACACCCAACAATCAATCAATCAATCAATCAATAAAAAGCAAATTGAAACTTTCATAAAATCTTATTTAGTGAAGGAAATGTATATTCAATATATTTTTTCCCTAGTTGCACAACTTTAAAATATTTCATTGGCTAGAAAATTGTCAATGCAATCTTTATCAAATAATTTAGCATTTAAAAAAAATCTAATTTGCCTGCAGACTGAACAAAGCCATAAAGTCCATAAGCCTGACAGCTAGGTTACTGATTGTGTCCCTGTTAGCTTCCATGATTGCCAATGATTTTCACCTGTGGCTAGTTTATTCTCCCTTGTATATATAGCCCTGAGATTTAGTTGTTCCTTGTTGGTTCTTGACTAAATTACTGTTATTTGTGTTCATCTGTGTGTCTTGGTTTCACAGAGTAAAGATTTTTCATTCATGTCTGAATTACACTCAGAAGTGTGACACTAGGAGAAAGATAAGAAACAGGAGCACAGGGAAACAATAATACAGACTAAAAGCCCATAAAAACAGCATAAACCTCACAATTACAAAGTAAATGTTTTTGTAAGTGACATTACTTGCATGCATATTTAGTTTTGTTTTCATGTACAAATGGGGAGGATAGAAATATTAACTGTAATAGGAATAAATGTATATGTGTGATTAAACATCTCTGATTTGATTCAATTGCATGATCCAGCTGAGGCTTAAAACTCTATCTGTGCCTGAATATCTCCAATGTAATCTCTCAGATTGTGACAAAGTAAGGCCATATCCATTTATTCTTTTTAATTAATATCTAATTCTCAAGACATTCACTATATGTACGAATGAATGAAAGGTTGCATACATAGTCTTGTTGAATGCATACATTTATCAAATGTTAAACTACAATAACGCATTCAATGCTGCCAAAGGCCTCCTGTGTAGTGCCCCAGTCCTCTCTGCCCCTGACTTTTCAAGACTGTTCAAACTTGAGGTGGATGCCAGTGCGTTAGGGCCAGGTGCGGCCTTGTTGCAAGAAAGTGAAGCCGGAATCGACCATCCTGTGAGTTGCAACATTGAAAAGGAGGCCTTAGCATTACTCTTCGTTGCCCTTCAGCAATTTGAGGTTTATGTTGGTGGTAGTCCCCTACCAATAACTGTTTACACTGACCACAACCCCTTAGTCTTTCTCATACGCATGACCAACTCAAATCAATGGCTAATGCTATGCAGGGACGTAGATCACGTAAATCCATCCCCTGCACTTTTTCGGGCAAGTGTGTTTGCATAGAGGTTTTCTAGAGCCGGTGTGATTAAAGATAGATTTTAGAGTCTGTGCATGAAGTTTTATTCGGACCCAGAATAAGGCATGATGAACATCATGGAGCGCTAAACACTCATTGTTTTATTCATACTCGAAGCCGGAGGGCACTGTCTAGCAAAAAGTTGTACCAGGAAATTCCTAATATGGACAAATGCGTCCAGCAATCACTGTATGAAAACAGTTGTTTTTACAGAAAAACAAAAACGTTTGGAAAAATGAAGACATTAAACATACAGTACAATTGCGACAATATATGTGTTTTTCAAGTCATCTCCAGGTAATAAATAAAGTATATGAACAATGCAGAGCTAATTGACATAGCATTCATTACAGTATAGAATCTATTCTGCCTCTTGTGATAAAAAAGTGTTTGTAGTATATAAACACAAGCATTATTATTGGTTATTGTCCAGCAGCGTATCTGATTTCTAAGCTAATTAAAAGCTAGAAATAAGAAAAAAATTAAAGTTGCCTATACACTATTTATCAATTTAAACCATCCTTGCTAAATAAAAGTATTAATTTATTTTCCAAAAAAATAAATAAAATAATTATACTGACTCTAAGCTTTTTAATGGTATAGTGCAGGGGTTGGCAAGTAAGTTTGGCATCGGGCCAAAGAATAATTCCGTGCTCTGGGCATTTAATAACTCCGCTCCTGCTCCGTTCTGGGTTCACCATTTCCTGCTCCACTCCACGCTCACTGAAATCAGAAACACCACTCTGCCTTCGCTCCGCGGCTAAAGTATTTCAGTATCACAGATCTGTTCATAGGCCTATATTAAAAAATAAAATAAATAAAAGATTGTTTCAACGTGGCTTATTGGAACACCAGTGTGCAAACTTTTTTTCTACCATGTGACAAGCTAATTACATGGTTGTCAGCATTAAAAGGCATAATTGCTTTTTTTTGCAGTGCAATTTATTTATTTGTTTTACAATTAGGAAAATATAGAAAATAATACTACAGAAATGTTTTTCATCAGATTTCTTAGCCAATTAAAAAAGAGATAAGAAAAAACTGCCAACCAGCACAGATTTTGGTGCCCAAATGTTGACGGGTATGCTCCCTCATCTATCACACCTGATTCAACTCATCAACTCATTAATGGAGAAAACAAGAAATGAAGTGGATGTGTCAGATATAGGGAGACATACAAAATATGCAGTGCTGGGGGTACTCCATGGACAGGTTTGAAAATCACTGTAGTAAATGTTTCAGTATCAGGGCTCCCCATTCCTATGTAGTCTATAACTTTAAGTAGATTTCATCCTAAATGTGTGTGTATGCACAAAAGGTTTCAGATTCATAAAGCCGAAGATAAACATTGTCAGCGGAAGATTGTGCGTACATGAATGTCCACCCCGTCTCCTCCCCGAAATAACCATATATTATAACGCCTAGTTTTACTATGCATTACGTCATCTGCATATCATTTCCATGCATATTCCATCCACATGACACCATATTTAATGCTGTTACAGGTAGGCTACAATACATTAGGAAAATGAGATGCAGACTATAAATGCCTTTTATTGCTTTTATTATTTATTGCTATTCAGCGTCCTTGCAAAATGCATTTCAGAGAAAGTGTCCAGAGTTGTTCTCATTCTTTTCCACTGGTCAAATAGTATTTTAAATTGTTTTAAACAAATCAAATTTACACAATTGTGCCTATAAGGTAAAAGTATATTTTAATGGAAAGAGATAGGCCTTTTTTCAGTATGAATAAATGACTGACTCACATAATAACAAAATAATAACAAAACATTTTGAAAATAAAACGTGCATATCTTGAACAGTTTCCTTCAAATTCTGTATTTTAAATACAATGGTGTCTGTTGCAATATTGGGAAGAGTATGAAAGGTATTATTATTATTAGGCTAATGTCTGTCTGTCCGGGACACCTGTGCAGAGTTTCTACAGTACTATCATGGACCTGTTCAAACCAGCCAATCATGGACTGTTTGATCAATGAGTGCATCCTTATGTCTGTCATTGCCGTCTATGTTTCAAATCAAAGCCATCAGATAAAGTCAAGTTCATTGTTATTTGCACAAAAAATAATAATTTCTCAGAACATGAGTTTTGCTAATACACAGTTTATACCGGAATTGTCATGCGCCAAGAAATCTGCGCTGTGATTAAAACTCCATTAATGAAAGAGTCATACTTAATCTAAATGTGTACAGTATATCAAATGTAAAACAGACTTTAAAATCATCCTGTTTACTATTTTATTTCGCTCATTCCAGTAATAAAGTGCTTACGCATGGCCTAGAGCAGGGGTGCCCAACCCTGTTCCTGGAGATCTACCATTCTGCAGAGTTCAGTTCCAACCCTGATCAAACAAACCTCTCTATAATTATCAAGAGCTCCTTCAGATGCTAATTAATAATAATAATAATAATAATTCATTACATTTATATAGCGCTTTTCTACTTTTTTCTAAGCACTCAAAGCGCTCTACATTGTGAGGGGTGGTGTCTCCTCGTCCACCACCAGTGTGCAGCATCCACCTGGATGATGCGACGGCAGCCATAGTGTGCCAGAACGCCCACCACACACCAGCTTACTGGTGGAGAGGAGACAGAGTGATGAAGCCAATCAGTGTAAGGGGATGACTAGGAGGCCATGATGGTCAGAGACCAATGGGGAATTAGTTGGTTCGGTTGTGTTTGATCAGGGTTGGAGCTGAACTCTGCAGGAAGGTAGATCTCCAGGAACAGATTTGGGCAATCCTGCTCTAGAGTGTCTGGCTCTGGTGCACACATATTTACATGTAGTTTACTTTTGATAAATCTCAATATGTGTGTCAAAAACTGTGTGTGCAAATTTTATGCAACGTTTATACATCAGGCCCCTGGTGTGGCTGTAAAAGAAATGGAATGAGAAACCTGCTTTACAGATTTGCAGACACACCCATTTTACTCACGTCACTCAAACACAGCAGCAGGAAAAAGGAATCACATGATTCCAGGGAAAAAGAAACTTAAGTGTAGTTGAGCTGTTTTGTGTTTGTGTCTCTGTATTCACGCAGTACATTTACATTTAGTCATTTGGCAGACGCTTTTATCCAAAGCGACTTACAATTGGATAAAATTGTAGTAAAATGGCAGAAGCCAGATTTTCTCAGGATGAGTTCACTTGTCCAGTGTGTCTGGATCTCCTGAAGGATCCAGTGGCCATTCCCTGTGGACACAGTTACTGTAAGAGCTGTATTACAGGCTTCTGGGATCAGGAGGATCAGAAGAGAGTCTACAGCTGCCCTCAGTGCAGACAGACCTTCAGTCCAAGACCTGCTTTAGCTAGAAACACCATGCTGGCTGAAGTGGTGGAGAAACTGAAGAAGACCAAACTATCTGCTGACTGTTACGCTGGAGCCGAAGATGTGCAGTGTGACATCTGTACTACAAGAAAATACAAAGCCGTCAAGTCCTGTCTGGTGTGTCTGAACTCTTATTGTCAGAATCACCTTGAACAACATGAGAGTTTCTTTAAAGGAAAGAGACACAATTTGACTGATGCCACTGGACGACTGCAGGAGATGATCTGCCAGAAACATGAGAAGCTTCTTGAGGTTTTCTGTCGCACTGATCAGAAATGTATATGTGTGCTGTGCATGGACAAACATAAAAGCCATGACATTGTATCAGCTGCAGCACAGAGGACAGAGAAACAGGTATTTAAATCTATGCACTGATGAAATATTGCTGACACTTAGCCCCGTTTCATACGTGTTTATATTGGCACCCATGTTAACAGCTTACAGTATTCACACTGTGTTCATCAGAAGAAATTAATAGCATCTGTAAGAAGAGTTTCGCTGGCTACGTTTACATGCAACAAAATAATCTGTTTGTAATCGGATTGACGGCTCAATCGGAATGAAAAGCCTTTATGTAAACACCTTAATCGATCCGATTGAGCTCGATCGGAATTAAATTTTGATCGGATTGAAGGGGGTGGTTTATTCCTTTTCTAATATGATTGAGAGTGCATGTAAACACTTGATCGGATTGAAAACCGAAACTGAAAGGACTGCGCATGTGCAATGATGCAGAAATAGCATAATGACGTATGACGTGCAGAAAGAGCGGTTCTTCCTTTTGAATAAAGTGTTGTATAAATGCATGTCCTGTCATTATAAAACTCTCATTTCACTCGGCAGTGAACTCGTCCCACCAGTTATTGTGTCGGATTCTCATCCACAGGCAACCCGTATTGTGCACAGGGAGGGGCATTTTTTCTGCATGATAAATGTCAGCAGCAAGGCACAAAGGTTTATATGCAGGCTATATTTATCCAGAAATGGATAAATATGAATTTTACTGTTAAAAACAAATAAAGAAACCGTGTGCACTGTAAAAAATTGCTGTTAAAAACGGCCATATTCTGACAGTAACATTGTTTTTTCATTACAACAGTAAAATCACGTTAAAAAAAAACTATTAATTCTGGGTAATATTTGTTGATTTTGTTGCAGTCCTGTGAAGTAACAGCGCTCAGTCGACACTTAGAGACTGTGTTTCAAATCACACGCTATACCCTCATTCACTATTCTCTACTCATGTACTAATGCTTACTAATACAGCCCACCTGACAGAGAGAATGAAAACTAATGAGTGAATTCAGCCAATGATGAACAGCTGCTGTGAACAAGCAGAATCACTGAAGAAAAGAGCAAGAAATGAAACTACAACTGACAAACAGCCACAGCCTTAGATGAAATCAACTGAAATAAAACAGCAGAGGATGATTAAACAACTCCACAAACAGCATCAACAGATTCACACATCACAGTCTGACTTTATTTCTGTCATATATCTACAAAAATTCCTTGAGAATTGATAGACATTTAGATTCTTTATTGAAAATGTTTAGTTTGACCTCACCATTATGGCGATCAGAGTTTGCTTTAGTTGGGCTCTTGACCCCTGACTTTTTAGTTCTGGATTTTTTTGTTTTGGTTGCTATAACAGTGTTTGTAAAATGAATGTGTTATAGCAACAAAAGCCAAAACTTAAGTATATGTTTTAGGCTTGTAGTCATCATGACGCAGCCAGCTTCTCTGATCTCATTTATTCTTTAATGAAGTGATGTGTATTTTTTACTAGTTTTGTGTTATTGATAAATGCTATATGATACTGTGAAACAACAATCTATTATGAAGAATTATAAAACATCTTATGTACAAAATCTTCAGTATTACAGCAATATTAGACACATGCAGAAATCAAGAATCAGCATATGAATCTCAACAATGGTGAGTCAAAAGCTTAATGCTGCAATGCATGCTGGGTACAGTACAAAACTCACCCATGAGTCCCAGCATGCATTGCAGCATGAATAAATTATGCCACTGAATTGTTCACTTATTTTTTTCTAATTCTTTCTATTTGCTTTTATAATTGCTTTTGTTTTTGTGTTGAGTTTTAGTAGCATGTTTTGTGATGTTCAGAGTTGATCTGTTTATTTTGGTTGATTGACACCATTGTTGAGATTCATACGCTGGTTTTTGGGGGCCTGGAGAAGTTTTGGCAATACAAATAGTTGCAACGCAGCTCTACAGGAAATTAAGTTTACACAATAGATTTATATATTACAGAAACTTAATACATATAACTTGTGGCAAAATTTGGTAATTCTGTATGTTGTCTTCACACTTACATATATTTAGCACGAGTTACGTAATGCGTATTTGGCGAGTATGATAATACGTAGTTGGCGTGCTGTCCTGGCGAAGGGCTCTGAGCTCGGGAATGGCCCAAACCCAGAGTATCCCCCCGTGGTATGGTGAGAACTTAGTGATATTGGTGGAGGGATGCTGATAGACCGTCAAATGAGTGGAGGCATGTCAGCTGTATTTATGTCCGTGAGTTGATTGACTTGATTACGTACCACTTGTGTTTAATTAGGCTAAGTATCTGACGTGCTCCGCCCGAACTATGTTAATAAAACATAATTTAAGGGTTGGATCCAGACTGAAGCTTCTGTAATTCCGGCAGAAACAGAGAAACAAATAGAGACATAATTAGATGGTACAGCAGCTACGCTAAGCAAAAATTATTTAATCAACCCAAGCTAAAGAATAATAATAATGTACATTTGATCAGATATAACTGCAGTACAAGATTATAAGAGGCATTATGTGAATGCTTGGCTAAAGAGATGTGTCTTTAATATAGATTTAAACAGAGAGAGTGTGTCTGAACCTCGAATGTTATCAGGAAGGCTAATCCAGAGTTTTGCGACCTTAGGGAACGGGTTGGATTGTAGTATGGTAGAAGAAAAGTTAGGTACGCAGGAGCTAAACCATTTAGGGCCTTATAGGCAAGTAATAATATTTTGTAACTGATACGGAACTTAATAGGTAGCCAGTGTAGAGACTCTAAAATTGGGGTAATATGATCATATTTTCTTGACCTCGTAAGAACTCTAGCCGCTGCATTTTGGACTATCTGTAGCTTGTTTATTGAAGATGCAGGACAACCAGCTAGCAGTGCATTACAATAGTCCAGTCTAGAGGTCATGAATGCATGAACTAGCTTTTCTGCATCAGAAACAGGTAGCATGTTTCGAAGCTTGGCAGTGTTTCTAAGATGGAAGAATGCTGTTTTTGTAACATGGGAAATATGATTTTCAAAGGACAAGTTGCTGTCTAATATAACACCCAGATTTTTGACTTTAGAGGACGTGACAGTACATCCGTCTATTTGCAAATTGTAATCCAAGATATTCTGTGTACTGTTTTTTGGTCCAATAAGTAATATCTCTGTCTTATCTGAATTTAATAGGAGAAAATTATTGGTCATCCAATCTTTTACATTTTTTACACAATCTATTATCTTAGATAGTTTAGAAGTTTAATCTGGTCTTGTTGAGATATATAGTTGAGTATCATAAGCATAGCAATGAAAACTAATCCCGTATTTTCTAATAATATTACCAAGGGGCAACATGTATATTGAAAATAGCAGAGGAGCTAGGACAGATCCTTGTGGTACTCCATACTTTACTCCAACTTTACAAGTCACTGAAATAAGGCCATAAAAACATACAGAACATTTGTTCACAAGACTTTTGAGGACTGGATCTTGTAGCCTAGAGTTTTTGCTTCAAAATTATATGAAAATCATCTTGTTTACATGCTCACAGAAAACAATATATTTATTTACATTTTCTAAGACAGTTTTTGAGTAGAAAGGGTCTATGCGAGAAGGCGTCAACCTTCACATTCACACATTCAGTCAGGTATGTGAATGAGAGGGAAGAGTTACAAGAAAGAATATGAGGACAAAATAAATTTATATATTTTTTGTTTGTAGTTTATTAAGAATATATTTAGCTATCACACAAAATAACTTGAGATTCACTTGCGAGTGCAGTTAAACAGTTTATTAGGAACAATCAAAGCTGACTTAGCATCATTACTCCAGTCACATGATCCTTCAAAAATCATTCTAATATTCTGATTTGCTGCTCAAAAAACATTATTAAAATGTTGAACAGAGCTGAGAATTTTAAGAATTTTTATATATATTTTTTTTAATAATAGAAAGTTCAGAAGAACAGCATGTAACATGATAAATGTCTTTATCATCACTTGTGTGCTAAATAAAAGAGTACAGTAGCCAAGATAAACTTGAGGTTTTGCTCATTTGATTGCTGTGACGTGGGCGTTTACATGCCGTGCGCTTCACAAGGACGATTATAATAGGTGCGTTTGACTTGAAGCGGCGCTGTGCAGAATGACATCAAAGTACCGCAAGAGTGATAAGAGAGAAGACAGATCCTTAAGGCCAAAGTATAATTTTCTTTTTAAGCGTACGCGAGGGACAGCATACAGTGTGCTTGACGCGAATTGCGTCATCAGAACAGTACGCGCGTACTGTACGCGCACCATCCGATTTTTGTAACCGCGTACTTTGTGTGCTCAGGTCGCACATGCGCACTGAAGTTATTTTGCAGTAATCAGGTCTTCCCACATGGTGGCAACACTGTCCCGGGCCGTTGTTTCACAGCAGAAAACTAAATTAAAGAGACGGACAACGACGACTAAATAGCGGAAACTGCAAAAACAGATGCTCACATTGACGATCGCTTGTGAGCAAGAGGGTATGAGACAGCTCAGCTTTGGTTTAAAAGAGTTAAAAAATATTTGTTATCAGTCATGACTTAACGGGGAAAAATAGAGCAGACACTGAACATGAATGAAGCTTTCTAGTGCGCATGTGTCGACCGCCTGCATTCGGGTACAACTTCAAATGGAGTATACTTTGAAAGGCTACGCGTTCGATTGTACGCTGTCCCTCACGTACGCGTAAAAAGCGAAGTATACTTTGGCCTTTATAGGTGTGTTCGACTTGAAGCAGTGCTGTGCAGAATGATCAATCCATGACATCCACGTACCGCGAGATCTATTCGAAAGCATTGGATCAGTCTGCTCTCTTATCGCTCTTGCGGTACTTTGATGTCATACACTGATCATTCTGCTCAGCGCTGCTTCAAGTCGAACACACCTTATGCTTTCAAATCACTCTTGCCATACTTTGATGTCATACACTGATCATTCTGCTCAGCGCCACTTCAAGTCGAACACACCTTATGCTTTCAAATTGCTCTTGCCATATTTTGATGTCATACACTGATCATTCTGCGCAGCGCTGCTTCAAGTCGAAAACATCTATCTGTAGCGTGCTCAGCGCGTGGGTGTGGTGGCATTAGAGATAATAAATGGAGATGTGAAAGACTGGACATCGCATTGGTTTCATACCCAGACAACAAAGAGTGGGCTGTCTACTTACAACCCTAGCAGGGGAGACAGCACTGTTAAGGTAGGGCTCAAGGAGACCACTACTTAAAACCCTAAGAAGGGGAGCAATCACAGAGCTATCAGCAGCTGGTCCCACACAGCTAGCCTGAAAAACCCCGATAAGCCCTCCTATAAGGCTGTCCAGATGACAAGAATGGGCTATCTACTTACAACCCTAGCAGGGGAGATTGCGCTATCTAGACGAGGGCCCAGGGAGGCCGCTACTTAAGACCCTAGAAAGGGGAGCAGTCACTGACCTAGCACATTGATATCCTCAGATAGCTATGTGTGTAGGAAGGGCTACCAGAGGTGAAACTAATTGAAACTACCCAGACCACGGAGAGTGGGCTGTCTACTTACGATCCAAGATCAATGACAGATTCATGCCGATGAGTGATGCAGTGTTGTCTGAGGGCCCGAAGACCACGGGCATCCAACAAAAGTCTTCGGGCTTGTCCCTTACGCACAGAGATTTCTCCAGTTTTTTTTTTACTTTTGATGATGTTATGCACTGTAGATGATGAGATTTGCAATTTGACGTTGAGGAACATTGTTTTTAAAGTATTCCAAAATCTTTTTACGCACTCTTTCACAGATTGGAGAGCCTCTGCCCATCTTACTTTACTTTTTTACTTCTGAGAGACTCTGCCTCTCTAAGACATCCCTTTTATAGCTAATCATGTTACAGACCTGATGTCAATTAACTTAATTAGTTGCTAGATGTTCTCCCAGCTGAGTCTTTTCAAAATGTCTTGCTTTTGTCAGCCCTTTGTTGCCCTCATGCCAACTTTTTCGAGACCAGTAGCAGGCATCAAATTTGAAATGAGCTCATTTAGTGGATAAAAGTGTAAAATTTCTCAGTTGCTCAGATTGGTTAGCTGGTCCAGTGTGTTTTGATTGGCTAAACCCCTCAGCTCAGCGGCATGTGCTCCGGTTGTATTGTAAACAATGGCGTCATCTATATTGCTTATAAATTTGAGCCTGATTGAGACCCAGAGGATATTAGTGAAGAGGCTTGTACAGAACCTGTGCAAGCACAGCTCTTAATGGTATGTTTTTTGTTTGTTGTTGTCTCATACTTTTAGATATATTGTTATTTGTAAATGCTACTGCTTCTGTTAGCTTTTAATATATGGCTTCATCCTGATTAAAACATTAATACAGTACGGCAATCGCATGCGCGTTCATGTATAATGCTTCTCATAGCTGTTTGTAAATAAGTGTATAAATGTAACATTTCATTGTTGGAGCTTAGCTGAAGATCTGAATGAGAGAGAGAGAGAGAGAGAGAGATGCAGTGCAGAACGTGTGCAGAGCGGGGCGACGCGAGGTTGAGAACCGCTGCTTTAGAATATTGATTTTGAAACTTTTGAATCCATTAGAATTGTTAGAACAAAGAATCGTGATTCATATACTGTATGAATAGATTTTTACATGCACCCCTAGTCTTCTCTTCCTCTTCTCTAAAGCAGCTCAGCATGGCCTCGCCACCTTTGCTGCATGTTCCCGGGGGCGGGGTTTACTGAGTTTGTGATGTAACGGACCAGGGAAGTAACTTGTTGTAGTCCTGTAGTCCCTACGAGCCGTTTTTGTAGGGATTAAACTACCATCATTTTAAAAGACTCAAATAATTGAGTCTCAAAAAATAATTTTAAAAGACTTAAATCTCCGTTTGCATTGAACTTTCAGTGTCGTAACTTTGCAGATACTGTTTATGCTCAAACAGCAACATTACACACTAACAAACGTTAAAAATGTGCAATCGCAATCAACCACCCCTTTAAAGATGATTTTCAGATGTTTGTACACAGTAGATGTTTCCTAGACAAAGCGCTCTTTAACAGACATCTTGCAGATGTACATGTGCTATCTGGGATGTAGGTTTACTGAATTAGCAGCTTTTACCCTCTACTTGGCAAAAGTATATGTACTCTTTAATACATTTGTGATAATTAATGCAATTACTCGTAACATTTTGCATGGCACCTAACCTTTCTGCAGAAATTTGAAACAGAAGTGATATTGCCATCTATAGGGCATTGAAGGTACTAGATCGTACCTTTGTACCTTTTGCCCTTATTTGGCCAAACTAATCAACAAGGCTACTGTACACAAATGTGAATGCTGTGTACAGGCAGTGACGTAGAATCGTTGGGCGGGGCTAAACAGGCAGCAGTGTAGAAGCAAACTTACAAGATGTTTTTATATTTCAATGACTTCTTTCATGTCAAAAAATCAAGGGGATTTTGATTTCTCAGTCCATGAAGCCTTCAAACAACAAATTTATTTTCATGTGTGTTATGCATTAGGTACATTATGGCATTTGACAGAAAACATCTTGGGTTACACATGTAACTATGGGTCCCCGAGAGGGAATGAGATGCAGCCAGCATGACCGGTGTCTGAAGCACGTGTGAAACAACGCCAATCCTATTGGTCCACATGGCCCATGACGTCATAGACGGGTGCCCGGAAATATAAAAGGGTGAATACGTCACCAATTTAGTTGTCTGAGGAGGCGTAAACAGGCAGCCCAAAGGCATGGCGAGGGGGTCTCGTCTCGTTCCCTCATGGGGAACCATGGTAACCCTCAGACCGCCATATTCCAGAACAGCTACACGGCAGAGACTGTTCACTTAAAGCCCTTGAGAGGGGGAACAGTCTTCTTAGCCCAAACCCACTAAGTGGGATTCAGAGGGACTGCCCACTTAAAAATACCCTGAAGCCTGGGGAGGCAGCCCACTCCTAAACCCATCCGGATTAACACAGGAAGGAACATTCCCCATAACCACTCCCTGGGAAACACCATGGGAGAGAAAGCTTGCAAGCATCGCTCCACTGAATTTTTAAATATATTCATGCCCAGCGAGGCTCTCCACACACAATAACATTGTGACTCATCACAATAAGCACATAACTTTGAACGAGCGTGCTCTTTGCTTAGACAAACGCAAAAGTAGAATATGCCCTCGGGTGTTAGAATCCAAACACGGAGGCACACATTCCTAAGGCTCGGCTCGACTCGGGTGCTATCCGCAGGATCCGATAACCTTAAAAGAGCATATTAAACCCACGAATCCCGCAATCTGAGTCGTCTCCGTGCCTCGGTAGCAGCGGGACCAGAATCGTGAGATGCAGCACTTGTCACTCATCTCTCGAGAAGATGGGCCATGTGGACCAATAGGATTGCCATTGTTTCACACTTGCTTCAGACACCAGTCATGCTGGCTGAATTTCCCAATGTGCACGCTAGGGGGTGCAGCGTGGAGTTCTCTAGAAGGGGAACTTGTAACAGCTGTTTAGGCTGCCATTTTCTCCTTCTTGAAAATATCAGGTTGTGTGGATTTTCCTGGAAATGCATGTTCTCCCTGGACCTCTGCTTCTCTTACTAGATAATACTAATACTAATACTAGAGTGTGTTCTGCATGGTTTTTGACATGGGTTTATATTCATTACAAGTAAAATACTTAAGTATTGTTAAATCAGATTCTCCAAGACTTTTACACAAGTTATACTGGAAATGGTGACTTGTAACTTGTAATAAAGTCATTTCTGCTGTGATCTGTACTTTTCCTCAAGCATAGTTTCAGGTACTTTGCGCACTGAAAAGACAGAACATGCAAGAAACCTTTAGCCATCAGTGGATACGGTCATTGAGTTAGGTGGACTTTACAACATGATGATTTAGTGACAGTACTTTCCTGTGAGATTTACTATCATCCTTTTGTCCTCCAGCACCAGCTGAAGGAGACACAGAAAAAGTTCCAGCAGAGAATCCAGCAGAGAGAGAAAGATCTTCAGCAGCTGAGAGAGTCTGTGGAGTCTCATAAGGTGAGTCTGGAGAAGAAAAGTTTGTCTCAGTCTCAGTTCAGACTCACTGACAGTGTTGGGGAAAGTTACTTTTAAAAGTAATGCATTATAATATTGCATTACTCCATAAAAAAGTTACTAATTACAGAATCAGAATAAGAATCAGAATTAGCTTTATTGCCAGGTATGTTTAAACATACAAGGAATTTGTTTTGGTGACAGAAGCTCCACAGTGCGACAGAATGACAGTGACAGGACAGGACACAGATAATAAAAATAAAGAAATAATGTACAAATATACAAAATAGACAACGTTCAAAATAGCACAAACACAATATACAAAATTGACAATTTAGTATGTACTGGTATTGTTACGGGGCTGACAAGACATGAGACGTGCGGATCCATATGCAGAGCTTTATTATAAAACATGGTCATTAAACAAGCAGGGTCAGACAGTGGCAAACTGGTATGGTGGAGGCAAGACAAAGCAGTCCGTGGAGCAAGCGTGGGTCGACGATCAGCAAACAGTATCCAAAGGGGCAAGGCAGAGAGATAATCCAGAGACGAGAGCAATAATCCAAACGGGGAGCGAACAGAGTCCAAACGGCAGAGGCGAAGGGTAAATCTAGGAAACACGGACAGGGTCAGACACGGCAGGAAAACAAGGCAAGACTATGACTATGGCTCTGTAAAGAAGCTATCGCTTGGAGAGTGATAAATGCTAACAATACTCGGCAGCGAGCAAGAGCAAGTCCCAGGCTTATATAGTGTGTGTAATAATGAGAATCAGATGTGTGTGCTCAGTGTGATGAGTGAATGGTGACAGCTGTGATCTGTGCAATGGATGATGGGTATTGCAGTCCAGAGAAGTGTGGTGTGAGAGTCAATGTGGTGAGTGAGTGACATCTGGTGGTGATTGTCCGGAAGAGCATGGACCAGATTCGTGACAGGTATGTTTGGTGTAAATTTGAAATTGAATAAGTATGTGTGTTAAATAAATAAATGTATGATACTGTTGTGTGTTTCATGTTTATTGTTAAGTGTTGAAATGTTCATGAGATGGATTGCCTGAGGGAAGAAACGGTTCCTGTGCCTGGCCGTTCTGGTGCTCAGAGCTCTGTAGCGTCGACTAGACGGCTACAGTTGGTAACACTTTATTTTGATAGTCCACTTTAGACATTCTACTAACAGTAAGTAACTTTGCAACTACATGTCAACTAGCAGTCATTAGAGTATTATTAGGCTGTCTGCTTAATGTCTTCTAACACTTTATTTTGATGGGTCCACAACATACAACATACTGACTATGAGAAACTTTGCAAGTATATGTCAACTTATTCTACTAACCCTAAACCTAACCTAAGTCTACTCTGAGAGTTAGTAGACATGTAGTTGCAAATTAATGAGAATTAGTTGACATGTAGTTACAAAGTTACCTATAGTTAGTCCACTTTAGACATTCTACTATCAAAATAAAGTGTAACCCTACAGTTCAAAGAGGGAGTGTGCTGGATGTGAGGGGTCCAGAGTGATTTTGCCAGCCCTTTTTCTCACTCTGCATAAGTACTGGGTTGTACCAATGATTCGCTCAGCAGTCCGGACATTGCTCTGTTGTCTTCTGACCTCAGAAGACAACAGAGGGCAGAGATTGTACTTCCTTCGCCAACTGAGGAAGTTCAACCTGCCACAGGAGCTGCTGAAACAGTTCTACTCTGCCATCATTGAATCCGTCCTCTGCTGGGCCTTTTTGACAATAGAGTCTATGTGAATGTCCCACTTCAGGTCCTGAGAGATGGTGCTGCCCAGGAATCTGAATGACTCCACTGTGGTTACGGTGCCGTTTATGATGGTGAGTGGGGGGAGAGCAGGGGGGTTTCTCCTGAAGTCCACGATCATCTCCACTGTCTTGAGCGTGTTGAGCTCCAGGTTGTTAAGACTGCACCAGACAGCCAGCTGCTCAACCTCCTATCTGTAGACAGACTCGTCACCGGCCTGAATGAGGCTGATGACTGTGGTGTCATTTGCAAACTCCAGGAGTTTGACAGAGGGGTCTTTAGATGTGCAGTCATTGGTGTAGAGGGAGAAGAGCAGTGGGGAGGGAACGCAGCCCTGAGGTGCTCCAGTGCTGATCGTACGGGTGTTGGATGTGTATTTGCCCAGCCTCACTAGCTGCTGCCTGTCTGTCAGGAAACTGGTGATCCACTGACAGAGGAGTTAGTTTGGGCAGGAGGAGGTTTGGAATGATCATGTTAAAGGCCGAGCTGAAGTCCACAAACAGGATCCTCACATAAGTCCCTAGTCATGTAGTGCAGTTCCATGTTGACTGCATCATCCACATCCTCTATAGGCAAACTGCAGGGGGTCCAGTAAGGATCCAATGATGTCCTTCAGATAAGCCAAAAGCAGTTTTTCAAATGACTTCATGACCACAGACGTTACAGCCACAGGTCTGTAGTAATTACGGGGATGATGGTGGAGCAGGAAGGGACTTCACACAGCTCCAGTGATCTGGTGAAGATCTGTGTGAAGATGGGGGTAAGCTGGTCAGCACGGGATTTCAGACAGGCTGGTGTCACACCGTCTGGGCCTGGTGCCTTTCTGGTCTTGTTCTTTCTGAAGACCTGGCGCACTTCATCTTCACTGGGCTCATCACACGGGGGGGGGTGGGGGGTGGGGCAAAGCATCTTCTTTGGCCTGACGAAGCTGTCTGAGTTTTGCAGTGAACCATGGTTTGTCGTTGTTATAAGTTAGATGAGTCCTGGTAGGAATCCACATATCTTCGTCAAAACTAATATAAGATGTTACAGTCTCTGTGAGCTCGTCCAGATAATTTGCAACAGCTTCAAAAACACTCCAATCAGTGAGGTCGAAACAGGCTTGTAAAACCCGCTCTGTTTCATTAGTCCATCTCTTTACAGTCCTTAATGCAGGTTTAGCTGATTTCAGTTTCTGCCTGTAGGTCGGTATAAGATGAACCAAACAGTGATCAGAGAGTCCTAAAGCTGCCTGTGGGACAGAGTGATATGCCTCCTTTAATGCTGTGTAACAGTGATCCAATATATTACTGTCTCTGGTGGGACATGTAATATGCTGTCTGTATTTGGGCAGTTCACAGGAGAGATTTGCTTTATTAAAGTCCCCTAGAATGATTAAAACAGAGTCTGGGTGTTGTTGCTCAGTCTCTGTGATCTGATGAGTGAGTTTCTGTAGAGCTGAGATTACGTGCGCTTGCGGTGGAATGTAAACACTCACAAGAATGAACGAGCAAAACTCCCGCGGCAAGTAGAAAGGCTTACAGTTAATGAAGAGCATTTCTAGATCTAAACAGCACATCTTCTTTAACACAGTTACATCTGTACACCACCATTCATTGATGTAAAACTACGTCCCGCCATCGCACGATTTCACATCGCAGTCCACTCTAAACAACTGAAAGCTCGGCAGATGGAGCGCGCTGTCTGGAATGGCATCATTCAGCCAGGTTTCCGTGAAACACAGAGCAGCAGAGTTTGAAAAGTCCTTGTTTAACCAGGAAAGCAGAAGGAATTTGTCCGTTTTGTTGGGTAGAGAGCGGCGATTCGCCAGATGGATGCTAGGCAACGGCATTCGAAATCCGCGCTGTCTGAGCTTCACGAGCACGCCGTCTTGCTTCCCCTGTCTGCGCGTCCTGAAGCGTCTGAACAGCGGCGCAGCTCCGCCAACTACTATGTTCAGCAAAACATCCGAATAATCGAAAACCGGTAGGAGATTTTTTGGTGTGTTCTGCCAAATGTTCAGCAGTTCATCCCTGGTGAAACTGATCGTGTTTGATAAACAAAAATCAGGAAAAACTAACAAAAACATTAAAACAACTGGAGAGCCAAGCACAATGGCTTCCATGCGTGGCGCCATCTTTGTTCCATCTTACGTTACTTAGTTACTTTTTATGGAAAGTAATGCATTACATTACTGTTGTGTTACTTTTTCATTCTGGACAGGGGTTGCTTGTTTGTTTTTAATATATAAAGTTCTATTTTTTGGTTAGATGAAAAAGCTCTTTCACACCAAAAGTGAAATGAATAAGCCTCAGGCAGATGTAAATTCACATCTGTATTGTTGAACATAGGAGAACAAAAAGTCCAACACTCTTCAGAAATAAAAAAAAATGAAACCAACATGTTAGGTTTCACTTTACACTTTATTTTTATAGTCCACTTTAGATATTCTACTAACTATAAGTAACTTTACAACTAAATGTCAACTAATTCTCATTAATTTGCAACTACATATCTACTAGCTACCAGAGTACACTGTTAGGTTTAGGGTTAGTAGAATAAGTTGACATATACTTGCAAAGTTTCTCATGGTCAGTATGTTGTATGTTGTGGACCCATCAAAATAAAGTGTTAGAAGATATTAAGCAGACAGTCTACTAATACTCTAATGCCTGCTAGTTGACATGTAGTTACAAAGTTACTTACTGTTAGTAGAATGTCCAAAGTTGACTATCAAAATAAAGTGTTACCAGCACTGGTTAATAAATGGGATTAAATAAATAAAGTATATTTAAAATATTTAATTATTGCAGGTTTGCGCCATATCCTGAGTTTGCATTTCACTACATTAATTTACATTCATTAGTCTAGAACTACAGTAAGTTCAAGTTCACACAGCACACTCAACGCCTCTGCACTTACTCCTGATTTCGCTCAACATGGCAGCATGAGAGCTGTCAGTCAAGACATGAAAAACAAAGGAAATGCATAATTTTTTTGAAAAAGTAAGATATTTCCTTCTAAATTAAAAAGTAATGCGTTACTTTACTAGTTACTTTAAAAAAGTAATCTGATTATGTAACTCACGTTACTTGTAATGCATTACCCCCAAAACTGTTCACTGAAGCCTTAATCACTGTTTGTCCTAACAGCACTCTGCACAGACAGCGGTGGAGGACAGTGAGAGAATCTTTACTGAGCTCATCTGCTCCATTGAGAGAAGTCGCTCTGAGCTGATACGGCTGATCAGAGATCAAGAAAAGACTGCAGTGAGTCGAGCTGAAGGACGACTGGAGCGACTCGAGCAGGAGATCAATGATCTGAGGAGGAAAGACGCTGAGCTGGAGCAGCTTTCACACACACAGGATCACATCCAGTTCCTGCAGGTAACAGAGATCTAGAAGAACAGGATCATAGTGGACTTGAGCCAGATCCTGCTGTGACAGGAGACTCACAGAGAAATATTTCATGATTACAAAATGAAACAAAATTTCACTGACATTTTACCTTTTTGACTAATTTTCTTTCTGATTTCTTGCATCATGGTGAAATCAGTGCACTCAACAGTACCAATTCTGAATAACTTTAATCAAAATCGGATCAGGTGATCTTCACACTCGATAAAATTTAGTTCAGGGGTGTCAAACTCAGTTCCTGGAGGGCCGCAGCCCTGCAGAGTTTAGTTCCAACCCTACTCCAACACCCAAACCAAAGTTTTCAAATACGCCTGAAGGACCTGATTAGCTGGATCAGGTGTGTTTAATTAGGGTTGGCGCTAAACTCTGCAGGGCTCCAGCCCTCCAGGAACTGAGTTTGACACTCCTGGATTAGTTCACTTCCATAATAAAACTTTCCTGATAATTTACTCACCCCATGTCATCCAAGATGTTCATGTCTTTATTTCTTCAATCACAAAAGAAATTATGTTTTTTTGAGGAAAATATTCCAGAATTTTTCTCCATATACAGTAGTGGACTTCTATGGTTCCCAGTGGTTTGAACTTCCAAATTGCAGTTTTAATGCAGCTTCAAATGGCTCTACACGGTCCTAGCCAAGGAATAAGGGTCTTTTCTAGCAAAACGATCAGTCATTTTCTAAAACAATTTATTAAATTGATATACTTTTAACAAATGCTCATCTTGCACTAGCTCTGCGGTGCGCAATTTGATGCATTATGTAATCACGTGTGAAACATCACACGCGATTAGCTCTTCATCTGTGTGCTCCAGTTCAAAAAGGTAGGATAGGGCAAAAAACTCCATCTCATTTTCTCCTCCAACTTCAAAATTGTCCGACATTGTTGTTTTACCTTTTTTTGTAAATGGTGTTTGACTTTTTTTTGCACTTTCACTTTGTGAACACTGGGTCGGTATTTCCGCCTACGCCACACGTGACCTTTCCAACGTGACTAAATAATGCATGAGGTTGGGCAGGTGCAAGATGAGCATTTGTGGATTTTTTTTAGGAAATGATAGATAGGTCCCTTATTCCTTGGCTGAGATCATGTAGAGCCCTTTGATGCGGCATCGAAACTGCAATTTGGAAGTTCAAACCGTTAGGAACCATAGAAGTAGGAGAACCATAGGAGAAAAATCATAGAAAAGTTTCTAAATTTCTTTGTGACTGAAGAAACAAAGACATGAACATCTTGGATACATGGGGGTGAGTAAATTATCAGGAAATTTTTACTGTGGAAGTGAACTAATCCTTTAACCCTTGTGCGGTCTTCGGTCATTTCTGACCAGAGAATTTTGCATTTTGAATTTTTTTTTTAAATCGTAGCTTCACCAGAATGGTACGAAACTCTGTGACTTTTATGGCACTTGGTATTTGAACACACAAACAAATTGAGGGCATGATTTGAAAAAGCTAAGTGGTCGTGGTCTTCGGTCAAAAATGACAGACCATAGGAAATGAATGGGAAATGGAGGAAAAATAAATAAAAAATACAGAAAATGTTTGTGTGTACAATCTACAAATCCCCAACAATGCAGAAAATAATTCCACAGCAATGAAGGGGTAAAACTCTAAAACATCTAGAGTGCAAAATCAAAACATCCACTCTCACACACACATGCGCGCACACACACACATACACACACACTTGTACACACACACCCCTATGAACTGGTGTACTTGTAACACAGCAACTATGTAAAATAAAATAAATAATTCAACTACAATGCAGTAAAAAAGTCGACAGCAAGGAATGGGTTATACTCTAAAACATCGGAAGTGTAAAACATACAACAGATACATCCACTCACACACACTCACAGACACACACATACACAATTATACACACTCAAATGAATCGGTATGGCTATAACCATATAGATAAAATGGGTTAGAAGACTGAAATAAGAGGTTGAAATCAAATCAGACCCAGAAGGATTAGGCTCTGATAAAGCATTCCTGTTAAAAGCCTAGTGTCTATTTTCATCTGAAATACTGCATAAATTAAAAAATAATTTGAAAAAATGTGAAAAAAAAACCATATTGTACTATTTTCAGTGGGACAAATTGATCATAATTATTACATAAATATTAATTAGTACCATAATATTTTCTCAAAATACAAAAGAAAAAATATTATTGAACAAAAATATATTAGATTGATTTTACTGAAGAAAAAAAAAAGTTACATTTCAGGTGTCCATTCACTTTTGACCGTGAAGACCATGAGTGTGACTCCCAAATGAGAAGCGCACAAGGGTTAACAGATGTTTAATCCAAACTATTTCCTAAAAAGTTCACATAGTGTCAGAGTGGCAAATACTAGAATGTGATATAATGAATATAAGAATTAAGCTGATGCTGTGAAAGGGCTGGATTGAGGTGAGTTACTAAAGATCAGTCAAGTCAACCAGAGCCGCACAAATCTGATGTTCCTGCAGGTTATTCAAGATTCAAGATTTTTTATTTGTCAGATACACAATTATACAGAGTATAACCAGCAGTGAAATGTAGGTCATATAAAATATAAATATAAATGTGCATGTCAGTATGTTGTTGACTTAAATAGTAATAAGAAGAATGTGCAAAAAAGTTGTACAGGGTATGAGGTAGAAAAGATTATGAATAGCTTATTGATATAGTAATATTTACATGGAGTCAAGTGATGTTATGACAGAGTTAGAGTTTAGGAGCCTGATGGCCTGGGGGAAGAAGCTCCTCCTAAGTCTCTCAGTTTTTGCCATCAGGCTACGGAAGCGCTTACCAGATGGAAGCAAAGTGAATAGATGGTTACCAGGGTGATTTGAGTCCTTGATGATTTTGACAGCTCTATTTTTGCAGCGTTTGAGGTAGATGTCCTGCAGAGAGGGGAGAGCAGACCCTGAGATGCGCTCAGTTAAGCGCACAACTCTCTGTGAAGTGTGGAGCTGATGAGTGTTGATTTGTGTTTTCTGTAGAGTTTCCGGTCTCTCTCAGCACCTCCTGAATCTACAGACGTAAATGACAATCTATTCAGTTCTCTCGTCTCTTTTGATGTCCTGAGAGAATCTGTCCATCAGCTGAGAGACAAACTGGAGGATTTCTGCAAGGAGGAGCTCAAGAAGATCTCAGAAAGAGGTAAAGTCCTGGAGAATCATCTGATCTCATAGACAAATAGACAAATCCATCATCATCTCATATCGTGGAGAACATAGATGTAGGAATAGTTTTCTCTTGACATAATTTGTATTTATTTAAAAAAAAATCGTAAATTTCATATATATATATATATATGTGTATATATATTTTTTATTTTTTATTATTATTATTACATAATCACACTTGATCCTTTTCAGGGGTCTGAGCGTGGTTTGCGTGATTTTTGGCCCATATGTGAACACTCCAAATGATCTCAGACCCCTCAGAGGCGAACTGAGCCGAGACCGTCTCGGGAGGTGGTCTGAGTATGGTTCGCTTTCGGCTAAAGGTATGGTTCACTAAAATTGTGCATTGTGAACACAAATCGGCGCGGGCTCACTTGATTTTTCCATTTGAGAATTCCGATGTAGTTTGGCAATCAGGTGTTTTCGTACAAATCAGCTGTTCATAGTGGCTGCTTCGTCTACAAATTGTCCTCTCACAACGTACACTCCTGTATTTTAATTTCAACTGCTTCCAAACTGTGTAAGAGAGATACGGCTGTGCGGCTTGCCAGTTTAAAGGGGTCATCAGATTGATATGATTCTTTAGGGTCTTAATGAAAAGTCTGTAACATAGTTTGGTTAAAATTTCTCAATGGTAGTGTAAAAGACACATTTTTTACCCTGTGAAAAACAGCTCTTTTCATAGCAAGCCATTTTGTAGCATCTTCCTTTAAATACAAATTAGCTCTGCTGACTCCACCCCTCTCTTCCGAGCCGCTCTCTGAGGGACTGTTTACTTTAGAATCATCGTGAAACTTGCTAATTAGCACATTATAAGGAAAGGCGATTTGCAAAAATTAATTAAAAAACCTTATACTCACTTCTTCTGTTGGTGAATCTGGATCACGAATGATTCACGTGAACATAAACGCATTTAGGTAGATCGGGGGTGCAATTCCCTTCACAAAAAAACGTAATCCACTGCATCTTCAGCGGCTCAGATAAATGACGACTGCTATGTTCATGATTACATCCAACAACAAGAACACCTCAATCACTTAATCGGAGACATCTTGTCTACATCTGCTCCTGCGGTGAAACAATCGCGGACTGATGACAGCTCACTCAGAGCGGGTCTAAGGTAAAACACCAGTCCAGTCCGTGCTGTAACGCTACTGTCAATCAACAATCGTGGGCGCGGCCTGAGTCTGTGTGATGTCACACTGACAGGCAACTGAGAATGACTCAATATGAGAAAGGGGAAATGATTTAACCAGATAAAAAAAAAAACACTGGGTGGATTTTTTATCATTATAGTGTGGTTGTGTACACACACTGCCAACACACATTTCAGTTCAAACAGCTTGTAAAAGTGCATGTAGCATCCGATGATCCCTTTAAACTTTTGTTATAGGCCACGAGCGCGCACATCCCAGCGGGGGTTAAATAAACTCTCTTTAGCCTTTATTGTGTTTCAACTGTCTAAAACACCCATGGTTCACATAAAAACAGTTGATTTTGTCTCAATCGAATGTAAACATCTGGGAAAGAAATCGCATGTGTATCAACTGATCTGTGCAGTATGTAGTTCTAGTACAGCAGCCTAATATGAGAATCAGTAGAATCTATTATTGCATATTATTAATCTTTGAGAGATTAATAATATGCATTTAAATTTTTTTCATTTGATTAGTACGTTTCTTACTTAAATGCTGCATTTAAGGATAACTGTACTATACCTGCAAAATTTAAAGCAGTTTATTATATTTTATTTTATTTGTCCAATTTAATCTCAATGTCAGCATGCCTTTTCCGCTGGTGCTTAAAAAGTCTTAAATTTAATTGTATCAAATTTAAGGCCATAAAAAGTACAATGGGGATGGAAAGACAATTGCCATATAGTTTAATGTGATGATTAAAATAAAAAATATGGAGCGATTTTTGTGCCAATATTTATCAAACAAATCCAGTGTTTTGCAAATAAACACAATCTGCTTTGCAAAGAAAAACTTGACTTTCAAACAAACGCAAAGTGATTTTCAAATACAAAACTCTTTGAGAGAAAATGCAGAGGTATGGACAAATATATGTATTGTGTGTTACAACTGTGCGACTCATTTGCCTTTTTATGAGGAAACTTGGCTTGATTTTTTCACAAATGCGACAGGCTGATTTTCTCCCACGAGTGCGGGCAGATTTTCTCACATGTGCAAATGAGCAATTTTCTTTTCCAAAACAGCAGATGGCGCTGTAGGTCAATTTACGCTAGTCTCCCGAGACCTGAAACACCTCTTTACCTTTTCAGACCAATATGAGTGGGGAACAGGTGAGTTTCTGTCTTACTAGATCTATAATTAACCATTTAGATGTTTTCACAAAGCGACCCTACTACAGAGTCAGTGAAATTCACAACAAGTGCTGTAAAGTTGTTAACATGATTGATTAGTTCAAAAATCAGAGGTGACCTGGCTAAACATTTAACTAGGCTGTCTTTCCTTATAAAATCTGATCCATTCTCTGTACCTCTTATCCTCTGTTGGATCACGGGAACTCATATTTTTTTGCAAAAGATAAAAAATATTCCATTGTTGGAGGCCATAATGTCAACCATCAAACACTGAACTGGACTAGATCCAAAAAGCAACAGTCTCAACACAGAGAGGTCTAAGGGTGTTTTCACACCTAGTTTAAGCCTTTCAAACGCTCTCGGAGCGGTTCAGCGTGTATATGTGAACAAACCATGTGATCTCAGACCCCCCTAAAAGGACCCAAAAGCGAACCATACTCAGACCACCTCCGGAGGTTCATTTGTGGATCCGTTTGTGGTTCGATATCTTCCTGATATGCGAAAGCAATGAGATCCCGGTCCGCTTTGCATTTCGTTTCGACATGTGTACCTGGAGGCTTGCCATACCTGCAGCCATGTTACGTCACTGCTGTAACAACAGAAAAAAACTTTTCACCATGGGAGGTCGTGGAGGTCGTGCACTTATTGAAATGTGGATAGATGATTACATTAAACGCCAACTCTCCTCAACCCATAAAAACATAAAAGTGTTTCTTTTGTTTGCCCAAAAAATGAAGGAAAGGGGATATAACAGAACCGTGGTACAATGTCGTGTTAAAGTGGGGAAAAAAGCGCCATCTTGTTGTCCCTGCGGTGGTTCCCCTGGGGGTCCCGTGCCCTGGGGGGCCTCCGGATGTTTGGGGCCTGGGTCTCTTCCATGCCTGCTTCATGCCTTGCGGGATGGGGCTGTTGTTCCCCACACACACACTATTAAACATTTACATGGAGGAACCTTATGAACACAAGCGCGCTCACACACACAGGTGTACACTCAAGCATTCACATTGGTGTAAAAACGGGTGCTCACAGACACACATTGTTCTGATCAGCTGTTGCTTCAAAACTTATTTTGTAATATTAGTTATGCGTGTTGCTCAATAACATTTAACATTTAGAATTTATTGTGATTCATACAGATGTTGGTTGTTGCTGCAGTTTCTCTGATGTTGTGTCTTCTGTTGTGTCTTCTGTTGTTTTCTCTTTTTGTCAGCAGGTATCGAAGCAAATTGTCTGTTTTTTTTTTTTTTGTTTTTTTTTTTCCTCTCTCTCTCTATCCCCCATTCTCTTTTTTTTTTCTCTCTCTCTCCCCCTTCTCTGTTGACTTTATCCACAATTTTTTTTTTTTTTGTGTTTGTTTTGTTTTCTAATTCCTTTTTTTTTATTATTATTATTATTATTTTTATTATTATCATTATAATTATTATTATTTTTTTTTTTTATTATTATTATTTTTTTATTTTTTTTATTTCTCTCTCTTGTTTTCTCTGTCCCCTGGTCTTGTCGGTCATAGTATGGTTAAATAAAAGGGTATATAAAATTTAATTAATTAATTAATTAAAAAAAAATAAAATAAAATAAATATATAAAAAAAAAAATAAAAAAAAAGGCTGTGAATGATGATAGCATAGCTACACATACGTACTGTCATGTGTTATCTGTGTTACTGACAGGCCGGGAAAAAAAAAAAAAAAAAAAAGTGGGGAAAAAAGCGCCATCTTGAATACCCAAAGTCCACTGCTGCAAAGAAAGCTGGGGTCTGAGTTTTTATAAAGTTGTGGTGTGAACAAGAAAGGGTCTGAGATCTCTTCATTGCTGAAGAGGACCAAAAAAACAACTGGGTTCTCTTTTGAGTCCACTAGATTATGAACACCAAAAGGACTGAGGTCACTTTCGGCTGGTTCCCTTTCTGGTTCTCTTTAAGTGAACTGGGTTTGGTTCTCTTAAAACGAACTATATGTGAAAACACTCATAAGACACCATTACTACTGAAGTGGACCAAAAAAGGATCTGAATCCTCTTTCAGGAACTGCGATAGTGTGAACATAAAGAAAACTGGGTCCGTTTTCACTTGGTCCACCTCTTGGTCCACTTAAAGGGGTCTGGCTTCGGTTCTTTTAGAGAGAACTCAAGTTTGAAAACACCCTTACATTTATATCAACATATTGACAAACTGTAGGATGTGTGTGTGTGTGTGTGTGTGTGTGTGTGTGCATAAACAACCTACACAGGAGATATGTGTTTATAGATATGTGATAAAATAATACAAATTCTAGTGCTGTTAAATGATCGCGATTAATCACATCCAACATAAAAGTTTTTATTTCCATAATTGTATGTGTGCTGTTTATATTTATTATGTATATATATAAATACAAAAACATACTGTATATATATTCATTCTCTCATATATATATGAGAGAATGAAGATGGACGGTTCTTTTCAAAGATACATTCATATAAAAACACTCACGCTGCATTTTTATTTTGAAATGTGAGGTGCTCAGTTTATTCAACAAAGTATAAGCCTTTTGGAAAATCTATTTTTGTTGGTCATTTTTGATATTGTGACGGGCCGCCACAAATAACTCAATGTATGGGAAACACTGGGCACTGCTATAAATCAAATGGCCATTATATAAACGATAAAATAAATAAATAGCCTACTCATATTAGCGGTGAAATGTCGCCCGATTATGTCAAACGTCACTGGATGTCATGACAACAAATGTCATGAAGGAAAAGTTTCAATATCTCGCCTTAGCTTTCAGAGTGGGGAGGGTTGTACCAATAATTCGCTCAGCAGTCCGGACTACCCTCCGTAGTCTTCTGAGGTCAGATTTGGTAACTGAGCTGAACCAGACAGTTATTGAAGTGCAGAGGACAGATTCAATGATGGCGGTGTAGAACTGTTTCAGCAGCTCCTGTGGCAGGTTGAACTTCCTCAGCTGGCGAAGGAAGTACAACCTCTGCTGGACCTTTTTCACAATAGAGTCAGTGTGAATGTCCCACTTCAGGTCCTGAGAAATTGTGGTGCCCAGGAATCTGAATGACTCCACTGCAGTCACAGTGCTGTTCATGATGGTGAGTGGGGGGAGAGCAGGGGGGTTTCTCCTGAAGTCCATGATCATCTCCACAGTCTTGAGCGTATTAAGCTCCAGGTTGTTAAGACTGCACCAGACAGCCAGCTCCTTAACTTCCTGTCTGTAAAGCAAACTCGTCACCGTCCTGAATGAGGCCAATGAGTGTGGTGTCATCTGCAAACTTCAGGAGCTTGACAGAGGGGACTTTAGATGTGCAGTCATTGGTGTAGAGGGAGAAGAGCAGTGGAGAGAGGATGCAACCCTGGGGGGTGCCAGTGCTGATCGTATGGGTGCTGGATGAGAATTTTCCAAGCTTTATTAGCTGCTGCCTGTCTGTCTGTCAGGAAGCTGGTGATCCACTGACAGACAGAGGTGGGCACGGAGAGCTGAGTTAGTTTGGGTTGGAGGAGTGATGATGGCATGATGGTGTTAAAATCAGAGCTGAAGTCTACAAACAGGATCCTCACATAAGTCCCTGGTCTGTCTAGATGTTGCAGGATGTAGTGCAGTCCCATATTGACTGCATCATCCACAGACCTACTGCTCTGTAGCCAGACTACAGGGGAGTCCAGTAAGGGTCCAGTGATGTCCTTCAGATAAGCCAAAATCAGTCTTTCAAATGATTTCATGGCCACAGACGTTAGAGCCACAGGTCTGTAGTCATTAAGTCCGGTAACTTTGGGTTTCTTTGGGATGGGGATGATGGTGGAGCATTTGAAGCATGAGGGGACTTAGCACAGCTCCAGTGATCTGTTGATAGTGATATATATCCAGTGATATATTTTAATATATTAACATGTATTTACATGCATAAAATTATATTCATATAATTTATATTATATAAATATATTTAATATATAAATAACATATTTTTTATTATATATCTACATGCATGTGTGTTTGTGTTTATATATACATAATAAATATACACAGTTCACACACATATATTATGTAAACAAAAACTTTTATTTTGGATGTGATTTATCGCGATTAATCGTTTGACAGCAATAATTAATACATAAGGGATTTATGGCAAAAATCTTACTGAAAAAGAGATTATGATACCTCTCCATAAAACATCTCAGTCAAAATGCAGTCTTGTTTACGGCATGTGAATATTTGTTTCAGTCTGAACAGAAGTACTAACTGACATTCATTCAGATATACAGTACAATGTTTATGACACTGATTTTCAGAACAAATGTTTGTCTTATTGTGAACAGGCCTTAAAATATTTGACTAAATTATTTATTTTTAGACATTTTTTAGATTTAAAATATTATTGGGTAAAATGGTAATGCTGTTTTATTTTGTTTTTGTTTATTAAATACAAGAACCCCTTGTGTATACAATAGTTAAGACATGCTTAAAAAAGACTATTTGTCTCAGTTGCTACTGCAGGTCCCTCTGTGTACTACAACAAGTCTCCAGCGGATTATTCACATCCTCTACATACTGCTGCAAATGTTACACCAACAAAGGTAGTGGAGGTATTTTCATGTAAACACAATATTTTCCACCTTACGGTAAAGGGGCAGAGAATCAATAAATTATCATTTGTTTACCTCTGCAGGGCCCAGTATATGTGATGAATTGTCTTCCTCCACATCAACATATGTATCCCTACCCACAAACAACACACACCCCACCTTATGTGGAAGAGGATGAGGATGGACCTCATTTTGAATCCGTTGTGCCTCTACCTGATAAGGTTGATGTGAAATCTGGTGAGGAGGATGAAGAGGAGATGTTCTGCAAGAGAGCAAAACTCTTCCGATTTGACTCGGACACTAAAGAATGGAAAGAGCGGGGCATTGGCAGTATCAAAATCCTGAAACAAAAAACCTCTGGGAAGGTTCGTCTCTTGATGAGGAGGGAGCAGGTTCTGAAAATCTGCGCTAATCACTATATCACTGCCGACATGGCCCTCAAACCAAATGCTGGATCTGACAAATCCTGGGTGTGGTACGCTATGGACTATGCAGATGAAATACCGAAGACTGAGCAGTTGGCCATTCGTTTTAAAAGAGCAGATGAAGCAGCACTGTTTAAACTTAAATTTGAGGAGGCTCAAAAGTTCCTTTCAGAATTCCCTCAAGGCCAACAGATTAAAAAGAAATGTGAGACTCTAGAGCCTCGGGTTTCATTCAAAGAAGCAGGTCTCAAAACCCTGTTTTCCATGAAGGAGGGCGAATGGAACTGCGTCGTTTGCTGTGTAAGAAATGCTTCCACGTCTGCGGTATGCGTGGCCTGCAGCAGTGCAGCTCCTTCTACAGCAAAGGTGAAACTTGTAGAAGAACTCAAAGGCTTTGCCCCTGGGGTTCCTCCTTCCAAATGGTTTTCCTTTGGACTTTCTGGAGATTCCACTAAGAACACTGCCAGCACTGATGTCAGCTCGAATGGCTTCACAATTGGATCTCAATTACCAGTTTCTTTTAAGTTTGAATCGAAGGATGCTGCTGTGACATCTGCTGGCTTCTGCGCTCAGGCTAATAAGAAAGCAATTCAGACTGATGCACCAAAACACAAGACAGCAGTTCCAGCAGTCCCATTTGACACTGGATTTGGTGCTCAGTTTGCCAAGAAAGAGGGTCAGTGGGACTGTGACAACTGCCTGGTGAGGAATGATGATGTGTTGCTTGCGAAGCCCCATACAACACTGAAGAAAGTAATGCAGTGACGCATGGTGGGTTAGCTGCCATGTTTGCTAAAAAAGATGGACAGTGGGATTGTGACACTTGCCTCATAAGAAATGACACTACATCTAGCCATTGTGTTTCATGTAAGACAGGAAACCCAGATATGAAAAACAAGACCTCTGCTGCACAAGTTCCTCTTTTACCTGTTGTGACAGGAATTAAAGCCAGTTTCAGTCAAAGCACTGCTATTCAGTTAAGTACAAGTAAGGATAAAGCATCCTTAGAAGGTGTCAAGTTTGAGTCCTCCACAACTGGGGCTGAAAAGTCATCAAGCAGTGTTTCATTTTCGATGCTGGTGCCTGTTAGCGGATTTAAGTTTGGCATTGCAGGATCTGAGGTAAAACCATCAGACAAACATTCACAAAATGGATCTGCATCTGACCTCCTCAAAAATATTGCTGAGCTTCACAAAGAAAAAGAGGCAGCCCCAAGTTCCTCAGATGAGTCTGTAGATGCTGATAGTCACGATAATAGTAAGCCTAACACCTTTAGTTTCGCTGACTTGGCGAAGTCACATGGTTTTTTTCGGTTTGACCAGAAGGATCCCACTTTCAAAGGCTTTGCAGGGGCTGGTGAGCAGCTCATTACAGCAGTGAACACACACACACACCGTGAACACACACCCGGAGCAGTGGGCAGCCATTTATGCTGCGGCGCCCGGGGAGCAGTTGGGGGTTCGGTGTCTTGCTCAAGGGCACCTCAGTCGTGGTATTGAGGGTGGAGAGAGTGCTGTACATTCACTCCCCCCACCTACAATTCCTGCCGGCCGGAGACCCGAACCCGCAACCTTCGGATTACAAATCCGACTCTCTAACCATTAGGCCACGACTTCCCTAATCATCATCACAATATCAAGAGCAATCAACAATAATGATTTTTCTTATAATAATGCAGTTTCTTGTGATATATATTTTTTAATGAATATACTTTAAAAATGTGAATTATTTATATCATGCAATGTTACATGCAATACAGGCAGGTGATGTATTTTAGACCATGAAACTTGTTTTCTTTTAATTTTTCACCCTTCTGTGGAACACTGTCACAAATGCTATCACATTTATTAGCACAGTGAGGAAGTACATATGTAAACATGTAATTCACCACAGTTTCAGAGTGCTGGAAAAGCTTAAATGCACCTTGAAAAATGCTTGAATTTTACTTTGGAAAAGATGTGAGAACCCTGCACATTTAATCTCTTGTCACTGCACCCATGCTCTTCTCTCATGCTCTGTGTTTAATCGGAGCTGTGTGTTGGGATGGGCAGCATGTATAGACGGAGATGCTTGTGTGTCCAGACTCTGAGGTCACTCTGGTGTGGGAGAAGCGGCCGACTGCAGACAAGGAGCAGAGAGCCAGACGCCTCCTTCTGCCTCCCACCTTCCTGTGCGGTGTCAGCAGCGACTCAGAAGCAGAGGACGAGAAACTGGAGGAATTTAACGCTGAACTCCAGAAACTGCAGCAGGCACAGGTGACATGTGTTTCTGATCTTCACATCGCTGTGAGGGTTTTACTGTGGTCCGGTCTGCAGCACGGCACCAGTTCTTCATGTCTTGCTCTGGACACACAGGTGAAGCCCAAGCCTTCCCATGATGCAGCAGCTGTTGACACAAGAGACGGAGCAAAAGAGCATCAGATAGACACGCTGGCTGCTGATGCCAGATGTCCTATCAACCTCTCTACCAAGAGAACTGGTGAGGGCGCTTCCAGCACAGCTACAGATAAACATGAGTGAAACCTTATAAAACTTCTCTCAATGCAGTCTAATTCCTAATATTAATTCCGGTTAGACTTTATTTTAAGGTGTCCTTGCTACAATGTATAGTTAAGTACTAAGTCATATTAATTAACTACATGTACTTACTATGGTTAGGGTTAGGATTAGGGTTTGGCTTAGGGTTACTTGCATGTAATTATGCATCATTTATTGTTATTATAATAGTAAGTTGTAACACGTGTATCAAAGCCACCTTAAAATAAAGTGTTACCTTAATTCCAATAATTACAAATCATATGAAATTATTACTTTGTTGCTGAATAAATGAATTTACGTTATGAAATCCATGTTTGGATTCATTACAGTTCATCACTGAGAAGTTTTTATTGCAGATTAAATAGCAGTAAACGGTACAAGCAGTTCTGTGAAAGGAGACAGACTCATGTATTACACTTATTTGAGCAGAATATCTCAAAAGAGATTGTTGAACTCCAATTTAGATGTTTTCTTGTGTTTTCAGTACATCAGCATCAGAGTGCATGCAAATGGTTACCAGGTTAGGAAGATTAAGTAAACCACATTGATTTAAGAGAAAAGCCCTGTGTGGGGGAAATAATCTCTTGAAATCTGGCGCCTGCAGTCATGAAAGTTTGCCTATGCTTGTCACCAATGCAAGATAACAAACATAAAATCAGTGGGCAAATATTGTGACTCCAATTTTGAATTAAGCATATGACCTATGAGCGAGGATCGGGCTCAGAGAGTAAAGTTCAGCGACACTCATTCAAGCTGTCAGTCATCATTTGCCAGCTGAATGTTGTTAAGCGCATGACGTGTGTTTGCTTTCCTCCAGCAGGTCTGTCTTTTGGATTCACATCTGCGGGTGGGTTTTCATTTACAGAATTGGCAAAGAATTCATCGGAATTAGCATTTGGTAAAAAAGGTGAGTGCTGTCTTTACCTGTTCACCAGTGTTTCCCATTTTACCTGTCTGATTCATTAGACAGAAGCATTTCATTTGTTTGATTTCTCATATTAAACAGTGCAATCCAGTTCACAAGTCCTTCTACTGAGTCTTTGCTGAGCAATCATTTAAGTTTTTTAAACGATTACAAAGTCATATCTTCATGTGAGATTTACATTCTGTCACCTGAACCAAAGCATAAGAGAGAAAAGTTTTTTGGCTCATCAGTATGAGGACTGAAGTCAAGATTTACACTAAATAATACATCAAATTTTGATTCATTTTTCATTCCCTCAGAACACTTGTGACACTTTGTACAACACTTTATTTATTCTGTGCTAGTAACCCTATTTCTGTCATGACAACTCTCAGAAGGATTTGCATGGTAATATACATGACAGTGTTAATGTGTTTGGTCTTGGCAGAATAGATCTGCTACGCTGCTGCTGCGGCAGAGCAAGTACCGAGACTTGCTACTGCCGATACATCCACAACATGCTGCTGTGAGCATGTCAGAAATACTGCTGCTGCACATATAACACAAATGAATAATCCCCACAGCATACATGATCAGCCCAGAGCAGATCTATACAGGTGGAGCTGGGGAAGTTGGAGGGTTTCTGAAGTGTGCTGCAACTGCTACAGCAAGCATTAGCCAAGTATTTGAATGTTGAGCAGGAGAAAACCAATCAGCTGTGCCTTGTTATAATGATGTCATTATTTAAGATTGAGTTAGACCTATCGGACTGCGCCATCTAGAGTTTCATAACAGAACTTTGTATTTTTCTTCTGATAGTAAAAATTGTTTGTACTGCATACTGTAAATACTGTTAATGCTGTCTGAAAACACACAGGTCAATGTTATTGTAATCTAATTTCATCTTTGTCTGACTTTGATACACATCACCCTGCTGCTGGTGGTTTCACGTCTATATGGTTGTTTTCACACACAGA
Source organism: Barbus barbus (assembly GCF_936440315.1). Taxonomy (NCBI): domain Eukaryota; kingdom Metazoa; phylum Chordata; class Actinopteri; order Cypriniformes; family Cyprinidae; genus Barbus; species Barbus barbus. The sequence goes on from NC_136742.1 coordinate 2,425,191, forward strand.
GGGAGATGGGAAAGTCGAGCAGCTGGCAGCCAAGTTCAATACTCCAGAACTGGCGGAGTCCTTCAGACGCGCGTTCACCAACTGCCAGAGCCGCATGTTGCAGACTGACGCCACTCATATGTCTGCCGCCGAGGTGCTTTCACAAGAGTCCAACCCAGTGGTGTTCTTCGACATCGCCATAGATGGTGAGAATGCTGGGAGAATTGTCATGGAGCTCTTCGCTCACATCCTGCCCAGAACGGCAGAGAACTTCCGAGCTCTGTGTACGGGAGAGAAGGGCTTCGGTTACTGCCGGTCCATCTTCCATAGGATCATCCCGGACTTCATGTGTCAGGTGAGGACACACTGTCATATTGTAAACTCACTGATGATGTGTTCTATATGAAGACAGCATGAATATTCATTTACATCAATGTCTTGACCGGATCAGTTCGTTGAAATAAATTATCAGTGTCAAAACAATCATTATTACAATTCTATAAAATTAACAAATAATGCACATCTGTCAGTAATGCCCAAGTTATTCTGCCGCACAGATGTCTTTTAACAGTTGTGTCCAAAGCAACTGAGGAGCAGGGTTATTTTTATTATTATCAAAATTAAAACCATAAAAAATATTTCTGTTACTTGAAGTAAAATAAACATTAACTGAAAGTATGAAAACATTATTATGGGTTCCAGAAAGTTTCCATTTTCATTTAAGTTGAAGTACTAAAATGACTAAAACCAAACAAATCGATGCTATAAACATGAATAAAAACTATATATGAAAAACTGTCTCCCAGGGTGGTGATATCACCAGCCAGGAGGGGGCGGGAGGAAAATCCATCTACGGAGCGAAGTTTGAGGACGAGAGCTTCGAGGTGAGGCATACAGGGCCGGGGCTGCTGTCCATGGCCAACCGTGGCAGAGACACCAACAACTCGCAGTTCTTCATCACCCTCAAGAAAGCAGAGCATTTGGACTTCAAGCACGTTGCCTTTGGATTCGTCAAAGACGGCATGGATGTGGTGAGGAGAATCGGAGAGCTGGGAGCTAAAGACGGGAAACCCACAAAAACCATCACCATCTCGGACTGTGGACAGATTATGTGAGATTTCTACACAAACTAGTGTTCATCATGTTTGAGACAGTGTTCCCTGAGCTCTTGTTAAATCAGAGCTTGTGTATACCGAGTGTAGTGAGTGGGGCGGGGCCGAGAGCCGTGGGAGCGGAACGAGGCCGGTGGAGTTAATGATAATGAGCGACACCTGTGCCACTCACCGGTCTCGAGTCCCACGGAGGAGCTCCGGAAGGATAAAAGGAGGAGTGAAGATAGTGGAAGACGAGAGAAGTCTAGGCCTGGACTCCACCGGCCTCGTTCCACTCCCATAGCTCTTGGCTACGCCCCACTCACTACACCAACGTTTTATTGTTGTCCTCTTTGTGCGTTAAAAAAGTGGACAGCACAGTTGACAATAAAATTCACACTTTGCAAAAAAAGAAGAAAAAACCTTTATTAAAAAATGTTTACCCCAGAGTTTCTTCATATTTATAGGGGCTTAATTGGACAGAATGTGAATCTTTCCTTGTTATATGTCTGCAGTATTTCTGCAGTTCACTGAGGTCCCATGCAAACACAGCCAAGTTGCTTGCAATTTTTAAACACCTGAACATAAAATAAACATCTGCGTTACACTATTTATTCATTATTGACTAAAAAACCTGCTGTGAAATGCTTCTGGATCTATTATAAGCAAAGCTGCTTTATTTCTCCTTTAGTTTTGACAAATGTTTCAAGAAAACTGGTAACACACATTTAAGTTACCACTAATTAGCCAGCAGTGAGATCAGAAGTGATATATTCATTTGTGTGGAGTAATGTGCTCTCTAAGGATAGTTTCAACTACCTTTTTCTTTTTACTTCAGAGATTTGACATACATGAAATTGATAAAACATTTTATGAATTAATTTTATGAAACATTTTCTAAGACCATTTTGTGTGTTTTAATAAAAGTATATGATATATTTTATGGAATAAAATAATGCATTGCCCCCTGTAAGCTCCCCTGCATGATATTGTCTGATGTCTGTTGGCATTACATGCATTGTGTTGTTGGTGAAATAAATAGGTGGATATCAACTGCTGGTCTTCATTTAATCTGACAAGATAAATCATCTGTGTTACAACGTGATTTCACCCTTTTACATTCCTCTCCCATGCAGCGACAGTCCAGAAAGGGCAGATAACATTCAAGCAAAAAAATAAATAAATAAAATAAAATAAATATTAAAGATTAACAACACAAATGAAAAAAAAAATGAAAAAAAACCTGTTAAAACATGGGATTTCACCCTTTTAAAAAAAAAGTAAATGTTATATGCAATGCAATTAGCACAGTCTTCAATTTCAAGAATGACACAGAAAGGTAATCATAGCCTTAAAGCGAAAGCATAAAAATAGCAATAAATACATGGGAAAAAAAAATATGTACTGTGAATATGATTTGAAAAGAAAAATCCAAGCAATGTAAAAATGAGTTTTAAAGCAAAGATGAAATTAGATTAATCGGAGCTTAATACTGTAGAAACCCACCTCTTCTATGCAGAAAACAAAGGGGAGGAGCAAAGACAGGAAATTAACATTTACACTGCTACACTACAGTCAGAAATTTAAAGGGTAGTACGCACACACATATACAGATCATGTATACATTTGAACATTTTGTGTAATTCTACATATAAAGCATGTATAATACTGTCCATACCAGTTATACCACTATACATTTGCCTCAAAACTCTTTCTAGAAAATACAACAGAACATATTCTTGCCATATGTGAATTATATTGACAAAATACATCATAAAATTGCATCTGGTGTCGCATTGTTGTCACATACATATTATTTTTTTCACTCAGTTATGTCATAATAACAAGATGTTATATAATTTAAACAACATATTTTCTCATAACAACCAGATTTTATGTCATTAAAATTACATAATTATCTTATAAAACAACAAACATTAAAATGACACATTTAATCATAATAACAACATATTCTGTCATACAAACTATGTTTTTCCCATTATAAGGGATATTATATTGTTGCATTCAGGGGCGTGTCCAGGTTTTTATAATTGGGGTGGCAACTAGGTTTGCCACATAAAACCAATATGCAGACAGCTAAATTTTCTTGCGATTTCTTTTAATTGTATAAATAAAAAAAATAAAAAAATGTTTAATTTTAATATTAGTTCAAGTATCCCTTTAAATATGCCCTAACCAAAGACAATGCCGCTAACAATGGGCAAACTGTCAGGTTATTTGAATGCATTTGTAAGAGTGTGATTGTGTGTTACTGTAATTAGTCCAACCTGTTTGTGCAACATATTCTCTGCTAATAGTGAAACTGGGTTTTAATTACTTCAGAAACTATGCTATTGATAAATCACAAGACAGTGTTGACTGAAATTTTCTGGGCTCCTGACTGTTTTTATGTGCAAGCTGTCTGTGTGTGTGTCCATATGCTACAATAACTGTATGTAGCAGCTTAATTTAGAGCCACCTGTACATTAAACTGTTTAAAATGTGCATTTACAGGATCAATATTGAGTATCCAGACAGGGTATCTGCAGGATTTTTAAAATCAAATTTAAGCCTTTTTTAAGGCCTTTTTTTTTAAGACCTGCACAAATAAAACATATAATATAATAGCATATTAAACAGTAAAATGACTGGACAATACAGTTCATGACTTATAGTTCAGATACAGGTTTTATAAAATACAAATTTTATAAAAACATTAAATACAAGTTTTGGACTAGAAAAAGCTTATTTTTAGGGAGGCAGCTGCCACCATGTACCACCCTTGTGGCCATGCCCCTGAACACATAAACAGTAGTATTGTCTAAAATCAGCTTGTTTATAACATGTTTATTAAAAACTCAACTCATCAGCAGAACTCTCCGACTTAACAATTACATTACTGATATCTGAAAAATTCAGTTCTCTTTAAAAACCGTCTCAACAGTAAAAACAGAAAACAGAACAGTTTACAGTTTAAAAAACACTAAAAACAGAAACTCCTGTTTACATTGAATACTGAAGCCTGATTTGTTAACATTTGTGCAGCTGCAAGAACAAGTGGCATTTCAGCCCGCTAAAATGGGCAGAGCCGACTGCCTATATAAGTTGGCACCAAATGCCATTTCATCAAAATGTTCTCCTTTAGTGTGAAGATCATATCCTCACTGTGCTCTGAAGAAGAATAAGGATGAAAAAGACTGCTTACTCACCGTAGAAGAGCCTCAGCAGCAGAAAGACGCTTCTCTTCAGCGTTTCTCTCTCTTTGGCCATCTGCCAAACTCAAGAGCAAATTTCCTAGACAAAATTTCTCGTTGTTGCTTCAAATGTCACGCCACGAATGTGGCTTGTGCAGGGCACCCTTGCCCACTTCAGATGGGCTCAGTGAGTGCGTCATTTGCAGCGGAGTCAAGGGGCTGAGCAGTCAGGCTCAAGTGATCCCATGTTGACACAGGTCCCGCGTGCTTCATTCTTCCCACAGCAATATGTTTCACTGGTGCACTTCGTCCGTGAGGATCAGCGCCCCTCGTCTGCAGTGAACAGTTTGGTCTCTTTCGGTGGATCTGAGGACGAAGCTGTCGCTTATGACTCCATGTCACTGACAGCTTCAGATGGGCATGCTCCATAGAGGATCCCGGCTCCCTTTCCTCCAAAGAGTCAGCACAGGCCAGTGTAGACAGCGAACTGGTTCACATCTTCACGAAGGATGTGCAGGAACACAAAACTGAATTGTCATCTCCAGAAGAGCCTGCCCACAGCCGCCTGCACAAATGATTCCTGCCAGGACACAGCCAGCAAACCCCCCACCAAAGACCGGCACCATTCTTTCCAGAAGTTCACGATGAACTCACCAAGTTGTGACGCATCTCCTACTCAGCTCACGTTCACACTTCTGCTTCTGCCGCCCTCACCTCCATCGACGGCACTGAAGAAGCTATGAGAAGCTCCCCGCTCTTGAAGAGGCTGTCACTACGCATCTCTGCCCACCTTCAGCCCTGTTATTGAAAGCCAAGGCCATGCACCCATCTAAGCCTAGTGGGCAGGCCGGCTCAGCACTTCACAGGAAGGCAGTCCTTCAAAATTTTCAAGTCAAACTCCTCCTTGTCATAGACCGGCCTGAGTCCGGCCTGAGTCCTGATGCCTTTAAAGAGAAGGTGACTGCGCAGGTGATCAGCAAGGCCATGGCCAACTTGGTGGAGCTTGATCGCCACCTTTGGCTGAGTCTCACGGAGATCAAAGATGTAGGCAAAGTTGCCTTCCCCAGTCTCTCCCACGGCGTTATTTGGCACTTCCTTCCCACTTCCTACGGCACTTCCTGCCTAAGCGCTCAAGCAGCTTTTTGAAGTAGCTAGAAAGCTCCATCATCCCCACAGCCTGCTCCATCTCCTGCCCAGCCTCAGCCCAAAACAGAACTTGAGCTCCAACAGTGGCCTCCGACAGCCCCCCCACAAACACACACAAAATTACGTTTCACCCAGAACCACACAAGCTGTCCTGATCTTAAAACAGAGAAGAAAAAAAGTGGCTTAAGTCCTGCCAAGGTCAGACTGCTCTCAAAGAAGTCTTGCACTCACTCCAAATTGCTCGCAGACCCCCTCATTTCATAGGTGTTATTCAAACTTTGGTACAGGACAGTGATGCACACATTCGCCGTTCCATAGTACAGAGTCTTCTGGCAAAAGGTGTCGTAGAGACGGTTCCACCAGCAAACAGTAAATCGGGTTTTTACAGTCACTACTTCCTCATTCCCAAGGAAGATGGTGGGCTTAGGCCCATCCTCGATCTCAGACACCTGAACCGTACCCTAATTAGAAGCCAGTTCAGAATGTTAACACTTAACAAAGTGTGTGGATGCAGCTATTTCCCCTCTGAGGAAGATGAGAATCCACATCATGGCTAGCGTTAGCCAGGTCGGAGCACAATCTCCTTGCTCACTACTCAGCCACCTGGAGCGTCTTGGGCTCAAATTAATTTAGCCAAGAGCTCTCTGTCTCCCAGCCAGCAGGTCGCTTTTCTGGGGACATTTATCGACTTGGCCCAGATGCGGGCCTGGCTCATGGTGGAACACTCGCTGGCAATTCAGTGGCTAGTGGCTAGTGGTATCATTCACATTGGGGGCTTCCCTTTCCCTCAAATTATTCTAGAGGATGCTGAGCCTGATGTCGACCACCTTCCACGACAATTGCCTTCAACTGGGCTTGGTGAACACTGTGCAAGTGTCCAGACTGGGGCAACAATATATCAGCTGCTTCGAAATGATGGCTGTTTTTCTGGCCCTAAAAACTTTCCTGCCAGCCTTAAGGGGGCACCACGTCCTTGTCCATTTAGACAACATAATGGTGGTAGGTTTCCCCGAGTTGATATAGCTGCTGTTGGCAGTCCCTTGGCTGATTCCATTGAGGATGGACCTCCTCTCCCAAGCGAGAGGGACAATTTGGCATCCCCAGCCCAAGCTGAGCCTTCATGTTTGGCCTTTCTTCAGCTAACACCATTTTGAAGGCTAGAGCCCAATCTACGAGGTGCCTCTAGACCCTCAAATGGTCTGTATTCTCTGACTGGTGGGTGTACAGTCCAGAATGAGTACCTGTCCTTGTGATGTGTAGGGTTGTAAAGTGGTGGAAAATTTCCAGAAAAATTCTGGAAACTTTAAATTTTTCCAAAATTTCTGGCCCATTTGCGGCTGCTATGTGCCCTCGATCCACACTTCTGCTGAGCTGAGGTGAGCTTCACAGCAGACGTCTACCTGACAGTCAAAGCGGCATTATGTCACAAAAGTGCAGACTCATAGGAAGACCGCAAGGGTTTAGGGTGCCATTTGGGATAGGGCCTATGCTTCTTGCCTTTAATTTGGGCCAAACAACGGTAGTCATCTTCAAACCAACACATGGCTTGTTCCCAAGGTGCTCTCCACTCCGTTCAGAGCAGAGGTTATTACCCTTCTAATTCTTCCTAACTTAGAGGACAAGCAGGGTCATAATTTACTCTGCCCGGTCTAGACCCTTAGATTTTACATAGAGGCAAGGCAAGTTTTTCAAGTTTGCTTCAGAGGCTGCTCTTAAGGGCTGCCAATTACAAAGAAAAGTCTATCCCGCTGGATTGTTGATGCTATAGCCCTAGCTTATGCCTCAGTGGGCTCACAGTGTCGTATTGGAGTGGGGCCCCTCTCCACTAGAGGAATGCTCTGCTGGGCATGGTCCAGCAGAGTCTCTATCAGAAATATCTGTGCGGCAGCCGGCTGGTATTTGCCTTCTACCTTCACTAGGTTTTAGAACCTGGACGTCCCTGCCCTTCAGGCACAGATCTTGTCAGCCTAGTCATCCTGCTCCCCCGCTGAGTGGACAGTATTTTTGTTGCCGAAGACCCCAGCCTTGTGGCCTGGGTTTCATTGATTCTGGGCCTATTGTGAGATAACTGGAATGAGCATTGCGTAAATAGCCATGCTATAAAGCTGCTGTAAAGCAGTCGATGACTGTTGCTTATTAGTTGAAAGATTCTGATGAAATGGCATTCAGTGCCGACTTATATAGGCAGTCGGCTGTTTTTATGGGCTGAAATGCCATTTGTTTGTGCAGCTACACGAACGTTAACAAATCAGGCATCAGTATTCAGTGTAAACAGGAGTTTCCCCCATAAGTGTTGAAGAAGTGGATCGCAGATCTACAATGGCCTTCATAATAATATAAATTATAATATTTCTTGAATAATTATTCATCAAAGTTACATTTATGCATGTTAGAGAATAAGTTGAATTTGGCTTTAGTCTGCCTTTCTACTCTCTAAGAAGCTGCTCTCATTGTGAGTGTAACCATGCCCGATAAGATTTAGGGCTGAGGCAACCTTGAAGTAAGATAAGTGTTTTTCTGCGTATGTGTGTTAGTATCTGGTTGTACAGGCAGAAGCTCAGACAGTCCAGGACAAATGTTCCGCTGCCGATGTCCAGTGTATCAGATATACGTCTTTGGAGAGACGTATTGCATCAGACCTCTGATCACTCGTCACTAAAATAGTCATCATCAAAAGATATGCTTCAAGCTTGCGTCCATATGTGGAAATTGTCTAAGTTTATCTAGATTTTAGAACCAATCAGAATTTTGATGACTTATGCATGGACGCAATTAGCAACCTCTGTTAGGGTATAATTGCTGGTGTTTTTGAATTGTAAAGCAGGCTGGCCTACGAACTCTGTGCGAGTGTTGAAGCTGACTTCTGCGGATGAAACTGCAAAGTATTTCTTCAGTAAATTTCTTTAATTAATCGCATCTCTGACTCCTTGTCTTTGTTCATCATACCTGGTCCATGGGTTTTAACTGTTATTCCCCCACAGTTAATGGTGGAGGAATGGCGAGCAATCGTTCTTTGGTGACATCCCTGATCAATCAACAAACCAAGGTAGGCAAGAATTCATTTAATATTATCGTTTCTGGTTAGGGACTGTCTGTAAGCGGAGGGAGTGTGAGAGGGGGAGAGCGATTGACTCACTCAGACGTGAGTGAGGGACACCAGCAAAAATTTGTGTGAATTTGGTTTGAGAATACTGGTGTCGTAATTAAGGTACACCTGTAACTTTAAGTTACTTTGTGAGTGTAAAGGTGTATGAGTGCACATTTATGTCTAAGACCTGGATTTAAGATATTGAGAGGTGTGCACAGTCTGGGGGGGGGGGACAAAAACGCATTCTCTAAGGCACTAAGAGCCATAGAGGCAAATAGTGCATTTGAGGCACTGAGAGCCGTAAAGGTAAAAGTGCATTTGTGGCGTTGAGAAGCTACAGCAGACAGAGAAGGGCATTTGTGCAAAGGTAAAGGAAATACAGAGAGAATGTAAGACACTAGGCCGGGGTTCTAGTGTAAATCGCTCTTCCAACTCTCGACTCCCACCATTACAGACAGGGGCGCGCCCCAAGCTTTTAGTGAATAGGTCAGGTCAGTGGTTAGGGAAAAGAATACCCAAAAATTACTGTTATATAGAAATAGTCATTAAATAACTTATATGCGCATATATTATATATATATATATATATATATATATATATATATAGGTTAAGGGAAAGGATTGATTGATCTGGGATGCATCAGGAACAACCCCGAAAGAGCTAAAATGTAGGTTTTTATGAGCCTATTTGGATTGGACCAGTATGGAAATTCTGGAATATACTTTGCAGTTTCATCAAGCAGAAGTCAAGTGCTATTGGTAAGATCGCCGCCTCAATCTCTTGCTGATATCATCTCTTTTTGGTTTTCAACTGTGCTAGAAATATGACTGACAAATTTGGTAACTTGCTTAGTCCTGATAGAAATAACGAAACAGAAGAGAACAAATGCTGTAAACAGCTCGGCTCCGAAGCTCTGACTTTAAAGATATTCTCTGAATTCATTGAAAGAATGGTCAGTCTGGGCTTTGATTCTGATTAGAAAGTTAAAACTTGATTGGCTGCAAACAAGAAAGAACCAGAGAGATTAAAAAAAAAATTAATTCTAAATGTGTGTGCCTATTTTCAGATGTTTAAAGTGGCTATTTGTTAAAAAATAATCCCAGAAGTAACAGAGTGATGATTTAATCTAATTCTTTGTGCATAGAAGGTTTAAATGACAAAGAATGATCATAAATCTGTTATAGTTCCTATATAATTGTTGAAAGCCCTGACAAGGCATACTGAACAGAATTCTGGGTTAGTGAAAAGACTGCAGACACACAAATTGGCAGTACCATTTTGGAAAAACTCAGAAGCTTATGTTTTGCTTTAGAAGATAAGATTGCATTTGACTGCAGTGAAACGGTTGTTTTTATCTCATGCTGGCCCCCATCATGACTCTGGCTTAAACTGTAAAAGTAACAGAGACGTGTTATGAGTGGAAATTTGTCATTTCTATATTTACTGATGTTTGGCCGAAAGACTAATTTTATTGTCAGACTGCAAAAATTCAGCGACTCAGAATCTCAGCCAAATGCCAATTTCCAGTGAAAAATTGTTGTTTGCATATGAGATGATAATGTTGTAAACAAGTAACATAAACGGGGGGTTCAAAGTTAATTTAAAGAAAGCACAGCTAGCACGACACGAAGTAACAAATCTGGGTCAGATAACCCCTGACAGATTTAAAACCATTGTTGAAACTCCAAAGCCATGGCCAGAACTAAGTGAATGGCTAAGTAAAAGTTGATGTAAATGTACTGACAAAGACTGCAAAAGAAATAACGTTAAGAAACCTTTGAATTGCAAAACAAAATAAAGTAAAAAGACAAAAATAAAGATGTTTATTTCAAAATGCATGTCATTTCTGACAAGTTTTAAGATGGGCTAGTGTAAAGCAATAGTATGATGAAATTATGTTAAAAGTTAATGAAAATGCATTGCTACCAGTCCTGAGTCTCTCTCTCATTCAAAGTCAGCTAAATTCTGTTATCTGAGCCTGTGTCATATAAGTGATAACAAGCTATTTATAGTAAAGCACAGTGTTTTAGTCATTCATGTGTCTAGTATAAATGCGTGTGTGAGGATGAATACTCTATATTTTGGGGAACGACTCTGTTCCTGTTTTGTGTATATTGTGTCACTAACATCTGCATGAGTGTTTTATCATTACAGATGGGTTATAGTGGAGCGGCTAAGTGATATAATCGTTCAGTTTATGATACAAGCGTGAAAATTGGCATGAGCAGTCTCCATGGGTCACTTGACAAGAAAATTGTCCGAGCCACTTGAAATTTCAAGATGGCGGCCATTTTTCAAGATGGCCGACACCTTAGTGGAGCAGTTAAGTGATATAGTGGTTTATTTGGTGATACAAGCATGAAAATTGTCATGAGCAGTCTCTGATGGTCACTAGACAATAAGCAACCCACAGCTAATTTAAATTTCAAGTTCACCTTAGTGGAGCAATTAGACTTAAGAAATCATTTAGTTGGTAATACAAGCATGAAAATTGCCATGAGCTGTCTCAAAGTGTCATTTGACAAGAAACCGCCCACAGCCATCATGTTTTATTTTGTCACCAGACTATCACTGTGACATTTTCAGTTTAGTTCCTTAGTATTGTTTGATATACTTTCTGTTTGTCATGGTTCCATGGCTGTGTCAGCTAGAGTCGCTGTTTCCTCTGGATCTGTTCTTATTAACATTCAGTATTAGTCATTGCTCAATTTTTTGTTTGGTGCACTGTTCGTTCAGCACCACAACTGTGCTAATTTATTAATCTTATTTTTGTTTCCCCACCTCTTAGTATATGTTTAATAATTGTTAGTTAAAAAAAAAAACAACAAAAAAAACCTCCCTTGTGACTGTTACCTTGTCGTGGTAAGGGAGCTTGTGTACCTCAATGAACCCTGAGAGCTATGCCGGTGGGAGGCAACTCCTGACAGGCTTTACCAAACTGGACAGGTCATGGGTGAGGAGTCAGACAAAAGCCAGTCAAACTACCTCTCTTGACAGAGTCTTTTGAGGAACCCAATACATTTCTATGAGAAAATGTATCATTTAAGATCCACATGGCGGGCGGCAGTAATCCTGAAAAATTGCCGCCATCTTGAAATTTTATGTTGCTGTGGGCAGTTTCTTGTCAAATGACCCTTTGAGACAGCTAATGCCAATTTTCATGCTTGTATCACCAAATAAACCACTATATCACTTAACTGCTCCACTAAGGTGTCGGCCATCTTGAAAAATGGCCGCCATCTTGAAATTTCAAGTGGCTCGGACAATTTTCTTGTCAAGTTACCCATGGAGACTGCTCATGCCAATTTTCACGCTTGTATCATAAACTGAACGATTCTGCACTTAGCCGCTCCACTGTTAAGTGAAATGGCTTTACAGAAGTTGATAATTCTGAGTGAATCTAACGAAAAGAGAATGCCGAACATGGGACGAGCTGTAAGTGGATTAGTTATCCAGCTCTGTCTGCTGTGGATAATAACGAATTCTTTTGTCATTTATAATGCCGATTTAAATCGCTCTCTGGATTAATATGTTTAAAAGTGTTTGTATGATTTGGATTTGTGAAATTGAAGATTGCCATCCATAATGGGTTAAAAATCCATGTCTAAATTTAGCTGAGGGTCTAAACTTTGTTATTTGAATGGTTAAAGGTAAACATTTTAGACTTGCCGGCAGAGAAAGAGTGACACATTGGCTAAGTCACTAACCAAATTATCCAGAGAGAGAGCCCTCACATAAAGAAAGGCTGGTGGGAAAACAAAGGAGTAAATCCTGTTTAGGTAATATGTGTTAAAGTCAAAAGCAGCTATAAGGCTGTCTGTGTGTGTCCTCAAGGTCTGAGTGACGCAATAGTTTGGTTTATGTAGAACAGATAAGTTGAACAAAAACTTTTGGATCTGCTGGCTAACCAGTTGATGGAGAAATAAAGTGACAAGTAGTTATAATGAAGTGAAATATAGTAACTAAAATTAATGTTATGAACAACAAAATTGTAATAGGAACTATGGAAATGTTTATGCACACCTGTCAAGTCAAATTAAATTAAGATAATTATTGTGAACACTTTTTGATAATGTACACTGTTTTACGGGAACTGAAGATGTATTTTAATGAATATTTGGCAGTTTAGAGCTGAGCAATAGTATTGTTTGATAGGATTGTGAAATCTGTCTGTTTTTGCTCAGTTTATAAAAATTTGGATTCAATGAGTATCACTGCCAAATGATAAATATGAATGAAAGGTTTTTAAGACTTGGATGAGGTAGCTGACCTGTAAGCATAACTGACAAGGTTAGTGAGGACCAAACTGACTTTATACAAGGTCCTGAGAATGTGCTTCTGAATATGCTGTTAATTTAGTCAGAGTACAGTAATATTGTAAGATAATTGAGAAAATGTGCATTAAAATAATAATGTAGTATGATTAACAGTAATGTCATGATATAAAAATACATGCATGACAAGAAGTAAACAAGTGAGTTTGATACTTACATTGTCATGTCGACCAAATGTTGACAAGTTTAGGTTTATGTTCAGTTATTTCGAACAGTACTGTATGTGGGTTATGATGATTGCAAATGGATCTGTGGTGAAAGTAAAACTTAATTAAAGGGCTAAGTAATAATTAGGAACTATTCTAGGTTTTAGTGGAAATATTGATTGTTGTATTTTATTTCTAGTTTTAAAGATGACTTAAAGTGGGTTATTTTAAGTTAGACTACCAGTTTGTTTTGAACCCCAACATTGTTTCTAATGGGTGAATGAATGAGTGGATTTACAATCCCTCTTCTTGCTCTATGCAATGGATTGGCAATAATAGTTTTTGTAAAACCAGTCCTAGTATCTAGGTTATAGACAATGTTCGTATTTGGTATCTGTGAGGTGACTGAGGGTCTGACCCATGTCAGGAATGTAATAACGGTGTTTATTCATTTAGCCCGGCTTCCAGAGAATAATATGTAATTTTCTTTTTATCAGTTCATTTTCTGATATGACCAAATTAACCAAAAATCCATTATAGCTGTATAAGACAGGTAAAGACATTAGTCTAAGGCCATGAAGGCCATCAATGCACTACGTGCTCTGTAGGATATTGAGTTACAGTTTAGTCATTAAAGGGAAAAGATATTTAATTATGTGTGCAGGGGTTTCGAGAGGCTGTAGACTGATGGAAGAATTGTTTCAGCCATTGAAGATGTAATCATAAGAGTTGAGAAATATGTGCTAAAGTTTTTTGGGATAATTTTCTAGATGTTTTGTTACAAAATAACATTGCTATGCTACTAGATAACAAATCCATTATCAAATGGAATAACTACACGACCATCTCGAAAGTAAGTGTTATAGCCTAACCTTAATGGTCTATAATTGTCACGAATCTGGTCTGTGGACTTCCGTTTACTCACCACCAGAGGTTACTCCTCCATCACATTGGCTTTTGCACCACACCACTGTTGCACTTAACCCACGAACTACAATTCCCATCATCCACTGCACTGATGACACACAGCTGTCACCAATCTCACATTGCTCTGATCACACAGCTGATTGCATTGATTACACACGCTTTATAAGCCTTGAACTTCCTCTCTGTCTTTACTGAGTATTGTTCTGCGTGTAACACTCTCCTGGTGTTAGCTGCCTTACCGAGCCATTCTGTGTTTTCTAAGTTTAGTTTTTGTTTATAGTCTCGTTTCTGGTTTCCCGCCCTTGTATCGTGGATTTACCCTTGTTAAATTTATGTATTGGGTAGGATTAGGGATGTAGAATAAGGTCATGCAGAATAAGGCATTAATATGTCCTTAATTAGTACTAATAAATGGCTAATATTCTAGTATTATGCATGCTAATAAGCAACTAGTTAAGAGACCCTAAAATAAAGTGTTACCGATATTTTAATCTCAGTGAGTCTTTTTCCTGGTTAAATAAAGGTACTATATAGCGATTTACAATCGTTATGTACTGTACACTCAAAGTGATTTACAGTCATACGAGGAGGTCTCTCCTCACCCACCACAAGTATGCAGCATACACCTGGATGATGCGACGGCAGCCACAGCACAATGGTGCCAGTGTGCTCACCACACACCAACAAGAAGTGAAGAGGAGAGAGAGTGTGACAATGAGCCAATTCAGTGGATGGGGATTATTAGGAGGTATGATTGACAAGGGCCAGTGGAGGGAATTTGGCCAGGACACCAGGGATAGTCCCCTACTCTTTATGAAAATTGCCATGGGGTTTTTAATGACAACAGGGAGTCAGGACCTCAGTTTAATGTCTCATCCGAAGGATGCTATACTACTTTTTACAGTATAGTATCCCCATCACTATACTGGGGCTTTGGGACTCACACAGAGTAAGCATCCCATGCCGGCCTCACTAACATCTCTTCCAGTAGCAACCTAGTTTTCCCAGAAGGTCTCCCATCCAGTTGCTGATCAGGCTCAACCCTGCTTAGCTTCAGTGGGCAACCAGTCTTGGGCTAAAGGGTGATATGGCTATTTAGGTATTAATTGCGTTATTTAGTATTAATTGCAAATCTATTGCTATGTTTATTTTAACTGATTTAATGAGTAAACTTTCATGGTCACTTTAGATTGCAAATTAAGTTCCCCTTCACATTGTGTCCTCTAGTGGATACTATGGGGAATGCCATCAGCATGACTGGTGTCTGAAGTACATGTGAAAACACTCCAAATCCACTGGACTGTGCAGCCCGTGTCATTAGCGAAGCACCCGCAAGTATAAGAGGGCACCCGTTATGCCCTCTAATATATACAGGTCCTTTTAAAAAAATTAGCATATTGTGATAAAGTTCATTATTTTCTGTAATGTACTGATAAACATTACACTTTCATATATTTTAGATTCATTACAACACAACTGAAGTAATTCAAGCCTTTTATTGTTTTAATATTGATGGTTTTGGCATACAGCTCATGAAAATCTCAAAAAATTAGCATATTTCATCCGACCAATAAAAGAAAAGTGTTTTTAATACAAAAAAAGTCAACCTTCAAATAATTATGTTCAGTTATGCACTCAATACTTGGTCGGGAATCCTTTTGCAGAAATGACTGCTTCAATGCGGCGTGGCATGGAGGCAATCAGCCTGTGGCACTGCTGAGGTGTTATGGAGGCCCAGGATGCTTCGATAGCGGCCTTAAGCTCATCCAGAGTGTTGGGTCTTGCGTCTCTCAACTTTCTCTTCACAATATCCCACAGATTCTCTATGGGGTTCAGGTCAGGAGAGTTGGCAGGCCAATTGAGCACAGTAATACCATGGTCAGTAAACCATTTACCAGTGGTTTTGGCACTGTGAGCAGGTGCCAGGTCGTGCTGAAAAATGAAATCTTCATCTCCATAAAGCTTTTCAGCAGATGGAAGCATGAAGTGCTCCAAAATCTCCTGATAGCTAGCTGCATTGACCCTGCCCTTGATAAAACACAGTGGACCAACACCAGCAGCTGACATGGCACCCCAGACCATCACTGACTGTGGGTACTTGACACTGGACTTCAGGCATTTTGGCATTTCCCTCTCCCCAGTCTTCCTCCAGACTCTGGCACCTTGATTTCCGAATGACATGCAAAATTTGCTTTCATCCGAAAAAAGTACTTTGGACCACTGAGCAACAGTCCAGTGCTGCTTCTCTGTTCAAAAGTGGCTTGACCTGGGGAATGCGGCACCTGTAGCCCATTTCCTGCACACGCCTGTACACTGTGGCTCTGGATGTTTCTACTCCAGACTCAGTCCACTGCTTCCGCAGGTCCCCCAAGGTCTGGAATCGGTCCTTCTCCACAATCTTCCTCAGGGTCCGGTCACCTCTTCTCGTTGTGCTGCGTTTTCTGCCACACTTTTTCCTTCCCACAGACTTCCCACTGAGGTGCCTTGATACAGCACTCTGGGAACAGCCTATTCGTTCAGAAATTTCTTTCTGTGTCTTACCCTCTTGCTTGAGGGTGTCAATGATGGCCTTCTGGACAGCAGTCAGGTCGGCAGTCTTACCCATGATTGCGGTTTTGAGTAATGAACCAGGCTGGGAGTTTTTAAAAGCCTCAGGAATCTTTTGCAGGTGTTTAGAGTTAATTTGTTGATTCAGATGATTAGGTTAATAGCTCGTTTAGAGAACCTTTTCATGATATGCTAATTTTTTGATAGGAATCTTGGGTTTTCATGAGCTGTATGCCAAAATCATCAATATTAAAACAATAAAAGGCTTGAACTACTTCAGTTGTGTGTAATGAATCTAAAATATATGAAAGTCTAATGTTTATCAGTACATTACAGAAAATAATGAACTTTATCACAATATGCAAATTGTTTGAAAAGGACCTGTATATTTTGTCTTTTCCAGTTGTGTATGTGTGAAAGTAAAGTAAAGTAAAGTAAAGTCGTGACGTATTGTCAAGTATGGTGACCCATACTCGAAATTGGTGCTCTGCGTTTAACCCATCCAAGTGCACACACACAGCAGTGAGTAGTGAACAAATGCACACACACACACACACACTGTGAACACACACCCGGAGCAGTGGGCAGCCATGCTGCAGCGCCCGGGGAGCAATTGGGGGTTTGGTGTCTTGCTCAAGGGCACCTCAGTCGTGGTATTGAAGGTGGAGAGAGCGCTGGACATTCACTCCCCCCACCTACAATTCCTGCCGGCCGGAGACTCGAACCCGCAACCTTTGGATCACGAGTCCAACTCTCTAACCATTAGGCCACGACTTCCCCCAAGATAATGTTATTAGGTAACACTCTTCAAAATGTTTCAGGAAGTGCGTGCCTCCATTTAGGGACCTGAGGACATGTGTGATTGATGTGTTTTGTGTATTAGTGAGGAGCGTGCACGTACACTCATTGTGAGAATTTCTCAACGGGACAAACCATTTGCACTGTCCCTATTCTCATGGTAAGTACGGACTCTTGGGTGAAACACCTTCAACTTCTGAGAGAGACTGGATGTGCCAGCATGGTAGGATGTGCCGTAGCTAGGCGTTGAAAATTAGTGAGGTCCGGGGGTGGGGTGTTGAAGAATTGTGCTATAATAACCCCTACAAATTCAACTCATTGCATACACTATAAACACTTTAAAAGAGAGACATGTAGATGTTAGTGAAAGATGTTTTCTCTGTTTTGGAGGGATGACCATTTTTAAATCGTACCCTATTTATTGCATCAAAATTTGTTAATAATTTACTATAGTTAGGGGTCGATAATTTTATCAGCTGTTTATTATTTATCAGCTGTTTATTATTAATGCAACAATACATATTACTGTTATAGTTTTTATTAATAACCATTGCAATATAGCTGATAACATTGTCTAGTGCTCTTACGAGAGTTTTACACACCGGTCTGTTATTGTGGTGACATTTACACACCCCACAAAACGTGATGCTGAATGAAATGAACTGTGATTTGTTGTTTGACGTGTTGGTCAAATGGCCTCATGGGCGGGCCTTGGCCAATGAAAGCTGCCATGGATTCCAGCCCTTCAGCCGGAAATCTCAACAAAGGCAGAGAAAACAACTAGACATTGGAAAGATGAGGGAAGATACAGTTGTAAGAAAAGCTATATGGGAGTATAAGAATCAACAAGAGAGGACAAAACAAAAGTCCCATCAGTCCTGTTAATAGTTTTTTCAGTAATTACAGCTGCAGTGTTCATTTGTTCAGGATTTTATTTGGATGCCTTGTTTTATAAGTGTTAATGGAGGGAAAGGAACTGGTTTATACGGAGCATGTTTATATCCTAATATTCAGATGGGCTTTCTGTTTGGCTTAAACGCTTCTGACCCTTGACTAATTATCAGAAAGGCCTGAATGTGGAAAAATAGACGTCATTCAATTCTGACTTCTAGCAACTGCGTTAGCATGCATGCTTTTTGTTTGTTTGAAGGATGAGGCAGTTTTCCAAATAAGCCTTGATGAAATTTCCATTTATAGGGGGAGAGTGGCCTCTAATTACAGTCAAATCTCTTTTTTCTCTCGTTTGGCAGCAAACCCAGTGCGTCCAGCAAAAGAAAATACTTCATCCCTTAACCCCCTCTAATAAATATTTATTCAGAGAAAGCTGTAATTATGCTTTTCATAAGGGGTTTTTAGTACATAATGAGCCGTTATCTCTACATAATTTTGTCTAAAATAGCCATAAAATGAGGTCATAATGGAATCAAATTGTTAATGAAGATAATGTTACAGATTATGCTTGGCATGAAATTGTATACATATTTATCACTTGTCTCTTAAGATAGGAATGAAAATTTGACTTTGAATATAAATAGTTTTCTTTATTGCAGTCCTGAAAGTGAAGTGACATACGGCCAAGTATGGTGACCCATACTTGGAATTCGTGCTCTGCATTTTAACCCATCCAACGTGTACACACACAGCAGTGAACACACACACACACAGCAGTGAACACACACACACAGCAGTGAACACACACACACACAGCAGTGAACACACACACACACAGCAGTGAACACACACACACACACACAGCAGTGAACACACACACACAGCAGTGAACACACACACACACACACACCGTGAACACACACACACAGCAGTGAACACGAACACACACACACACACACACACACACACACACCGTGAACACACACACGGAGCAGTGGGCAGCCATTTATGCTGCGGCGCCCGGGGAGCAGTTGGGGGTTCGGTGTCTTGCTCAAGGGCACCTCAGTCGTGGTATTGAGGGTGGAGAGAGCGCTGTACATTCACTCCCCCCACCTACAATCCCTGCCAGCCGGAGACTCGAACCCGCAACCTTTGGATTACAAGTCCGACTCTCTAACCATTAGGCCATGACCCTCCCTCCCCAATGAAGAATAATTTATCTAACAATGCTGAATATTTTCACACTGAGGGATGTTGTAGAATTGTCCTTGTTCAAAATGAATTGCACTGTGGAGGTTTTGAAGTTAGCAAAAGGCAGAGTAATGTTCGAACACCCCTCCAGAGTTTCGTCTCAAACACACATACATACATCCTGTCGTTGTTCACACAGCATTCCATATACACCGTTGTATTTTTGGACAGGTATCTTTTACCATATATGAGTTCGTGAAGGATGATCAATAGCTGTCATGTATGTATTTCTAGGTCCTGAACAGATTCTCTCCATATATGAGTGTTTTTCAAGCTTTAAATAGTTGACTCTGTTCTAGGCTCACTGCAGTCCTTAACACACAATTACTACACACACTCAGATTAATAACAGTAGATAATAGCAGAATAGTTTTCTCTTATGAATAAGCATAATTCTATACATTATATTGATTCAAGATTTATGAAAACATTCTACAGGAACTTCCACAGTTTTTTGTTTAACTAAATCTTCTCTTACCATGTTACTCAACAAATATAAGTATTCACCTGACTTGTAAATTGTAATCAAATTATATCAGTAAAAAAAAGTGGTTACTAGAAGTGTTGCGTAACTTTGTTTAACTTTGAGTAAAACATGAACTCTTTTTCAGCCAGCAGCTTGCTAAGTCAATGCCTGCTTAGTAATGCCTATCAAGACCTTAAGACTGATGGCAGAAGGTCTGGACTCCATCGCAGCTTTCACTGGCCAAGAACCATCCTACAGAGTCTATGCCATGAGCTTCACATCCTTTTGGAAATCCAGTGTTTATCCTGATAAGTGCACATTGTCACAGTTGTAAACACTACAGCTTTCTTCTTCCATGAGGGGGTTTAGTGTCACAGCCGCTTTGTTTCCAGGCAGAGTCATACCATTAAAAAAACGTGACAGACACGTCTCCCAGAAATCCTGTAGGATTCAATCAGATGACAACTTTCCATTTTCCATTTTGTGTTCTGTATTTATCAGACATTGGTCCATGGCCATCACTCCAGAAAACTGCTACATAAATATCAAAGATATGACACACAACATCACAAGCAGCCTGTGTTCGTCTGTGTGCAGTGTGCCTGACGTCTAGCACACAAACCACAATGACGTAACACTACACAACTATATTTACAAAAATACACTCTCTTCCACATTTAAATTTACACTACATAACACCAATGCTGTAATGCAATAAATGAGTGAAAATGAGTGTGTATTAAGGCTAGAGGACCCTCACTAAATTCAGAGGCACCCTCAGTGATTTGATTCTGGAACCAGGCATGTCTGAAGTTCAAAAAAGATTTTCACATCCCATTTTAAGTGAATTTCAGTTCTCAAAACATCTAGTGATGGATGAAACTGTTGTAAAAGAGCAGATGTACAGTACACATGACAGGATGACTGAAAATATGAGTTTAAAAAATTCTTCATTCTTATGGACTTCATTTTTTCTTATAGGAGCCACTAGTGACAAAAATAAAGGCGGAAGCAATGGGAGAGATCACTACTGTGGCAGTGAAACTAAAGGTAGATGATAAAAAGAAAAAGAGTGATCATATGAGAACATGGAAAGATCGCTACTTTAGTATTGCATCTGTGGAAGCTGAGGAGGAAACCACTAATCAAGTAGAGATGAATATAAATGAAAAGAAAGAGAGCAAAGGGAAGAAAGATTACTGATGTCCAGAGAAGAAAGCAGCGGTCAAACAGAGAAGCAAACACACACACACGGTCAGAGGCTGTGTCCAAATTCAGGGTCTGCATCCTTCGGAGTACTCATTTGAAGGATGTTACGTCACAGCGCCGCGACGAAGGCTGTCCAAATTCGTAGGATCCTTCAAATGCGGCCCACAAATACGTCCTCCTTTTCCCCGAATTGGAAGGATGGGTGTGGTGGATCCTTTCCCGTCCTACCTATCCCATAATTCTTTTCGGCAGAGCGTAATGGCGGACGAAGCGAGCGGTAGCGGAGTGGGAGAGGAGTTTCTCTGACAAAACAAGCTAAAGTTTATGCTTCGGCTCAATGAATTTGTAGGAGAAATTAGTAGAATACTTAAAAACAAATAAAAATAGGCTATAATGGCTTACCTGGATGTGACTGTCTTGTAGTCTGATATAAAAAGCTCTCCGACAACGAGCAAAGAAAGTATTTAATTTATTTAATTGCTTTATTTCTTCTAAAATAATTAAAATGAGGAGAATAACTCTTTGTTTGTCCATTTTCCCGCTTCTTGCTTGGCGCTGTCACGGTTGCTAGGCGACAGGATATGAGCAACGGGTAAGGGAGGGAACTGAAAGAAGGGTAGGCTGTCCAAATTCACAAACACCGACTTCCGGGTTTTGCGGACGTCGGAGGATGCCTCCTCCTTCAACCGGGTAGGAAGGATCCTAAGGAGGATGCAGACCCTGAATTTGGACACAGCCACTGTCAGAGTGTCACCACAGTCAACGCAGTCTCCACCAATGACATTCACCAGATCCCAATCCCCTGATTTCTGATCACCGTCACCTGTCAGCACTAATCAGCAGCACTATATCCCTGCACTCCTCCCATTCACTCACTGTCTGGTCTCAAACTTTCCATGTTGACTAATCTGACCCACTTACCTTTTGTCTACTTACCAGTTGCTCCTGTGTTCCTATCCCCGTTCTCCACCGTTTCCACGCTCCACTGTTACCTCCGGATGCCCTGGAAAAGGAAAAAGGACATTAACACTCAGATAAGTCCCTAGAGACATTCCCCGCCTGCTTACCTGGACATTCTGCTCATCTCATTCCCCTCTGCTACTACTCAATAAAGCTGTTGATTGTATTGCACTTACCTCTGTGTCCTGTGTCTATCTGCTGACACACACACACAAACACACACATATGTTTGTTTTTGTGAACTGTAGGGACATCCCATAGGCGTAATGGTTTTTGTACTGTACAAACCTTATTTTCTATCACCCTGCACCAACCCTACACCTAAACTTAGCCCTCACAGGAAACTTTCAGTATTTTTACTTTCTCAAAAAAACCTCATTCTGTATGATTTATGAGCCTTTTGAAAAATAGGGACATGGGGTAATGTCCTCATAAATCACCTTCTCCTTGTAATGCCTGCCATACACATGTCATTATACAGATTTGTGTCCTCATATGTCACAAAAACGCATGTGCACACACACACACACAGAGAAACAATTTCACTTAAACTAAATAATTTACAGGGACGTAAATATTGCAGATGCAGTTAAATACAAGCACACAATCATGAACCAGTGGCATACAGCAGATCTTCACAATATCAAGCGTATCACTCAGTTGTTATGGTTATAAACAACAATGTCCCCGCCATATATGACAGCTGCCTATGATAGCACACAAAGCACAGTACTTCACTAGTCGCTTAGCCCAAGTTGTTGAAGCCCTCTTACAAGCAGCCTGTGTGTGTGTCCTACGCTGCCAAATATGAAAACCAGTAGTCGGCCTCGATATCCTATCTCTGAAATAATATTTAGGAGTGGTTTATATTGAATGACTTTGGTCATAAAGGCTTCCTCCATACTAGAGTCAAAGGTGCATGCCACTTCCAAAACAAACACCTCTCTACACTGCTCATTAATCACAACAACATCTGGTGTATTAGCAGACAAATGAGAAAAGATTTCAGAATTACTGTTGAGATACTGAAACATGGATGATTTC
The DNA here is from genome assembly GCF_936440315.1 of Barbus barbus. Taxonomy (NCBI): domain Eukaryota; kingdom Metazoa; phylum Chordata; class Actinopteri; order Cypriniformes; family Cyprinidae; genus Barbus; species Barbus barbus. The sequence continues at coordinate 2,448,263 of NC_136742.1, forward strand.
ACACAGGAATGTTTGTATATTCTTACTAAAGATGATAAATGGTTTGATATGTCGTGGTGTGCTATAACAGCCATTCATGGAGTGGGATTCGAGGTTCTTGCTGATGTGAAATAATTGTGCCTCAGACACAAAGGACCTTGCTAGATCACCCTCATTAAAATCATTATATGGTGTTAATTTACTGCCAAATGTCGAGAGCACATTTTTGTAGCGCGAAAGTAGATTAATGTAATGCGCGAGCGCTACAAAAATGCGCTCTCGACATTTGGCAGTAAAATAACACCATACCATTACTGTTGTCATTGATAATGAAGTGTTAGCATGAATGCACAATAAAACTGTATGCAAATACATTCTCATGAGAGACACAAAACAGCTAAAGACTCAGATCATCGATGTACAAATGCATTTTGCAGAAGAAACATGCAATTAAACAACCATTGCAGGAGGCTTCTAACTGTTACTTTAGAAATTAATAAAAGACAGGGTGCATTTCCTCAGATTCACCTCTGAAAACAGCATAACTATATGATGAGTGTGATTGTGTAAAATAAATGAGCTAATTGGAGAAACTCTGTTCAGTTCAGACCTGTAATGAAAAAACAAGGGTAAGAATGTTCATTTCAAACCATCATCCAATTAAATCAGTGAAAGCGTGAGGAAGTAGCAATTAAACACTAAACCTGTTGTCTGTGCACTTTAGTAATTAGTGTTCATTTTCTGGCATTAGAGTTGGTTAGGGTGAATGAATGCAGAGCCATCAGTGAAATAAACATCCTCCTTCCAGTTTCTTTGGTGGTTATGAAACTCTTCTAGTGTTTGGCAACCAGAAGTTTCATTTTCAAATTTGGAGTCAAATTCCAGCAGCAGAAAGCATCGCTCATTAACGTGTCCTCCTGTCTTGACTGAGTTCAGAAGCGTGGAAGCAGGTCTCAGTATATTTCAGTCTGCAGCTCAAATCCTCTTCCAGTCTGGAGAAAAGATAAAGAGAAGCCAGCGACTTCAGCAGAGACAAACACATACAATACATCTACTCTACCTTCTTTATCCCTCTTCTTTTAAACCAGTTCCTTCATTTATTTCATTCAAATACTGAATTAAGAAATATGATTTGAAATTGTGATTCAAAATATGGTAATCATCTAAATCCAGGGTCATAACTGATTCTGTTGCGGTCATAGTCTACTTTAAAAGGAAAATACTGCCATCATTTATTCTCCCTCATATTGTTTCAAATCCATGACTTTGTTTCATCGTTGGAACACGAAGATATTTTTTAATGAAATCTGACAGATTTCTGTCCCTCCATTGAAAGATATTGTAAAAGTAATACATATGAATTGAATCCAACTCTTCTGAAGAGACATGTCTGCTTTATATGATGAACAGATTTAATTTAGGCTTTTATTGACATATACTTTGATTAACACAGATAGAGCTCATTAAATATGGAAAGCAAACGCTCAAATGTGTTAAATGAGCTAAATTAAAAGAACACAAACACCCTTTTGTCGCATCTCAGGGAAGTGATAAAGACTGTATGTTTTTAAGAAAGGCAGTGTGCAAAATAAATCTGCATGGATGAAGTCTAGAGTGAAAGAGTTTGTTCAGCGCAGGATTATTCAGACCGATTCAAACACAGTCCAAGTGTTCATGAATCTGATTAAACTGGTTGTGCTTTTCTGATCCACTAAAAAGAACTGGACTACAGAAAGACCCGTTTCCTTGCCATTATTTTGCAGTAAAGGTGGTTTTATGTCGTCACACTGAAGCGCTGCTGCAGCTTTGCATTTGAATGTGGGCTTCAGATCCATTTACAATACTTTTAGTCAAATTCTTTAATCCTGTCAAGCCTGATGGGGGAAATAATAGCCAGAAATTAAAATGGGCCATTTTACTGAACCTTACGCATATTATTAGATTCTAAAGATTTTGCATATCATGTTTGATCCATCACATCACTTTTATGGCTCATATAGTATGATAAAGTGAGAATATGGAGGAAAAAACTGAGCAAAAATATTAATTTGGTGCAGATATTTATATGCTGAAATTCTGATGCTTGTAATGTAAATCGATGAGATCTTAATAACAGTACAGCAGTATTTACATACAAATTATATAAATAAATATCAGTCATCGCTATATATTTCCAGTATGTCTTAGTAAGCTGAGACTGAAATGATCCAAACATATAATGCAATGCTGATTGAGAGATGAAGAAATAAACGCTCCTCAGAAGATGTGAGATGAAGATCATTCCTCCCCTGAGGAACAGAGAAAGTAAAGCTTCTGGAAACGAACGCTCCTCAAAAGATCCTGATGATCAGATTTGAGACGCACTGATTTTTCTAGAAAATGATTGATGGAGAATCAAGTAAAGCTGAGCTGCTTCAGTCCAGTAAGAGTTCATCTGGAGATATGACTGCAGTTATTCTGACGCTTACGGTCACGGTACGCCCCGGGTAAAGGCGTGAACAGACGTAGACAGGGTCCAAATGCAGGTAAGGTATTTATTAATATAAATAAAGGCCAACACGGCACAACAAACACTTCAAAACAATGGTAGACGACATGGCAAGACAAATAACAAATATAGTACGAACCCACACCGAGTGGTGGGAGAGGGGAGACTAAATAGTCTGTGACAAATGGGGAACAGCTGTGGGTGTACAGAGTGTGATGATGATGCGGCAGGTGTGTGTGATATGGGAGATGAGTCCGGGAGAACGGGAGATGGCGGCCTCCTGTGGGGCCAGGGAGAAGTACAGGACCCGGACTCGTGACACTACCCCTCCCCTAAGGAACGGCTTCCAGACGTTCCACCAACCGCAAAAGTCTGGAGGGAGGTGGAACCGGGGGATGGTGAAACAGGGGGAGGGATGGCGGGCCAGGTCCGTGCGGAGACGGAGGCCGAGCAGGAGACCGGGGCGGATTCGGAGGGTTGGACCAGGGAGACTCCAGCCAGACAGGAACTCCAGCGAACGGCCAGGGTGGGACCGGAGGAACCAACCAGGCAGGCACCGCCGCCTCGGGAGCGCTGAGAGCGAGACCAGCGGTCTCGGGAGCTTCGTGAGCGAACGCCGCGCTCTCGGGAGGAACGGGAGCGATCACAGCTGTCTCGGGAGGAACGTGAGCGAACGCCGCGCTCTCGGGAGGAACGTGAATGAGCACAGCTGCCTCGGGAGCTTCGTGAGCGAACGCCGCGCTCTCGGGAGGAACGTGAGTGAGCACAGCTGTCTCGGGAGGAACGTGAGTGAGCACAGCTGCCTCGGGAGCTTCGTGAGCGAAAGCCACGCTCTCGGGAGGAACGGGAGCGAGCACAGCTGCCTCGGGAGCTTCGTGAGCGAACGCCGCGCTCTCGGGAGGGCCTGAAGTGAGCTCCGCTGCCTCGGGGACAACATCAGCGGGCGCCGCCACTTTGAAGAAGCCTGAAGTGAGCTCCGCTGCCTCGGGGACAACATCAGCGGGCGCCGCCGCTTTGAAGAAGCCTGAAGTGAGCTCCGCTGCCTCGGGGACAACATCAGCGGGCGCCGCCGCTTTGAAGAAGCCTGAAGTGAGCTCCGCTGCCTCGGGGACAACATCAGCGGGCGCCGCCGCTTTGAAGAAGCCTGAAGTGAGCTCCGCTGCCTCGGGGACAACATCAGCGGGCGCCGCCGCTTTGAAGAAGCCTGAAGTGAGCTCCGCTGCCTCGGAGACAACATCAGCGGGCGCCGCCGCTTTGAAGAAGCCTGAAGTGAGCTCCGCTGCCTCGGGGACAACATCAGCGGGCGCCGCCGCTTTGAAGAAGCCTGAAGTGAGCTCCGCTGCCTCGGAGACAACATCAGCGGGCGCCGCCGCTTTGAAGAAGCCTGAAGTGAGCTCCGCTGCCTCGGGGACCACATCAGCGGGCGTCGCCTCTTTGAAGAGGCCTGAAGTGAGCTCCGCTGCCTCGGGGACAACATCAGTGGGCGTCGCCGCTTTGAAGAGGCCTGAAGTGAGCTCCGCTGCCTCGGGGACAACATCCGCGGGCGCCGCCGCTAACTCTACCCTGAGGCCCGAGCCGCTCATCCACAGAGCCAAGTTAATGTAACTCTCCAGCGACTCCTCGGGGTCCCAGTAGGGCATCAGGGTCTTGAAGGGCTCGGCCAGGCCTCCGTGAAAGAAGACCATGAGGCAGGTCTTCTCCAACGCCGTCTGCCGAGCCAATCCTCTAAAGTCCCTGACGTAATCCTCAATGCTCCGGTCTCCCTGGCGGATGCCAAGCAACCTTCCTGCTGGACCCATGATTGGTGGGTTCGTTCTGTCACGGTACGCCCCGGGTAAAGGCGTGAACAGACGTAGACAGGGTCCAAATGCAGGTAAGGTATTTATTAATATAAATAAAGGCCAACACGGCACAACAAACACTTCAAAACAATGGTAGACGACATGGCAAGACAAATAACAAATATAGTACGAACCCACACCGAGTGGTGGGAGAGGGGAGACTAAATAGTCTGTGACAAATGGGGAACAGCTGTGGGTGTACAGAGTGTGATGATGATGCGGCAGGTGTGTGTGATATGGCAGGTGTATGTGATATGGGAGATGAGTCCGGGAGAACGGGAGATGGCGGCCTCCTGTGGGGCCAGGGAGAAGTACAGGACCCGGACTCGTGACACTTACTTGATCAAAATCAGTCAGGATTTGACAGCAGAAAGACTCGTGAAGCACCAGCTCAAACTCTACGTTTCTACAATTACATTAAAATACATTACATTACTTAATAAACAAAACTATAAACTATCAATCAGACGACAGAAGACATGAGTAGATTGTGTGACAATTTTATCAGCAAAGTGTTGATCATTTAGAAAGTTGTGTATCAAATATGATACAGTAGACTATAGAGTTAAAGAGATCAAGGAAACTGTATTCTCTCATGAAATGACCCTTTAAAGACACTATTTTTCTTTCTGTGAGTCCATTTTAGTAAGTGCATCAGAAAGCAAAGCAAATCCAATTTCCCACAAACCGAGAGTACAAAGTAGTGTTATAGTCTAAATACAAAAAGCAATTGATTGAATCAGAGCGACTGAGATGATGTGTAATCAACAGTAGAGAAAAACAGTGATCTCTACAGGGGAAAAAGAGAAACAGAAGCGACAGAGAGAGAACAGGAGACAAGAAGGAGATCAAAGATGCATTGGGTTTCTTTATCAAATGCCAGCGTATGTAAATGAAGCCGTCAGGAGCACAAACCACAGACATCATAAAGGCTTTTAATCTTCTTGAAAATGCCTGTCATGAGCTGCTCATTTAAATAACTCAAGACACAGAGTCTACAGAGACTGACAGAAAACACGTCACAACATGCAGCTCCTGCAGTCACACGCTTCAGCTTGTGTCATGGTGACCTGAATGCTGCTTTCACTCAGGTCCAGTATAAGATTTGTGACAAGTGTCCCGGGCACCTATCAGTGTCGCCCTGGCAACGAAGGAGCGGCACCTGCACGCAATCCCAGCGGACGGAGCGATCACAGCTGCGGCTCGTTTGGAGAGGGATAGAAAAGGGCCGAGCTGGCACACACGGGTGAGCAACGTCTCCAAGAGAAGGCCAACTAACGCTGTCTCTCTCACATCCACAGACACCAGCTAATCGCGCCGCCCGCCACACACGCACAGGAACTGGAACCCCCCTGCACGCAGCCAGCCGGCCAAGAAGATCACCGGGACATTGTGGACGAGCACGTTGGCACCTTCACCTGTTCCCTTCAATTTACACGTTTGGCACAATAAACACACCCTCCGGGGTCTTGTATTGCAATGCAACCTGTCGTGTGATTCTTCAGCCCGCTACAGATTATTCTGCTGAGGGGCTGCAAGTAGGATTTAAAATTAATTCCATGGACAAGCCGCATGGAAAAGCTTGTTTAGGTGATGATTATGTGCAGATTAAAGGTCATACAGCACTGATGCACTGGACTTGAAGTCTTCTCAAGTTATATGTGTCCCTGGAGCGCAAAAGCAGTCTTCAGTAGCACAGGTATATTTGTAGCAATAGCCAACAATACATTGTATGGATCAAAATGATACATTTCTCTTTTATGACAAAAATCATTAGGATATTAAGGTCATGTTCCATGAAGATATTTAGTAAATTTCCTACTGTAAATATATCAAAACTTCATTTTTGATTAGTAATATGCATTGCTAAGAACTTCATTTGGACAACTTTAAAGGAGATTTTCTTATTTAGATTTTTTTGCTCCCTCAGATTCCAGATTTTCAAATAGTTGCATCTTATTTATTCAGCTTTCAGATGATCAATTTCCAAAATGTGACCCTTATGACTGGTTTTGTGGTTCAAATATGATGCTTTGTGTGAGAAACACAGTGAAAAACAAGTTATTCTCTAAACATCTTTCCTAGGGCCCTTTCATGCCATTTCAATAAATACTATTCGTAACTGGCATATTGTGTTATGTGACACAAAAAACGATGTTTTGAAACTTCAAAACTATGAATTCCCATATTTTCATGCTTATGAGAATTGATAATCAGTCTTGAGTTTCAGTGATTCCCTCATTTTGCTTCTGAAGAGCTGAAAAGCGTGTGAGTTAAAGTACTTTTCTTTTCTTTTTCCAGTTCTCCAATCATTGTTAAACATGTGTCCCAAAAGAAATGAAATCCTAACTCTATGTTATACTGACAGGTTTCAGAGAGGCAGAAAGCACCGATCTTCCTCCATTAGCAGCACTGACCCCCGTGTTCTCTAATTCTGACATGCATTCGTGTGTTTGTCCTCTCTGTTGATATGATTTGTTCTGATAACAACAGAAAACACACAGAGAGAAGTTCAGAGGTCAGTCAGTGAAGCATTAACCAGCCGCCGTAAATCCCTCTAAAGCATCACGGGTTTCAGCTTTGCCTCAGAGCCCAAAGTCCAGCTGCAGAGACCAAGCTGATGTCCACCGCAGCTGCGTTTCTGAGTGAGGTCCCGGGATGGTTTCTGTGGACAGGAGTCTTCTTCCCCGTGACGGCTCTCCTGCTGCTGCTCATCACTCTCCTCGCCTGGAAACTCAGAGAGAGTAAGACACCGTCACATTAGCCATGAGAACATAGCATACACATTACCTGTCAAAAGTTTAAAACATTTTTAAAGGCTGAATATATTTGATAAAAAATATAGTAAAATTGTGAATTATTATTTCAATTTAAAATAGTTGTTTTCTATGTGAATATCTATTAATCTGTAATTTATTTCTGTGATCAGAGCTGTATTTTCAGCATCATTTCTCCAGTCTTCAGTGTCACATGATCTTCAGAAATCATAATAATATACTGATTTACTCAAGAAACATTTCTGATTATTATCAATGCTGAAAACAGTTGTGCTGCCCGATATTTTTATGGAAACTGTGATACATTTTATTTTTTAGTACTCTTTGATGAATAGAACGGTTCTTTAGCAACATTATAAATGTTTTTATTGTAATTTGTGATCAATTTAATGCATCCTTGCTGAATAAAAGTATAAATTTCTTCCAGGAAAAAAACAAACTTACTAAGCACAAGTTTCTGAATAGTAGTGTATGTGTATATACTGTATGAATGTCAATAACGATAATGAGTTAGAGTGAATGTGTAAAGAAAACGAGTCGACCTACATTATATTTGCAATAGGTCAAAAGTGTAATTACTAAAATATATTTATGAGCTGAGAAGATTAAAAGCTTCAGCTAGATACTTTAATTAAATAATATTGATTACATATTTTAAGATTCAATCTTACAACTCAGCCACATGATTGTAAAGCGCTTTGGGTGTACAGCAATGCACAATAAAGCACTTTATAAACGCATCATTCATTCATTCATCATCACCAACAACTTAAGAAACCAGCGGGAAAATAAGACACACAGACAAACCTTTTCACCTTGATTTGTTTTTAAAAAAAGGGTATTTTTCATCCCTCTAACTTGATTTAGTAATCAAGTGTGTTGGAACAGGAAATGAAGAATGAAAGCAGCATTTGTGTGATGCACAGATTGTGAATAATAAAATACAGAGCCATCAAATATCAGATATCCAACAAATGTGTGTTTGAATGCCGATGTATTAAAGATGCTGTTTGATCAGATGCTGAGTCAGCTCAAGACAATGTTAGTTTAAAACATAAAACTCATGTAACTACAGAGAAACTAGAGATGATTTCCCCAAAGAGTCCGTCCATTACCATTCGCTTCTGTGTTTAGTTTGCAAAGGTTAAAAAGAAAGTTCACCCAATAATGAAAATCCTGTCATTAGCGGACCCTCGTGTTGTTTCAAGCCTGTATGAGTTTCTTTCTTCTGTTGAATACAAAAGAAGATATTTTGAAGAATGTTGGTAACCAAATAGCTGACGGTAGCCATTGACTTTCATAGTATTTTTTCATGCTATGGAAGTCATATACTACGGCTACAAGCAACTGTTTGCTTACACGCATCAAAATATCCTCTTATGTGTTCAGCAGAAGAAAGAAACTCATTTAGGTTTGAGTTGAGTAAATGATAGGATTTTCATTTTCAGGTGCACTATCCTCTCAGCAAAACACAGACTGCAGTGCAGATGAGAAATTGAGTCAGAGCTTCTGGTGTCTGTCACAGAGATCTTTTTGCACGCAGATGAAAGAGGTCAGAGGTCAGAGGCCATGATGAGAGAGAGTTTGTGCTGCTGCTCATCAGACTCCCTTCTATCTTCCAGCAGAGGAAGAGCTGGCCGTGACACCAGACCCTCGGCGAACAGCCATTCATCTGTGTCACGGGCAGCGCCAACGATGAAGAGCATCAGTCCAGATCACCAGAGGCCAACGAGAAGTGATGCACAACTCAAGGCTCCACCTCCTCAAACAGCAGACCGTGGAAGTCTGGAGACACATGCATGCGATTTAGAAAGAAGTCAGTGTTTCCATGCAATCTGTTGGAGTTGCACAGCAGGATGAACTCGAAGAGGATGTTGTGTCACACGCTAGGATACAAAAAACAGCTCGCACACTCAGACATCACAAAACTACCAAGGTCTTGTAAGGTTTTTGTATCATTTCACAGCTCTCCTTATTCTGATTGCTGAGTTGCAGCATAGAGACTGACTGAAATAAAAACAGCCTCGGAGAACTTCAGTATTACTTCTGCAATGAATAAAAAGTGGTGGAGAATCTCCAGAAAACGCTGAAAATATGAAACTCGGAATGGGGATGAATCGTATATCAATGAATATTGCAACGTTTGCTTTGTTTTTGACTATCACTTGTATTATGCCTATATTTCAGCTTCCAGCCAAATAGGCATTACTGAAAGCCACTGCATTTATTTGTGTCCAGTTTGTTTGTTTTTTAAGCATTAGGCATTAATAAAAAAGTGTTTTTGTGAGTCATCTGAATGGTGCACACTCACATGAGATCAAGACTGCACTTAATAATTCCAGATACAAACTGTTTTAATTATATGGTAAATTCAGGTAAAATGGGACACTTAAGACTCATTGACTGAGAGACTGGGGGGGGGGGGGGGGGGGGGGTCAATAGTCCTGAATTAACCTTGTATGGGGCAGGTCGCCTCCCTCAGTGATGCCCAAGTTGGTTCTTTTGTGTTGGACAGGTAAAGAAGTTCCCTGTAAAACTCACTAATATCAGTGTAATCCGAGACAATCATGCAGATCCACGTCAATAGATGGCAGCGCAGCGTCTACCTTCACTGGTACTGATAATACATGAAGAACAGTGATGCTAATGCTAGCTAAACATCTACTGAGTATGAAAGCATCTTGAATTTCAGACATGAGTGCAACAAATAATCCCATTAAACCCCCCCAAAAACACACAGCCAATCACTGAAGATCTCAGGATCATTAGAGAATAAACAAACTTTAATTGTAAGAGTGTTACACAGTGGGTCGGGTGGGGCATAAAAACATGACAGATCATCCAAAGCTGCTTAAAAAAGAAGGAGAGAGCCAATTCTACCATTAACTGCTATACACAGGGCTGATGGAGCAGAAGGGAGCCGGGAGAGAGAGAGAGAGAAGGGAGCATGGGCCTCGCTCGACCGCTACAAACATCAGCGCTGGCAGTTCAATCTCATTTGTTCATTTAATCAAAAGTTTCTGAAACAGATTAAAAAGATTTAAGCGGGCAAACAGTGACCTCGTGGAAAATCATCCGATTTAAAACAGAAAAACAGGTTTCTACAAATATATATCTGAATATTGGTGCCGGAAACTGGCTGGAGATGAGAAAGTTTCCAAAGAGCTGCCTAGGTTTCATGGTGAACGGGGTTTTTTGCGTTTGTCTTGTCGCTGAGAGAGGTAGAAGCCGCTAGTCCTCTCCTCGGTGGAATGCTTGTGTTTGACTGCATAGAGGAATGATTGGCACTGCCGTCCACCAATGAAAATCATCCTGTGCTGGTCCCTTACAAACACACTGTGACATCAGCAAAGCCCATCCATCTTTAGCTCCGCCCACCCCCTCAACATCATCTTCATATGCTCACACGCTCCTCCTAATATTACTACACAGTACTCCACCACAAAGTGATCCATTACTTGTGAATTACTACTTAACAATAAAAAATAACATAAATCTGGTCTTCAGAAATGGTAAAGATGATCTTTTGAGGGAAAGAGATAAAACGAAGACTAAAAAAATAAAATGCTACAAATGTTAGCTAAGTGGTTCTGGTTTGAATGACAGAAGATGAAGATGTGTTTCTGCACAGGATCAGAGCCGCTCTTCTCTCCTCCACACGGATGAACAGATGAACTTCAGCTCTGCGAGAGAAGACAAAGCAAACACAGTTATCTCTCAGGAGAGTGGGGTAAGATGCGAAGAGAACACAGGTCAAACTAGTACTTCCTAATGATCTATTTCCCATAGAAATATACACTCTACAGCAGCTCTACTGAGCGAGTCAGTGATTCGGTCAAAGATTCAGATTCACAAATACAGTCACTTGCTTCATTTCTGAATCCATCAGTCATTTTAACAAATCGGTTGAACGAATGATTCAATGATTCACTCAAGAGTGACTTGCTGCCACCTACTGGAGGTTTTGTTTTCATATTTAGAATATGATTTGTTTTTCATTTTCATTTATGCAATGTTGAATCGATATTTTTTTTAAAGCTACATTTTTTGTACGTCGTCTTCAATGCAAAGACTTTAATCTTTTGGGGGCTGTTAAATGTGCGATTCATTTAATTAGATTAATCAGCACATCATGCAATTAGATTAAAAGTTGTAATCCCTTGACATCCATTCTATTAGCTAATGCACTGACCTAAAGTATTATTTTCTTAAAGTACTCCATTTTCATAAAGCGGCCAGGAGAACATGAAATATTCCGATCATTAGAAGATACTTACCCCAAAGCACCTGACACCCTTGAGGCTATTTATCCTCAGTGCTTTAGTGTATTGAGACCAAATTTGGTGTGTTATGACAACCAAGACTGGTGAGTACCTGCACAGTTTCAGCACAGCGCAAACTAGTGGTCAGGAGATATGAAAACTAGCTATTTTTCCTCATAGCCTAAAACTATGATGAAAAATGTTCATTGTTGAGCTATTTTCCCATGACTAAAAGACGACGAGATGACAAAGTCAATAAACAATAACTATGACTATATCATCAACATACAATTTTGTTGATGATAAAAAGACAAGACTAAAATGTATTAAAAAAATATTATTTTCGTCAAAAAAAAATAAAGGAGAAATATTATTGCGGACTGCGTACGTGCCTCTACTATGTGAGCTTTCTTGTGTTGCAAGGATACATTTTCTGCCCAATTTTTTTTGCAAACTGGCAACTACGCGCATGCGCTCGCTCTTCATTGCAGAAGCGCCACCAACGATGAGCTGAAAACACAGACACACAAGCTGGAGTGTAGCGATCTACATGAAAGTGTCACTCAGCCACTCTGTGTTCTGTCATGAGATCTCGACTGTATTGTTTGTGCTTGTGATCGCTGAATAGATGTGCTTACTCAACCACTGTTGTTTTAAACGAGAAATAGGCTACTGCAATTTGGAATTACTATTAGAATAATATTTTTCGTTTGTTTTACCAGTTTTCATAATGTAGACATAGACCGTGCATAAGTCGTTCATATTAATTTATATAATAAATAGCCTATAATAAATCAGTACACTAGATGAGGTAGAATAAACCGTGTATGAGTTGACATTCTATTGATGTGTGCTGGCTGGTTAAAGCAAAAAGTTAATTTCTCAAATGACAACTTTCATTACGATTACAATTTTGAGCAAATAGTTATATATTTTTTTATCAGTTTAACTAGTATACAGCATGGCAAAAATGTGACTTAGATTTCATTGACTAAAACGAGACTAAACAAAAATGGGACAAGGTTGACTTATGCACTCTGTACTCAATCATGTTGTGTAATTTTTATAAGGTTATTTTGTCATTCATAATCAGAGTCTGACAGCCCCCCCTTTACTCCGTAATTAAAGCTGCGACAGTTGAGTGCAGTGCATCATCCTGGTATTTAAAGTGCACTTTTGAACACACTACTCGCACTATTTATACTACAAAACATCAAGGAATAGTGCATGAATACACGATTTGGGACACACCTTAAGACTAAATTAAAAATAGCTGCCAAAATGAGTGTGAGAGGACGCTGGCGCAATGTGGTTGCCGCTTCTCCATCACCTACCCGCTGCTAATATGCGGCCTTTCTGGATTTTACTTGTTTTAGTTCTAGTTTTATTTGGAGTTTACGGCAAGATTTACTTTGATCACCTGAACTTCATCATGCTAAAATACTCTGCTCCAGAACTTTTTCAGTTTGATCACTCTGCACCTCCTGCTACATGTGTCCTGGATACACTGCGCTCGCTACATCTCCTTCGCCGGCCAAAATACGTTCATCGAGGCTCCCGCCGGAATTTGCAAGCAAGCGGTGCCGGTATAAGGTCTTTTTGGACTCAGAGGTGCTTGGATCGTCGCCATCTATCTCCGCGTCGTGTTTGTCCTGTGAACTTCTCCTACCTTCAGAAGTCTACTGCATCTAATGGAGGTGTCCGCCTTGACACAATCAGGTTTGCGCATCTAAACGCTCGCTCTATACACAACAAAGCGGCTTCAATCTGTGACATTGTTGTGGACAAAGAACTGGACTTTTTCTGCCTTTGTGAAACGTGGCATCAGACAAATGTTAATCTAAATATATGTGTTCCGCCTGGTTACACCTATATAGACCGGCCGCGTTCCACCGGTAGAGGTGGCGGTCTTGCTGTCATTTATCCATCTGATGTTGCTTTAACTGAAGTCTCATTGCCTTGTCTTTCATCATTTGAATGCTTGGCATTTAAATTGAATGGTCTCTCACCAGTTTTGGTGTTAAATATTTATCGTCCTCCCAAACCTAACTGTGTTTTTCTCAGTGAGTTTCTGACGCTTGCCAGTGCAATCTGTCCAGTTGTTCTCTTAACTGGTTGATACCGTGGACTGCACTAACACAGTGAGCTTTATGGACATTTTAGAATGTTTTAACCTCACTCAGCATGTTAACTTTCCTATGCATAAACACGGTCACACATTAGATCTGGTTTGCACTGTAGGAGTAATCATTGAACAACTTGATTATACTGATGCATGTATAAGTGATCACAAGCTTCTCACGTTCTGTCTGATCCCTCCTTCCCTGCAGACTGTGAAAGAGCGTGTTATCTGTTTTAGGAAAATCTGTGATATTGATCTTGACCGTCTTAGTCTTACTACTGGTGACTTACCGGTTGTGGCCTCTGTTGACCAGTATAACGCTGTTTTTACTTGTATTCTGGATGAGATTGCCCCTTTGAAAAAACGTGTTGTTTCTTTCAAGAGATCAGCTCCATGGTATACATCTGAGTTACGTCGAATGAAAGCTAAAGGCAGGCAGTTGGAGCGGACATACAAAAAATCTGGTCTAAAAGTTCATAGATCAGTGTTTGATCAGCATCAGATTGAATATCACAATGCTCTCAAATCTGCAAAAATGGCATACTATTCTACAATTATTAGTAGTGACATCTCTAATCTCAGAGTCCTGTTTACAACAGTCAACAATCTTATTAAACCTACTAGTAACATCAACGAGCAGTGTAATGAGTTTCTCAATTACTTTTCATCTAAAATTGATAATATCTATAGTTCTATTGCCTGTGATTATGTGTCTGAATTTGTTGAGTTGCATCCTCCAAATCTCTCTGATTATGTTTTCTCAAGTTTTAAGGTTGTTGATTTTGATTTCATTTCCAAACTGGTTTTGTCAATGAATTCAACTACTTGTATATTGGATCCTTTACCTACTACTGTATTGAAAAACTGTTTGTCTGTTATTGTACCCCACATTACTGCTATTGTCAGAGCCTTACTCAGTGAATGGATTGTTTCACCTGCTTTAAAAATGGCAGCAGTTACACCGGTTCTAAAAAAGCCTGGGAGTGATATTGCTGTGATGTCTAATTATCGGCCAATTTCTAATTTACCATTCCTGGCAAAAGTACTTGAGCGAGTGGCTGTTAGCCAACTCCAAACTCATCTTTACACAAACAGCCTACTGGAGCCTTTTCAATCTGGGTTTAGGTCTGGACACAGCACGGAGACTGCTTTAGTTAGGGTCTTAAATGACCTTATTATAGTCGATTCTGGGGCTTGTGGCATTTTGGTTCTGTTAGATCTTAGTGCTGCATTCGATACGATATGTCACAGCATATTATTGGACAGACTACATAGATGGATTGGTCTTTCTGGAACTGTGTTGAAGTGGTTTAAATCGTATCTTTCACAACGTTCTCAGTTTGTTTACCTGGGTACTAACAGATCTCAGACTGTGCCTTTGTGTCAGGGTGTCCCTCAGGGGTCAGTTCTGGGTCCTGTTTTATTTAGTGTTTACATGCTATACCTCTTGGGCAGATTATTCAGAAGTACGGCCTGGGTTATCATTGTTACGCGGACGACACCCAGATTTATTTTAGCACTCAGCCTGATTCCACTACTTCCTCTTTGACTCTTTCTGCCTGTTTGTTGGAAATCAAGGCATGGATGAAACACAACTTTCTAAAGCTAAAGGGTTCTAAAACTGAAATTTTATTAATTGACACTCCATGTTAATAAATGCAGTAATTTTAAACTTTCAGTTGACAATACTCAAATATATACTCATGCCCAGGTGCGTAATTTAGGCGTTATGTTTGATGCTCAGATGACTTTTAATTGCTTGCTTAGCTCCTCATCTTGCCTCTGTTGTGCTTGCCCTCTTAATTACCGCATGTAGCTATATGTATAATAAATACTAATATTTTTCTAATCATTTCATTAGGCAGCAGTGATTAGCAAAAACACCACTAAGTGTTTTATATTGCAAGGATAATGAAAGTTAGGGATTTAATAATCATATGATAATACTACTATTTTCATTTTTTTTCATGTAGAGATCATACATTTCATTCAAAGGTGTATGAGGATCCCCTAAAATAAGAGTCCAGTTCAGCACAAATGAGTGTGAATCCGCACTGCTTTAACATGAGATACACACTGAGCAGACCCAGGACAGAGAAAAGAAAGAGACAAACACAAAAGGAGAGATGAATACAAGAAAAAGAACAAACAAAAGGAGTGAAACGACAGGCTCCCAGTGAAGGAGGAGGAGCCGCTGGGCCGGAGCAGGAGGAGCCGGTCGTCAAGAGTGGCACTCCTTGCCATGTGCTTACCTGTCCTTCAGTCGTCATCCTCGGCGAGCTCCGTCTCTTTGTGGACCACCACGCGAGTGACGGACATGTCAGGGTGCTGCTCTTTGGCCTCCTTTATAGCCTGGGCCAACGCCTGAGCCCGCCCACAGTAAACAAACACAAATAAACAAAAGCAAACAAAAGATTTAAGGGAAAAAAAATGAACAACCCAACACAAGAATGAAAACACAAGCAACTGAACGCAAACGGACGATGGGAAACATACATGCATGTGAACAACTGATGCTGGGATCTGCGTGAACAGCTCAGTCTGAGAGGATGGCAAATGTCACATCGCTATGGTAACCTGTGTGCACGTTCTCGACCTATCAGAAGCTGCGTGCATGAGTGCGTCATACGACACAGACGGACAGAAATACCTCACGGCTAAAACGAGCGTCTGTCGTCCTGCGGCTGAGGATCATGAGCTCCTCCACACTACAATCACAGCTGCAGTGTGTCTGTCTCAACTTTACCACTGCTGTACAATATCAACCCAGTGAGATACTCAATAAACACTAAAAAAAAAACGAAAGAAATCAGACGTATTTTAGGTCAGACTATATGTAGGGAAATATGATGATATTAGCTTGGGAATGATTAAAAAGTCTACACAATCTGGCTTTACTGAGAGATTGACTGACTTTAGTTATCACAAAAGTTGAATGCATTTTTTAAAGCTCTGCCAGTTTCAGCTTTCAAACTATTTTACTAACGTAGCATGTGAATTTTCTTTTGTGTAATATTGCGCTTAAACTGTCAAAAACACAGTTTCTCTGTCTTAAGTGGAAATAAATAAATAAATAATAACAAATTAAATCAGATGTGTGAATATACTGGATCAGTGCATTCGGTCTTAAAGTGACAGCAGCCTAATAAACCTGCTGCAGCCTGTATTGTTAATGTGAAGAATAAAAACACTCACTGCTTTAGTATTTCTCACAACTTTAGTAGATTCAATTAAAATCAATGTATATTTAATTTATACAGTGGAGACTATGTAGTGTTTTGTTTTTACATTTGATTATTAAATTTCTTGAATGCTGCTGTTAAATAGATTTACTTTATTACGGAACAATCAGATGGTGTTCTGACATCCTCACTGATGCCACACAAACCAAAGATGTGTAGCTAAATTAAATAAAGTCATTTGTTGACTGTTAGCTCTTCACAAAAAATCCTGAGTAGACCATGTTGAAGGGAGCACTAAATAACGAGACACGTGGCAGATCCTACAGACACACCAGTGGAAACGTTTACTGATGTGTCATTCTGAGCGATCAGGCCAAAGAAACCTGCTACAAGGTCCAAAAATAGTCTGAGTCTGAGACATTTACAATGTCTAAAAATAGACTCAAAGAGTGTGCATCTGGCTTTATACATGTACACAGATGAGAGTTGTGTGTGTCTCACCTGATCGTGATCAATGTCAGAGTCTCCTGTGATGACGATGCGCTTCTCAATGCGAGTTTCTGACAGCCCGCCCTTTAGTGTCTGTCAATCATTAAAGAGATGCAGACATGATGAGAACTGCACTGAACAGGGGTACAGGACAACACTATTTTCAACTGAATTGTTTTTTTTTCACAAGATTGTTGGTGTAGGTTTTTGCAGTAAAATACTATTTCAGTCTTTCTATATCAAAATATCACATTTAATTCAATGTTACTTGCTGTTTCCATGCAATTATTTGTCAAATGTACCAGCAATTTCTGAGTGAAAATTCAAGTTTTCAAAGCAAGTCCTACACCAAACATTTTCAGTATAAATAGGGTTTTGATTTGATGGGGTCTTTAAACACTGGTCCAACATTAAACTCACTTCTGACATTAAAGTACATAAGGAACCTGCTCAAGGAGAACAAAAACAGAAGTTTGTCAGTTCTGTATCTATAACCCTACTCTTACCTGTCAGTGTCAGCTAATATCCTACATCCTGAACAGGATCATTCATCTCACAAGCTCTCTTATCAGCCCAAATGTCACAGCCAGTGGCGTGTGTGTGTTACCTTCGTGATGTGTGTGGTGGTGGTGGTGCAGAGCGATTCGGAGGTGATGGTTTGAGCTGTCATCAGCACGCCTGGCTCCCCGTCTCCATTACCATCCAGCTGTCAATCACAGACAGAACAAACAAACACTCTCAGCACTCTGATGGCAACACAGCTGCGTGATTCTGCATTAATGCCGACCATTTTAGTCAATGTTGGTGAAGCGATGTCAAAATTATGAGCAGCTTGACAGGATTTAGTTTCAGAGCATTTCACACTCTTTTGAAAAAGTAGTGAGCTGAACTACAAGATACTGACAAAACACAGCCGCATTAAAGCTACCTCATGAGGGAATGTATTTTATCAGAGAATATACACATACACATGTATAGTGAGTCAGATATATATACACTAATATATATATTAGTGCTGTCAAAAATTAACTAATTAATTGCAGATTTTTTTCTGAAATTAATCACGATTAATCCCATCTAACATTAAAGTTTTTAAATATAATTTTATACTGCAATAATTTCACATTAAATCTTCAAATGTACAAACAAATAATAATAATAAAAAAATTAGTTTAATGGCATTTTTATTTTGACTGAAGGCCAGTATCACTGATACCAATACTGATTTCTCTATAAAATTGTTTTCCCTCTAATATTTAACCATTGACTATAGCCATTCAACATTACAGTATAATTGGGAGCTATCAATTTTAACATTTATTAGACTTTAAAAAAATAACTTCTAATTTAAGTGAACTTAAAACAATCTTCACATAAACCCATTATAATAAATGTCATATTTACCTGTGCCCTTCAGCAGAAATAAACAGAAATTGAAGTAATCAAACACTAAATTCTAAATTAAATATAGATTAATCTTTAAAGCTATAAAAGTTACAGATTTAGATTTGGTTATTAGCTTGTTTTGGCTGCTATTACTTTAAGAGCTGCCGCTGCTGAACATAACGCAGACTGAGACGCATCATATTTTCTCTCAACTCTCTGTTTTCTGACCCACTTCAAGTCTCTAGTAATGAACTGACGAGTTGAATCGGGTGTGTTAGATGATCAGAGACATGATCTTAAATGTGACTCATATATAACATATTACATGCATGCAGTTTTAAGGCAGCCTTTTTGGTAACTTCATGACTTAACTGACCACAACATTGAATGCACGTAGTTTCATTCGCGCTTTAATATGAAATTATTTTATTTTGACAGCACTAATATATGATTACAGATCCAGTGCAGTGACTCCTGACCTGAGCATATGTGATTCCTACGATTTCAGTTAAGAAACTTCACATGACCCCTCTCACCTGGGCAGCCTCGTACGTGATGGTCTTGGTTTCCGTGTGAACGATGGGAACCTCCTTAGTGGATATCTCCGTCTTCTGAGCAGCAAACGTGTCTGAAATCGTAACCATCTCTGTCTTCACAACAGGAGGCTACGGAGAGACAGAGGCCGTCAGTGTGACGCACACGTACAAGAGGCATCCGGTCTGACGTCACAAACACAAAACCACTGCTACACAGCACAACGCTCATGCAGTTCAAAGAAACACCACTATAAACTAGACGTCTTTGGTATAACGCATGCAGCCGACAAACCGAAAAAAGCCAAAAAGATTCCAAATGTCCGTGTGACGGTAACATTAGTGCATTTTTGGTTCCTGTGATCTTTGGCAGTGTTTACAGGACAACACACACATGCAAAAGCACAAAAACACAGCGCTGTGTAGATACGATATCAGACGTCACTATATTGCGCTTTTATTTCTATCAATACTTAAGATGTGTGCTATTTATCTGTGCAATCAAATCATTTCAGTGGCATGACTGAAGTTTCTGCTGCTCTCTCTCTCTCTACTAGCAGAGCGAAGAATGAATGTAAACGCACTTATCGTGTAATTATGATATCAGGTACTCTAGATAAAGCATGCACCACAAAGCCCCATGCAACGATGCACGACATGCAGCACACAAGATACAAGCCCCCGCATGCAGCGACTCAGAATATTGTGTTCATATGTGTGTGTCGCAAAGTAGGGTGGAATATAAAAATCAACTTAAAGGCGAGAGGATGGAATGACAAACATTAAGACGCTTTCATTTATACTGTAATTGCTTCCTTTAAAACAGGCTAGAGAGAGGTTTCAGCCTTGTGCAGATAAAGCAGGATCTTCATCCAGGAAGGAGGAAGGAGTGGGAAATGGAAGAGGAGATGAGGAGAAGAGTGGCGGCGCAGGGGAAGCGTAGGCGGCCGTCTCAGCTCGGGATCTCAATTACTTCTGAACAACAAATAACCTGCGGCAGGTGCTCCGTTTCCACACGAGAGGCGCCGCCGTTCACGATGTGAGGCTCCTCCTCCTCGGCGGTAGCAGTTTGGGGAGTGGTCGGGGCTTCGCCTTGGGGGGCATGTCCATTGGGAGCTTCGTCCGGCGTCACCAGCGGCTCGTCTGTACGCTCTTCCTCATGAGGCTGCGCTGCTTTCTCTTCCTCCGCCGCAGGGCCGGGCTCAGCTGCTTCTGCGGATGGCTGTGACTCTATCGCAGAGGGTGGGGCTTGTTGAGTAAGCACCGCCTCCTGTTCCTCCTCGGGCTCTTCTTTGATCTGCTGGGCGGAGATGCTCGTGCTGGGCGGCTGAGCGTGGTACTCCGCCTCCTCTTCGCTCTCACTGTCCGACGATAAACTCCTCTCCTCCTTGACCTCCGTCTCCATGGTAACCGGCGCCTCAGGGGCGGGGCTTTTGGGTTTGGCTTTGACGACTTCCTCAATGACAACGGTCTCTTCCACGACCTCTATGACCTCTGGCTGGCCGTTGACTTCAGGATTGACCTCTGTGCTCTACACCAGACAAGCACACAAACACACACACACACACACACCAGGGATGGAGAGAAAAGCAAATAACATAAACCATGACCACAGAACAAAAACTGAAGGAAACAAGCTTCCTGCAGACCTTAGTCAAAGTCAATGTCACTGTAAAGCAAATAAAAACATGGCTGTGACGTAGAGAGTACAGTCTGTTCAATGCAGTTTTGCCGTCGTCGTCTTTAGTTGTGAACAATCCCTATTACTTGCCCTGTCCAAATACCCACAATAGCAGTCTTTGCACTTGACTACTTATATGAAATATTTCCTGCATTTGGCCCAAGTGTTCAAGTGAGCATGAAGACCACAAGTGTGTCAAACTTTTCATTACCTGATGAGACACAATTATAGTGTTGTAAAAATGCAAGTGTTTACAGGGCTTCATTTTTAGTTTCAATACTTTGCATTTTGAAATAAACTTTTAAATGTCTGTTCAGTAGTCCCTATAACAGAGGACAATATACTATGTGGTGCTTCTAATTAAGTGATAAACACAGTTGTAACTGTTGTACAAAATATACTTGTCTTTGCACCAATAAAACATGCAGCACGTTGTTTTACTACCAAATTATTTGTATTATCTAATTATTATTAATATTTAACTTGCATCAGAAAGGTTTGCGTGATCTATCACGAGATCTCGACAAAAAGTCTCATGATTTATTTTCAGAACATGATGCATGATGGGATACACTAAGGCTCGAGATGGATTCAGTGTGTGCTAAGGGCACTGCACTTTGGCGTTTTTAAGACCTGGGACAGCACTGCATGCGCTCAAGTGGCAAAGATGGCAAGTGTGGGTATTTAGACAGGGCATCTGTATTACATACACATTCGTCTCTCAATTAAATGTGCCTTCTTGTATATTTTCTTGAAAACAAGATAAAACTACTGAGTTAGCATCAGATTAAACACACTGTACATCTGTCGCTCACAGCACTGCTCTCATTTGTGCTGAATCAAACATGGCATCTCCTTCGACTGAGGTCCATAAGCACTGCAACACCACACACATATACACTCAACAAGCAACATGACGAGAAAGAGAGACGATCATAAGCTGAAAGATGAATGAACGCATGGACAAACAGATGGATGAACAATCTGGTGAAGATGGAGAGGAGAGGGCTGGAATCATGATGTCTGCAATGGAAAAAGGATGAGATGTGTGTGCAGTGTTAGGTGTACGTTTGCTCAGGTGATGTTAGGTGTTAGGCTGAATGAGGACGATGGACCACCTTGCTGGCGTCTCTGCTGTCCGTCCCGGGACAGGGAGGGGTTTTCTGTGGAGCCTGGAGGTAATCATAGGACAGTCACTCAAACACACGCTCTCAGAGGAGTCCTTCACGGGAGGAGACCTGCCTGTGTGACCCGATCACAGGAGATGCATTTGAGACATGTGTCTCAACTGACCGCTAGTGATCGGATGACCCAAGACAGCAGCGATAAAGAGAGTTAACGGTTTTGAGACGGTGGACGGGACAGCAGTCAGCAGTGATACTGGTGAACAGACAGATCACAAACACACACAAAACAAGAAGTTTCAAAACCACGATGGCAGAGATGGAAATTAATTGCTAATTATGTTGTTCCTGGATGTTTATTGACCAGTCTGGCAGTGAAACGCCCTCTAGAGCTGTGCTTGTGTGTGATTCAGACACTTAGTGCAGAAGAGCGGTGTACTCATGTATGCGTGTATAAACAGAGCTGTAGCTCTCAAGTCTTATTCATAATGTAGCATATATAATGACAATATAACCGTGGTTTGATTTTGATGGCTTTATTGTACATTTAATGACTTTGGTTGTCCATTTCTGAACTGCTGTTAGATGCATAAGAAATAATTAGTGTTTACATAATTTGTATCTATAGACTACTGTTCAAAAGGTCATTGGTATTTTTTTTATAAAATACTATTATTCAGCAAGGATGCATTAAATTCATCAATAGTGTCATTTATAATATTACAAAAGATTTATATTTCAAATAAATGCTGTTTGAACATTCTGTCCATCAAAGAATCCTAAAAAATAAAATGCATCACAGTTTCCACAAAAATATTGTGCAGCACAGCTGTTTTCAACATTGATAATAATCAGGAATGTTTCTTGAGCAGCAAATCAGTATATTAGAATGATTTCTGAAGATCATGTGACACTGAAGACTGGAGTAATTATGAAGAAAATTCAGCTGCGCATCACAGAAATAAATTACAGATTAACATACATTCACATAGAAAATAGCTGTTTTAACTCGTAATAATATTTCACAATTTTTACTGTATTTTTAATCAAATAAATGCAACCTTGGACTTTTCTCCAAAAAAACTTACCGACCTCAAACATTTGAACAGTAGTACATTATTTCTATATGTGCACACACACACACACATACACACACACACGGTGCTTCTTCACACATCAGCGAGGGCTGGATCAATACCGACTGCCAGATCTGAGCATGGACTTGGTTTGCTTTAAAGAGGTGCAGACATGTGGTGGCAGAGAATATAAAGCCGTAAGCAGTTGCATGAAGACAGAAAGCCAGAGCAGGCCAGATGAAGAGACAGACAGAAGTGGTAAAGGCACCTCGGGCTGAGCTGAGACTTGACTGGCCTCTGCTGGAGCAGCAGCGATAGTGCAGGAGCCAGCCAGCCCAGAGAAGCACGCCTTACTCAGAAAGAGAGAGGTGAGCTCCTCTTCCAAACTCTACAGGGGTTGTGCACAGGGCAAGACATGAAACGAGCAGGTACAGGGACAACAGACACAGAAACAAGAGAGAGAGAGAGAAACACAAAAGCACTTCAGTGATTCTACAGAGTGAGGAGAGAACAGCTACTAACACAACATGCACACACACTACAGGAATAGCAGTAAAGCATTTAAACATGAACAGAGCAGAGGGCATGTGTGCGAACAACAGTGTTTGTTACCCAGAAACAGTGTTCAATGGGTGACGGCATCAAGAATGTGAAACGGGTGCAAATAAAATGCAAAAATCACTCACAAGCACAAGAAATACACGTGCAAAAATGTGCAATATAGTCTTTGGCAGGAGCTGATCATTTACACTGACTGATAAAAGAGTAAATTTAAAGCATATACAAATAAACAAAAAGAAAGAGACAACGTGACTGCAACTGAGCAAACCTAAACAATGAGAGAAGCATTCTGCTAGAAAACGCGAAATATTCATGAGCAGTGAGGAAACCAAAGGACAGAACGAGCAAACATAAAGCATGAACAACAGAACTCAAAGAGCCAATCAGAGTGAACGGATGCACCAATCAGATTGAGTACTGCCCCGCCATTGGCTAGTGTAGAGGACAGGAGGCGTGCGTGTGTGTGAGACAGTTGGGATTATGGGTCGTCTTCTTAAATCTACTTAGACTCAAGCAGACAATAATGCATTGTGACGTCAGGAGTGACAGGTGTTAGTGAGGCATCTCAGAGGCACTGAAGTCGCTCGCTTTCCTCCACGGACAGCCGTCTGAGCAGCCATTTCTAGTTAAATGACTACTCACGATTCATACGTTTTCAACTCGATTCAGGAATAATTTTTGCAAATTCAGACCAATGCAATCAGATTCACAATGAGATTCAATTTAATTTTGAATAATGATTTGATTCCGGGTTTTTCTAAGTGCATTCATACAGTAGATATAAATGCTTCTAATGAGTTAAGAGTATACGCATTTAATGTGTGTCCGTACAGGCTACTCCAAATAGAACAACGAGTGCAATGTTCTGATAAAATATTTTTTAGAGCTGAGAACACCTTGCAAACTATTCCATACTTCAGATTTTTTTTTTTTTAAAGACTGAAACAAACGGGTCACAATTCAAAAAGCCAGGTTTTAAGATCAATATGTGACCCTGGACAACAAAACCAGTCATAAGGGTCAATTTTATTAAATTGAGGTTTGATGTATGGTTTGTTATGATAGGACAATATTTGGCCGAGATGCAACTATTTGAAAATCTGGAATCTGAGGGTGCAAAAAAATCTAAATATTGAGAAAATCTCCTTTAAAGTTGAACAATTGAAGTTCTTAGCAATGCATATTACTAATCAAAAATTAAGTTATGAAATATTTATGGTAGGAAATTTACAAAATATCTTCATGGAACATGATCTTTACTTAATATCCTAATGATTTTTGTCATAATAGAAAAATCCATAATTTTGACCCATACAATGTATTGTTGGATATTGCTACAAATATATCTGTGTTACTCATGACTGCTTCTGTGCTCCAGGGTCACATATGTACATTGGAAGGATTGGTAAATGATGCATTGAGAAACATATGTCTATCGTTACACCCCCTTATTCAATAGAATATTAGAAGACACTTATTTACGCAATATTTTCCCGACTGTCCCACCGTGCAACAGAAAACACCCAGAGTAAACCAGCTTCTCAGCAGAGCAGAGGGAGAGGGGCATGCAGAGCATCTGAGGCGGCGTCCGAATCCCGAGCAGAAGCACACGTACCCCTTGAGCCTGCAGGCGCAGGGAGGTGGCAGGGCTGCCCGTCAGGCGCTTGTCCCACTGACTGGGCCTGGGCTCGGGCGTAGCCTCCATAAAACTGCGTTTTAGCTCGCTAATGCTAGCCTGATGTTTCAACACATCCTCCTGGGTCTTATCCAAGTCCTTATCCAAGAGGGAAGCAGGGGAGGACAAAGGGACAACCAAGAACCAGCACATTAGTCATGGAGAGAGCTGAACCAAGTTAGAGTCGAACCTCACTGCTCATCTGACGCACCCCAGCAGACGACGGGAGGCAATATTTCATGTGCACTCATGATGTTAGGCTGTAGGCCGCTAGGAAGATCGCTAGATTTGGACCAGAGCTGTCAGGTTCTGGAACATCTTTCAATAACTAATGATGTCCAGTGTTATTGCTTTAGTAGTAATTTGACACAAAAGAAAATGAGGTTGTGAGGGACAGAAATACACTTTGGTAATGAAGTGAAAATGAAGAACGAATGGGTGTGACATCATTACAAACAAAATCTGGTTCATCTGGAGTTTGTTTCGATGAGTCCAAACATTTCGCCAGAGCACATTTCTGAACCACTGAAACAAACTCCACACAAACTTTGTTTACGCCAGATTTCATTTGAAATGAAGTCACACATTCGTTCAGCCATTCGTTCTTCAGGTGTAACATCATTTCTAAATTAATCTGGCTAAACCAAAGTTCTGGTTTGTTTTGGTGGTTTTGAATAGTTTGCCACTGTAGACTTTTCAGAAAACTTTCCAGGAAACTAATCGCAAGCAGTATACGGTTGCTCAGGTATTTCAAACTTACTTTAATTTAACTTTTTTAACAAAAAGCAACTTCGGAGTAAGTATAACAGAATCATTACATCTTATACATCCAGGTGTTTATAGTCCAGCTGACAGAACACTGCAGAACTTTTATGGAAAGTTGCATTTTCACAAATTGTAGATGCTAAAAATGAGCTCAAGGCCTTAAAACAATACTATTGCTCCGACTGTACATCTGTCCCTCATTCACTCATTTTCAATCATATCCAGTGAAATAAGCTGTCTACTTAAACCCTTAAACCCTACGGTCATCATCCTGAATAAGATCAATCAGTCTTCCACATCTGAAGGACCCTGGCAATCCCAGTATAGGTTTGGTTCTGCTGAACTGGTGGGATTACAAGGGCCAGGTCAGAGGTCAGCGTCTGTGGGGAGCAGTGAGGCAGGACTTGTTTACACACTGAGGACTGGAGCGGTGCAGTGAGACACTGCTTCAGAGCCAAAGACACAACTGCTGCTGAGACACCAGACACTGAGTGCACACTCATCTAAACTGAAGAGAGTCTTTCTCTTGTTCCAGGTTAACACGTAGAGAATACTAAAACATCAGTAGGCTGACACTGTGATTGATCTGTTTGCCTTTTATCAGGACCTCTCATTATTTGCCAAAAGGAATCAAAAATGTATAACTATTTACTACTAGTGTTTGGTGACAGTGGTCACACACTTCAGCTTTAAACTCTTGACATTTAGACCACATTTTCCTGCTAACCACAAACCAAATCCTGTCCTGTCTCAGGGCTCGGGAGCCAGGTGTCTTTGGCACTGACAGGGTCACCCCAGGATGAGTATATCCATTTAGTTATAAAATCAAATGTGAACAATCACCACAACCGAAGCAGAAAGTCACCTGTCTGGTTAGGGAAATACTATTAGTGTTGTTATGAGAACCATTCCCACATGACATTTACACAAACATTATCACATAAATTCATTTCACCCGCAGACATGCACCCGCTTTAACATGCAGCCCACACACACACTAATGCATGCACACAAAGCCTGAGAGAGGAAGAGTGAGAGGCAGCCCAGGACAGTAGCCAGAGAGGGGACACACGTCCACCATCCATTATGCTTTTGCTCTTTTTTTCTTTCTTTTTCATTGATTACAGATGACATACGAACCTCCAACATTAAATTGCTATGTCTGACATATATATTTTCCCCCTGCACTCTCAACTTGCTCTGTGGATTAAAAATGAGAACACATTTGAACAAATAGGAAAAAGACAGATGGTAATGAACTAGAGTCAAATCTGATGAACATCTCTGATGAGGAGAAAATGTTGCATAATGGAAAATGAAAGTCTGAGAGCACCAGCGAAAATGCTTCTAATGTGCATCCCAAATGAAATTGTCAGCATATCAATTTGAGTGTTGAACTGAAAACGTTCTTGAATTTAAGACAGCAACTTCCAGCTTTAAATTGATCTTCAATCTAATGCACTAGAGCATTAATGAGCTCTCAGGCTTTCTGATGTGACTGTAGGCTGATTTCCTGATCTGTATCAGGGTTCTTGGAAGTAACCAACCAACAGGCAAATCAGCATTTAATCACAAGTCATCAATCTAGCACTGCTTAGCCAGTCAATCAGCAAATTACTCCAGAGAGCTCACGTGATTTGAGCCTCATTTGCAGTTGAAATTACAGAAAAAGCACAGGATAACAGCAAATAAAACAAACAACCATCACCACAGCAAAGAAAGCCAAGATTCCACATCAAACAACCATGATGCAAGAACCCCATCACTTTCAATTGAACAAAAACATGAAATTAATTAATAAAGACAGTGAATTACAACAATTTGCATCTCAAAAAAAAAGTGAAAGACCTTTCTCTCAGGAGCGCCAGCACCATCCGTCTGCTCATGCCATCGAAGATAAAAGATGAAGATTAGTTCAAAACCTGTCATACAATACCTCTGGACTGTGTGCTAATTATATGAATGTGATTACAGATGCATGCTGGGAAGGTTAGCAGACCTCAAAGGCCGTTTCAGAGGTGATGGATGTGGCTGCATCCGCGTTTGGCTTCTCCATGACCTCCACCTGTGGACTCTAATTGGTGGAATAATGGACAAAATAGTCTGAAAAGGTGAAATGGATGATGGAAGGCCTGAATCCCCAATCAAAGTGATAAGGAGCGAGCCCTGAGCTCTGGGACAGACTGGTCTGAGTGAGATGCAGCTTTTCTGTTCGAGACTCTTATAAAATACCTGGAGAACTATAATGAACTCAGAGGGAAATCTATCCAAAATACATATAAATCTGCTGTTTACTGTAAGATTAAAGGGGTCATATGATGCAATTTCAAGTTTTCCTTTCTCTTTGGAGTGTTACAAGCTGTTCGTGCATATATAAAATCTGTAAAGTTGCAAAGACTAAAGTCTCAAACCCAAAGAGAGATTCTTTATAAAAGTGAATACTCATCCGCGCATTCAAACACGCCCCACATATCTACGTCACTGTGTGGTAAGATTTGCATAACAGCCAAATGTTTACCCAAAGAAAGAAGGCAGAACTTTTGTGTGTTTCCAAATACGGTAAGGGGCGTAACATTTCCGTCACACACTTGAGGTATTTGACCAATCACAACGCACTGGATAGCTGGCCAATCAGAGCACACCGCGCTTTTCAGAACGATGAGCTTTGTAAAAAACGACGCGTTTCAGAAAGGTGGGGCAGAGAGGAGTAACAATAATGTACAGTATGTGGAAAATAATGTTTTTGAACCTTAAACCGCGTAAACACACTGCATTACACCAAATAATGTTATTTTTAGCATCGTCATATGACCCCTTTAAAACTGGTCGAGTGGTTCAGGTCTAATAAATGCTCCAGCTGAAGTGGGGAAAGAGATTTTTCAGACAGGATGTGGACTATAAATAGAGTCCCACTGGAATGCTGCTGATTTAAACAGCTACAATCTGAGCGCAAGGACTAATCTGCATTTCACACTGAAAATCTGGCACTGGAAGGTGGAGCGGGAGAGAGAAGAGCTATAGAGGCAAACAGTGACAAAATGCACACAGTAGCGATTAGGAGGTAGGCAAACGGGGAGGAAGGAATGGGGAGGTCAGGGATCGGTTTAGGCAGCGGGGTCACACTGCATTTCCTCTGGAGCGCTCGTCTCAGGCATGACCTCTGCTGGCCTGAAGCGCACGTGTGTTTTTGGCTCCAGATAGCACAGGGACAGGGCCAGAGGCAGCGCCAGCAGCAGAGACAGCGCCACCGACTGGCAGGTGGAGAGGAAGACGGCGAAGATGAGCAGGAAGGAGGGCAGGAGGGAAGGGGAGGAGAGGGGCAGGTGACGCTGCAGTCCGGCGGGGAGCAGCAGAGCGGCGCAGTCCTCCGGCAGACAGGGCAGACTGATGCAGCCATCCTCGTCCAGCAGCGAGGGCAGACGCAGACCCCTGCAGAAGCGGAGCACGGACAGACCCAGCTCTTCGGACGCACCCTCGCCGCTGCTGGATTCTTCAGCCGGCCAGCTCACAGGCTCAGAGTCCGGTTCGAGGTGGAGGTCAGGCTCGTCCTCGGAGATGTCGGACAACACGTCCAGCTCAGAGATGGTGTCGAGAGTGGGCGGCAGGGAGGAGAGGGTGGAGGAGGACGGGGAGAATGGGAACATGAAGAGAGACTGTGTGTGTGCAACGACAGAATGCAATGGAAGAGGAATGTGCATGGCAAAAAGACATGGTGGAGTGCGCAGGGAAAGAGAAGGGGAGAGAGAAACACAACATTAGTCAGTGAGCCGAGTCGAGGTCGGGGGGTGAGGGATGACACATTAGGAAAGACTCTGATATTTAGGGGTGTGCTAGTGTGTGTGTGGGCAAGCGTTAGACAACATAAGCTGGCAGAGTGTTGATGCAGAAGCTCAGGGGGAGAGAGGAGGGCATTTTCACACCAGGCTGTGGAGTCCAATCTATCTCAATCCGGTTTCTTCAGAGGCCGTGAAAGCAGTTCTCAATGAGAGCCCGTTAACACGAAGGAAGATAACTATAGAGATAACGATAAAGGTATTGTTCTAAAAATCGTTCTCAATATTAAAGAATAGCAGAGTCCACACCACAACTATAATGATAAAGGCACAGAGAAACGATATTGTTGGAATCACTTTCAAAATATTTTTTTTCCAGCTGATGAACGATAAAAGCATTAACACCTAATCAGAATCAATTCTGATCTCACGAGCTGGAGAATTTAAAGCGGCAGACGAGCGTGTGCTCAGAATAAATAGACGATATCGTCCGCTGGTATGGACGCTAATATCTTTATCGTTATAGTTATTGTTCTTGGTGTGAACGAGCCTTAAGAGTGTCTGGGGTACAGCTCACTGTTGGTTTAAAAGCAATCTGGACTAATTTGTGGAAGTAAACAACTATTGACAGTGCATTATTTTGGTTTATACAGTGCAGTTGTGTTACGCGTCCCGAGTTTGAATCCCGACTCGAGGACCTTTCCTGATCCCACTCCCCTTTCTCTCTCTCTCCCACTTCACTTCCTGTTAGTTCTGATCTGTCCTGTCATAATAAAGGCAAAAATGCCATACATACATACATATACAGTGGGTACGGAAAGTATTCAGACCCCCTTAAATTTTTCACTCTTTGTTATATTGCAGCCATTTGCTAAAATCATTTTTTTTCCCCTCATTAATGTACACACAGCACCCCATATTGACAGAAAAACACAGAATTGTTGACATTTTTGGAGATTTATTAAAAAAGAAAAACTGAAATATCACATGGTCCTAAGTATTCAGACCCTTTGCTCAGTATTTAGTAGAAGCACCCTTTTGATCTAATACAGCCATGAGTCTTTTTGGGAAAGATGCAACAAGTTTTTCACACCTGGATTTAGGGATCCTCTGCCATTCCTCCTTGCAGATCCTCTCCAGTTCTGTCAGGTTGGATGGTAAACGTTGGTGGACAGCCATTTTTAGGTCTCTCCAGAGATGCTCAATTGGGTTTAAGTCAGGGCTCTGGCTGGGCCATTCAAGAACAGTCACGGAGTTGTTGTGAAGCCACTCCTTCGTTATTTTAGCTGTGTGCTTAGGCTCATTGTCTTGTTGGAAGGTAAACCTTCGGCCCAGTCTGAGGTCCTGAGCACTCTGGAGAAGGTTTTCGTCCAGGATATCCCTGTACTTGGCCGCATTCATCTTTCCCTCGATTGCAACCAGTCGTCCTGTCCCTGCAGCTGAAAAACACCCCCACAGCATGATGCTGCCACCACCATGCTTCACTGTTGGGACTGTATTGGACAGGTGATGAGCAGTGCCTGGTTTTCTCCACACATACCGCTTAGAATTAAGGCCAAAAAGTTCTATCTTGGTCTCATCAGACCAGAGAATCTTATTTCTCACCATCTTGTGGTCCTTCAGGTGTTTTTTTGTGTCTTGCACTGAGGAGAGGCTTCCGTCGGGCCATTCTGCCATAAAGCCCCAACTGGTGGAGGGCTGCAGTGATGGTTGACTTTCTACAACTTTCTCACATCTCCCGACTGCATCTCTGGAGCTCAGCCACAGTGATCTTTGGGTTCTTCTTTACCTCTCTCACCAAGGCTCTTCTCCCCCGATAGCTCAGTTTGGCCGGACGGCCAGCTCTAAGAACGGTTCTGGTCGTCCCAAACGTCTTCCATTTAAGGATTATGGAGGCCACTGTGCTCTTAGGAACCTTAAGTGCAGCAGAAATGTTTTTGTAACCTTGGCCAGATCTGTGCCTTGCCACAATTCTGTCTCTGAGCTCTTCAGGCAGTTCCTTTGACCTCATGATTCTCATTTGCTCTGACATGCACTGTGAGCTGTAAGGTCTTATATAGACAGGTGTGTGGCTTTCCTAATCAAGTCCAGTCAGTATAATCAAACACAGCTGGACTCAAATGAACGTGTAGAACCATTTCAAGGATGATCAGAAGAAATGGACAGCACCTGAGTTAAATATATGAGTGTCACAGCAAAGGGTCTGAATACTTAGGACCATATGATATTTCAGTTTTTCTTTTTTTAATAAATCTTCAAAAATGTCAACAATTCTGTTGGTGCTGTGTGTACATTAATGAGGAAAAAAAATGAACAAATGATTTTAGCAAATGGCTGCACAAAGAGTGAAAAATTTAAGGGGGTCTGAATACTTTCATATATATATAAAATTATAAATATAAACTTTCAGTAATATTATCAATTTGACTGCACTGCCACTATCGGATGATGAAATCTAAACTGAGCTGATTTATGACACTATTGTCTTCTGTTGAGCTGCTTTATTGCTGAACTGAACTTGTTTCTGAACTGAACTTGTTGACTCTCCAACACTGAAAGACAGACTGAACTGAATCAACACTGAATCTAAATTGAGCTGAATGTCACTATTGTCTTCTGTAGAACTACTTGACAGCTGAAACTGAATGATAACTGATACATTTTAAAACAGTAACACTGTTATTTTCCTGTTTATTAATGTGAAACAGTCTGTATTGTAGAATGTGAAATACATATAAAGCTGCTCATCTCCACAGAAACAGCCTTTAGCGAGCAGCTTGCATTTGATGCATCTTTTGCAAGTCCACTGTGCTAATCTATGCTAAGTTTTGGTAGTAAAACCAATGAGGGACATTCTGGTACATTTCTGAGGTCACAAGTTGTCAGAATTCAACGGTTTTGTTTGGGAACCACATTCAAGTGACAGTTCAGTCGGTATAAAAGTAATCTGGCCTAATTTGAACAAGTGAGCTGCAGAAGTAATGATGTGATTAGAGGTCGACCGATGTATCGGATTTACCCACAAACCCACCCAATTGTTACTCAAAACTAGCCCAATCGCGTTTCGAGGGGGGTCCACCGGTAAAGCTCACGTTCCGGGGGTAAAATACATGTTTTAGATGCATGCATTAAGATTGGCATTCGGGAAAATACAGACGCACATTTAAATATAGTTGACACAAAATCCTGCCACACCACAGAGCACCATTCACATAGTTCTCCATTAAATTACATTAGATTTTTTACAAATCACCCTAGGCTGTAAAATTGTTTATTGTGAATTTTTCTGAGAAATATTTGTCTTTCTGTGGCTCTAATAATGTCTGTATGCTTTATATAGAGAGCTGTAATATAGATAGCGCTTCCTCTTTTTTTTTAAACACCAAACTCCTCTGTCACACAAGTAAACATGTTCATTTGTGGATTAAACTGTTTTAGACCACCGCTCGAGCTGAACGTGACGGGCCGGTGTGTGAGATACCTTTGAGTTCTCCTGGACTCAGCGCTGTGCTTTCCCCCGGTGTGTGACTAACGAATTCTGTTCATTAATTAAGTGTTCTAAAAAAGAGGCAAATAAAGTGGGAGAGTATACATACAATATCCATATGCAAGTAATTTCAATGCTATGGATTGTGTGTAGATATTTAAAGATGACCATCTTTAAATGAAATGTAACACTTTAAAATAAGAGTACATTTGTAACATTAAGATTAAGTATCGTTCCTTGTTAGTGTGTTAATTTCAACATTTACCATTACTAAAACATTTTTACATTTTAAAGTTTCTTCTGTTAACATTAGTTAATAAACTATCAGCTAACTAATGTTTAATATAATAAGTAATATTAATATTTTCAT
This sequence comes from Barbus barbus, assembly GCF_936440315.1. Lineage (NCBI taxonomy): Eukaryota > Metazoa > Chordata > Actinopteri > Cypriniformes > Cyprinidae > Barbus > Barbus barbus. The sequence goes on from NC_136742.1 coordinate 2,481,834, forward strand.
TCATTTACTAATTATGGTTCAGTATCCATTTTAAAAACTATTAATTAAACATTTTAAAACGATTAATCGTTATCGGCCAGTGTGGTCCAACCTAGCTATCAGTATCGGTGAAATCCACTATCGGTTGACCTCTAGATGTGATTTTCTTTTTATTCTTTGAATCACGTGCTTTACGTCTGTGGCAGAAGCTACACAGGTGAACAAACAGCTGGTAGAGAGAAAGTGAACTCTGGTTCAGACCCAGTGTGAACACGCCCTGAGAGAAGCACAGAGGCATCTGTCTGGATTCCAGTGTCCTAAATGAGAGTAACTCAATCAAGAGCTCTTCAGTGGGCTGGACCTACATCATATCTAACGAACGGGCCGGTGACGAGCAGAGGGGTGGAATGTCGGTCGCCACGGAAACAGCCAATAACAGGCTAGATAACGCTGTTATTGTCACAAAGCTGGCTTGTGTGCGTTTGAGGGCAGTTACACAGACAGGATGAAGTTCTCAAAGTGCTAACATCCTCCATTGGTTTGTGTGTGAAAGACTCTCTTCATGTGAGAGCTGTAGGTTACGGCAGGAATGCCAGCGCTCCTTCAGGGCTCACGGACGCCATGAATACAGGCCTTTGACGGACAGAGAAATGTCACGTCGGGGTGGCAGACCGACTCGAGGCATACGGGTCAGCTGGGGATGGTGGTTTCTCCGGGTATTGTTCAAGAACCGGACCGTGTGAGCCGTGTATGTGTGTGTCTCCAAACAGAGGACGATCCCAGTGTATTACAAAACATTTACGCAGCATCATTCTAGGTTTAGCTTGAGTTATCATTTCAACAAATCAAACCAGAATCAATACAAAAAAATGGGGGAAAGATGAAGCACCAAAAGAAGTATTTTCATTAAACACCCTAAGAGAGAAACTCAGTGATGCAGTATGAGTGGGAAGGCATCTGTACATTTAACATCTGAGCAGTTATTGTTCCAGAGCACTTCCTATAGATCTGAGGACTGTGATGAAGATGATGAAGAGGGTCTTTCTCACCTTAGAGTCAGAGTTGAGCTCCAGAGCCGGGCCGTTCTCTCCAGCGCCTGCAGCTTGACTGTAATCACTCACATTCACCACAGGAGCTGCCACCACACACACACACACACACACACACACACACACACACACACACACACACACACACACAGTTAACCAGTAGTCCTTGTGTTCACATCTGTAAACAGTGCTGTCTGAAACCACATAGCAAATCTGAGACTTTTTTAAAACTAAAGTTTCAAATTTCCAATTCAACATTTCTCTCAAACTGTTATGTTGGTCAATTATTTGATTTTTATTGACAAATTTTGAATTCAACTAGAGAAGAATCTTCAGTAGAAACCGTGATCTCAGACACCACCGTATGGCTAAACATGTCTGTTTTTCATTAAATGTTTGGATTTTAAAACAATCATAATGTTTATTAAAAATCGATTCATAAACACCTCAGCTAGAACAGTATGGCATACATTTTGTACTGAAAATAATAAATAATTGTAACTGATGCTCCCAAGACAATCACAAATCTACTCTCTACTGCTCAAACATTTACACATTAATCGTTTCTCATGAGGACTAGGGTTGGGTATCGTTTCAATTTTATCGATTCAGATTCTTTTCGATTCCCAGTTTTGATTGCAATGTGATTAAATAATGATATCAAACATTTAAGCTGTGTCTCTTTTTTGCAAACCATTTATTGGAGCTGAATACCATGAACAAAAATCAACAGGCGACATAAAAGCTGGACTCTTCAGTTTTTTTTATTTTTTCCCCCCGATGGAAGTTGTGGTTCTCTCATGATTCTGAAGAAAAAAATATTAGACAAATAAACAAAATCCCATGTAATTTATGAATGACTCACTCAGGATGTGCTGGTTTCATTACTGGATGAAATCTCTTGTATGTTTCAAAGACAAATACATTTTAACAGCCCCTTCTCGCCACCTACTGGCGTAACAATGTAATCGATAAATCTTCATTTGAAGCGTCAAATTACTTTCAAACGGATATTTACTCTATTTGAATCGCTACCGTACATATCAGAGTTTATATCTGAACTATAAACTTTTATAACAGTGCTTCTGTGATTTGAATGTTTGTAACAGAAATAATGATACTGTGTGGTTAAAAAGACTGACAGCTGCTCTCTTCAGGTCAGCAGCAGCGCGAATGCAGATCACACTCAAATCACACCGGTGTGATCGTATGCTGCACAGACGAACCGAGTGATCACAACATTGGGATCGCACACGACAAAGGTTGAGGAATGAAAGAGACGAATTATTGTAATTTAGGAATAGAATCACGTGTTTGAATCATGTTCGCAATCTTTAACGATCTATTAAATTAATGTCATGTTGGTGGTGACACCTCTCTTGCAACATATTTAGCTATCACAGATATTATACTTAGCTTTTTTGGCTTCTGATCGCAAATGCAGCGAAATTTTGGAGTGCTTAGATTAGCGAGCAAGGTCCTGGCAGATGAAAAAAAAAAAAGAAGCACATAGGAATCGATAAGCGGAATCGAAATTTTAATTTGACAACAAGTATCCGATTCCTGACCTTAAGTATCCGATTCTGGAATCCGAATCCATTTTCGATTCCCAACCCTAATGAGGACGCCTAGAAAAATACATCAGCGTGGCACTAAAGTCATAAAAATCATTCATTCAGATGTCAATTCATTTGTGGTAGAGGAGCAAGTTTTGTGATCATATGAACCCAAGAAAATGCTGCTCACATCAGTCACATGACTGTTATCTGTAAACAAAACATCTGTTTACTGCTTGGACAATTAACTTTTTAGTCAAAGAATCCTGAAAAAAAAGTATCAAAGGTCCATACAAATATTTAGCAGCACAACAGTTTCAACACTGATAATAAATCAGCATATTAGAATGATTTCTGAAGGATCATGGGACACTGGAGTAATGGCTGATGAAAATAAACTTTGATCACAGAAATACATAAGTATATTAATAACAGTTTTTTCAGTATTTTTGATCAAATAAATACAGCCTTGATGAGCATAAGAGACTCAATTAAAAAACATTAAAAATCTTACTGATCCCAAACTTTTGAATGGCAGTGTACTATAAAAATAAACATGGTAGTATGCAGTATACTGCACAGTATTTGATTCCAAACATGGCCCAAACCTCAGCTGGGACTCTAAAGCCCCTGAGGTCAAATGACATTTACATCCAAAGACATCAATCACACACACACACACACACACACACACAATCTGGATATGGTTTATATAAGCATTCTTATGGGAGTGTGTTCTAGTAAAGCAGAGGACCACTACAGTCCACACTTCTGAATATAGAGTACTAACACTCAAACATGCACTATATATTAGTAACCAGTGAATAATGGATCAGACAGTACTGAGGAACATGTGAGCACTCTTTTCCCACCTCCCGCTCAGCATCGGCATGACCTGCTTTGAGCGGTGTGAAAGTAGGCTAATGTAGCCTGCGCTGCTGGGACGTCCGTTTCATCATGTCACGCTGTGACAGCTCTGAGACGCAGCAGAACTGGGCCACACACAGTTCCCCAGGCATCCACCAGAGGGCAACATCATTAAAACACCACGGCCCTGACTGGATTCCCAGCAGGAGGAAAAACAGGGTCATTTTAATAGAGAAGAGCTGGAAAAGCAGATTCTCCGAAGCTTTCATCAGTGTTCACATCGGCTGCGCATGAATCGATGCGGAGCATCCCAGCTCACAGGGATGATGTATTTTGTGTTATGATGGATTATTGAGCGTCCATCATATGATGCTGATGTGTGCTCACAGTAACAACAGATTCAGTATTGAGAGAAGCATAATTCAGCCTGAGAGCGCTAACACACTGCCCTCTAAACGGGGTGAATGCTGACCACGTGCTAACCAGTAAAAAATGAAAGGGCTAGACACGCCAATACACAACCCCGAAAACAGAAAACACCTCTGACTCCGTTTGATTCTCCAGCATCACATCACACAAAAATAAACCCTCCTGCTCACTGCTGGAAAGACTCGGGCAGAAAAGAGACTGCTGATAGTGACCAGAGCTGAAGCTATCTTTAGCCTGATCGCTCACAATGTTGACCAAACCACTTCTTAAAGGAATGTTCTGAGTTCATTAGACTAAAGCTCCACATGATCAGCAGAAAATAATTCACTCTTCACCCAGTTTTAAAGGAACCATGAAATGGAGCACCAAAATGTTCTTGATGTTAACACACATAAGAGGTTACTCTACAGTAAAAGCATGCCGCAAGTTTCAAAACTCTGAACTAACTCCTTCAAAATATGAATGATGGTTTTCTGCCCTTCTAAAACATCTGGATTTGAAATCAAGAGAATGGTGACTTCACAATTTCTTCTCGACACGCCCCCTTAATATGTGTCATCATCTGTAGTTGAGCAGGAGTGTTCTGAACAAATCATATCTGTCCATCAATCACAAGATCATACTGCTGCTGGATAATGATGTTGAGTAAGGCTGTCAAACTAACTGTGCGTTCACACCGCCGCCGGCGAGAGCGTCAAAGTGGCCGGAAGTCATTCATTTTCAATGTGAGCCGGCGGCGAGCTCCGGCGAGTCTTGGACGGTGAGAGCGTCGAGGAGAGTTGAAGTCAGGTCAACTTTATGGTAATGAGCTATGACGCGGTTGGGCGGCAACCAATCGGAATGTAGAAGTCCTCCGCTTGAGAGGGTTCCAGAGAACGCAGTCCTGTAAACTTTGGTTCCGACCACATTAGTTCCCAAGCAAAATGGAAGAGAGATTAATTATTGCTGTGGCGGGTTTCCCGATAATATTTGACGTGTCCCTGTTTGTGTACAGGGACATAAATAAAAATTATAGGGGACATTTTCCCGCTACAACGTTTGTTTTTCAGCGGGAATGCAATTTATTTGCTCAAAACAACACCGATTTGACCAATTGCATTAAGGCTACACTTCAATCTGGACAGTTTGTAATGTAGGCTGCACACAAATGAATGTTAATTAAAGACCAAGGCTAGTAAATGTCTCCTATAATGTTGAAATTAGACTAGCACTTAACCATGAACACAAACACCACACAAATGGCTTTTAATTGGATCAACCTGCTTGTTTCCAAGCGGCTCCTTTAAATACAAGACGAGCATACGATCTACGTCAGAGCGTCAGCGCGTCCACGAATCTTTTCTACAGCGTCTCAGTCAGGGCGGCCAGGGCGAATTTTGACGCTCTGGTCGGCGGCGGTGTGAACGCACAGTCAGACATCGTTCTGTCAGTGGAAAAAAGAAAACTGCATAGCCTTAATAAAGATCCGCGCATTAGAAATGCATGGTTTATTTTTAATGACGTGCATGAGCAAGATATTTTGTTGTTCATATTTCGCGATTAGTTTTGTGAATTATTCTAAACACGCGGGTGGTTTTTCACAATATCTTTATTGAAAGATACAGCAGTGCCAAACATTCTGTCCTCAGAGAAAATGCAGGTCAGCACATTTATTTAGAATTTTACTGTGTTTGTAATAAACGTCAAACCAGCATTTAACACTATGCATTGAAACACACGACATGCTGTAAATGAGGGCGGGGCTACAGTGTGACAAAGTTAGCCAATCGCAGCAATGTTTCTGCAAGAGGAAACGCCCCTTAAAATTAAGCTTTTTTCCCCCAGAGAGCGAAAATGAGGATGAAAATGAAAAATTCTGCAAACTAACCTTGATAAATGTAATATATAAATCTGAAACGGCATTTCATGACTCCTGAAGTACAACGCAAAAGTAAAGTAAAACGTGTGAAATAAGTGTACTGCTGCAACGCCAAGAGGGTTTACAGGTCAAAATGTAAAGCTCATATTTTTGTTAAATACTTGCATTTTTTCAATATTTTTATGCAGTGTTTTGTTTGTGGAGTGTCCGCTCTGCTCTGACCCTGATCAGTGGCGTTCATCATGAACACATATAGCAGCCTGACGCTGATGCTTTCTGTGCTTCATTCTGCTCTGCCTATAAAACCCTCATTTCCTCTGAGCTCATCTCTCCTGCTCGCTCCACAGACAGGAAACAGATGTCCCTCATTTCCTGTGTCTGTCTACGGCAGAGAGCCGGGACAATGCAGCTACATCTATTCATGCACACAGACACAACAACAGAACACAAGATCACCCCTCAACCGAAAACATATCAGGACACGAGAACAGCAGTGACGGATAAACCGCAGATAAAACAAACCCAGGTTCATTCATACAGAGAGAAACAAACATGACAAACGAGAGGTGAATAACAAGCATAATAAATGCTGAAGCCCCGTTCACACGAGCGGTGATTTACTCTCAGCAGGTCAAAGAGCGGCTGCTCCGCTGGACTCGTTTATCTTGCTTTAAGACTGTATGGAGCAGACGCTTTCAGTTTAGAGTTCAAGCATCCTTTGTCCAACTGAACTCAGCAGTTCTTATATCATTAAGAAAAGTGACAGTGGGGCCGGTGTTTAACCATGAAACTGATCTCAAAGAAACCTATCTGCATTTTTACATATGAATTATTTAGTGTTTATTAATCTGTCTTCTTCATGGGGACTGCTGCAGCTGATTTCAGGTTTACCAATCTAGTAAAGACATTTGGACCCACACCACACACACACACACACACACACACACACACCATACACACAGCGAGAGAGAGAGACCTCAGCTGAATGGCCTCATTCACCGCTGGGAGATTTCCTGCAGATAAAGAGTTCATAGCCTGGAAGCTCACACGGCCCGGGGAAGAGTTCACTGACAAACACGCTGCGTCACGCCTGCTGTGGTAACATCAGCCGTCACGCTTGTTTTCTGCTCCTCTTGAGGGTACAGATGAGATTTGGGCATGCTGTACTGAAAAAAAAAAAACAGGCGCTGTGCCTCAGTGCCTTTCTAAGTGCCGACGCTGACTGGAGACCAGAGAGTTCGTGGGAGCAGATAAAAGACTTCCTGTGTGTGTTTGTGTGAGGGCACTGGTGCACACACACATACACACAGCTATACCATGGCCTGAACACACAGGCCATCCTATGCAACATTTAATATTTATGAATATATTACATAAAAATTAATAATTTCAGCAATTGGTTTTGGCCAAGTATATTTCCAGTTGGGCTGGGCTGTATATCAGAAATCGCAATAATTCTGCTCTCTATATAAAATGAGTGAATATTAAATGTTTTGCTTGCATTTAAGTAAGCCAAACTAATACCGCTTTTTCATTTCACAACTGTGACCATTGCTTTCAAACTCCTGTATATGCGTTTTATTTTTTACAACTACATTGACCATTGTAGCTAATTACAGACACTTCTGTTAAACACCAATCAGATGTTTTAGTCAGTCTGGAGGCAAACACTAGAGGCTTTCGTTTAGCATGTCTCAACTAACAACATAAATGCATAGTAAAAAAGATACTCACTGATTATAAAGAAGTGATTTTAAAGGGAACGCTCCTTTCTCACTTTGCCTAATTTTTCATGCCACTAGCTACTCACTACAAAGGACTGGCAACTGGATTTAAATGCAAGATTGAATACAAAAATGTTTTGTCGCAACAACCACAACTTTTTGGTAAGGAAGCTTGCACTTTGTTAACAATAACAATTGTCTCCAGATGTGGGACAAAAAAAACTTTACAAATTTTAAAAGTATTATATATCATCAAGACTTGGGAAAAATAGAGAGATACATTTTTTGCTGTATTGTCCAGCCCATATTTCCAATTCCAATTAAATGGCGTGTCAAGAAAAAGTGGATTTCACTTGAGTGTTGTTCTAATCAGCCTGACACAACCACACTGACTCGACTGATGCATGGGGATGTCATATCGAGCCGTTTCATTCAGGAATGCAGAACTCATACTTCAGCTAGAAACAAGACCTAGTGTTACTGTGACACACAGACGGAGCAAATGAGGTGCGATACCTCCATCAAGACTGCGAGAGATGCGTTTGCTGGAGGTGCGCTGGAAGTAGGGTGCGGGCCGGTCGATGAGGGAGCTGGCCTGTCGCGTCTGCGTCTGCGTTCTGCCGCTGTAGCGGAACTTGGAGCCCAGAGTCAGGAACTTGGTCTTGGTGGGCTGTTCAGGAGAAACCAACCTGTGAACAGAGACAGACAGCAGCGCTCAGAGAACACACACTACACACAGACGGTATCTACATGTGCTCAGATGTCCATTATGTCTTTCTTTCCAAATCATCAAGTTGTGATGTGATCTATTACTGACGTCAGACCGCAATGTGACAGAAAACACAACCGACAGCTAGTGAAAGAGGTTTTATTGAAAAAAAAATTTATAATAATTATATATAATATAAAGATATATTAGCTTTTGTAGGTTTAGTATTATTTTTCTTTTATTGAGTTGGTCTTGTAATGTGGGCCTGATAGATTCAGTAGATAATGTCATTTTACAGTACATGTACTTAATAATAAAAGTACTGCATAATGTAAGGTAACTACGTTTAGGTTTAAAGGTAGGCTCAGGGTTAGTACCTAGTTAATACCCAGTTTTTTGTAAACACTATCCTAAGTACTGTACATATTATGTACATGCAGATCGGGACTAAAATAAAGAGCTATTGATAACGTTGATTGAGATCACCGAGTCATTACGTCAATAAATTGCATTCGGTTACAAGCAAAACAATCCGTGACAAATGTTTACATTGGCAAAAGTGACATAGTACAGGAATCTGTAATGACCAACAATTGTGTTTGTTAAAACTGGTCTCATATCAGGCCAAAATGTCCTAACCACTGCATCCCTACTGCTGTTAGAAGTGTCAGAAGCATCTCCAGTTTAGTTGACAATTATCCTTATTATTCATTCAAGCCGTTCATGTTCTCCTCCTCAGGTGTTGGTGGGAGTTTGAGGACAGAACAGATGCATAACATTTCAGAAAGAAGAAAAGCACTCGGAGAACACTAAGTGTTAAAAACTGAGGAAAATGAGGAAGGTTGAACTCATATAAAGTGCATCAGCATGTGTTTGAGAGTGTGATGTGCTGGTGTTTGTGAATTATCTGTAGCTCCAGACTGCAGTCAGTGTGTTTGAGTTACAGACCAGCATACAAATCATGCCATCATGTCTTGAACAGGAGTCTGGCCCACAGAAATGAAGACAGACAGGTAAATGCTCTGGTTCAGTGTTTGGCAGCAGCGTCTCTACTAATAGTGAAACTGTTAGTTCATCTGCTTCAAGAACAGTGCCGTTGTTACCTTGCTAGTATAAAGATGAAGTCTGAGATTCAAATTCTGTCATTTTATAACTAAATTCACTAAATTGATGCACTTTGATGTGTCATGACAAATTACTGTATCTGCATCAGTTCAAGCTGCACATGAATCGATTATCTCTTCCTCTTTACTACTAGTTACAGCAGCAAATAAACATGAATTAACATCAGAAACAGAACAACTTACTGAAATCAATCACGTATTGTGTAATCAGTTTCAACCACGCAAAAAAAGATAGCAATAAAACAGCTTGAGAGCAATAATGTCACGTTTGATTAATTTGAACGAATTATTAAACATTTTAATACATATGTACTGTATTTAAAATATATTTAATTAAATGTGTTCATGATAAACGCCACTGATCAGGGTCAGAGCATAGCGGACACTCCACAAACAAAACACTGCATAAAAATATTGAAACATTCAATATTAATATGAAAATGATCAAAAAGTGGTTTGAATGAATGATTCAATGACTCACCCATAAATACTTCACTTGTTTCATTACTGGATGAATCAGTGTTTTTCAATGAATCTCTTGAATGAATGATTCAATGATAAATACATTTTTTAAACAGTCACTATTTACCCCCTAGTGGCAAAACAATGCAATCGACAAACGTTATTTGAAGTGCCAGCTACTTTAATAAGGTGATTTGCTCCATTTTGATCTCTACCATAGACATCAGTGTTTATATCCGAACTATAAACTTTCATCCCAGTATTTCTGTCATAATATGAATGACTGTGAGACAGAAATAATACTATGCAGTTGAAAAGACTGTTTGTGAAGCTGTTTCTTAGCTAAAGATGGTAACTCGCATGGATCGCATGGGTGTTTGAATCGAGATGGCAATCTTTTAACGATTAACCGCGCAGCTCTAACACACACACACACACACACACACACAGCTCATCCTCCAGGATGGATTCAGGTCACCTGAAGCCTCCTCAACTCACCAAAAACTCTGCTGTATTGCTGATATGTTTACCTGAAGAAGGTGTGGTGCTCAACACAGACTTTCCAAACTCTTTTGGCGGCCCGGTGGTTGGGCAGCTTGAAGCCGACGGTGCTCTCGAACTGCTCGGACTGACACACAAATATAAATCATCAGTATTACTGACACAGTGATTGCCATCAGCCTCAGACACGTGTTTTGCTCAGTCGTACCTCTCCTGGTCTGATCTTGATGTAGAAGTTGCTGCGTTTGTAGGAGATCTTGAGGATTTTGGGCCAAGCAAAGCGGTTTATCCGCAGACGATCCTTATAGATTAGTAAACCGTTTGCACACACTCCCAGCATGATATCCACTCCCTCAGAGTCCTGGGAAAAGAGAGGACATGCAGTCTTTAACTGAAGACATTCACATCCAGTTTCAGCACAAGATCTGCTCACACTCAGATACATCTGTGCTTTATGTCAGGAGTAGATCAGTAAAAACTGAATGAATCTGAATAACTACCAGAAAAATAAAGGCAGCCACTCGCAGATTTCTGAGACACCTGCATTAACAAACCCCCACACACACACACTGTAGACTCCTATTGATTTTATTAGGGTTGCTCAATATATCACCCCGATTTTGGTTATTAGCCAGTATGCGGTTTTATTTTGTCATATTTGGCCAACATTTAATTTTTCTGCCTTTTCAATAGAGTAATACACTATGTTAAGGTGACATTTTTACAGTATAATTAGACAAAAGTAGTACTGAGTAATATTAATAAATGTACTTATTATGGGGTTAGGATTGGGGTTAGGGTTTGGTATAGTGTTAATTGCTTGTGATGATGATGATACATAATTTATTGTTAAAACTATAGTTAAGTACATGTAGCATGCAACTAATTCATGTTAAAATAAAGTGCAACCAAATATTGCTAACTAAGGAATAGCTCATTTTTCTTATATATTGTTGCTTTAGTTTTTTTCATTGCTTCTATTATCCTCATTTGTAAGCCGCTTTAGATAAATGCATCTGATAAATGATTAAATGTAAATGCAAATTAACGCGTTTCAGATGTGCATATTATCGGGATATTTTAAGCCATAAACTATGTCATTCAGAATGCTTTCTGTCACATAAAAATACAATAAAACCCTGATTGTGTGTGAGAATGATTAGATTGGACTATGTTGTGTTTATTACTGACATTTCTCCAATAATTTGGACTCGTCGCTCAGTTCTACAGTAACACTGGAAGTAAAGCAGGTCAGCGTTCCCGAGGGTTTCAGAGAAGACACCCACTGTTACACACACTCCAAACTCAAACTCTTTCAGTGTCTTAATATAATTATGAATGGCATCCATCATGGCCCTCACTGCCGCCACTCCAGCACTTATCTGAATGCGTTTATGTAACGTCCTAAGTGGATCTTACGGGCCGTGGAGCACTGATTATTGATCCGTCTGTTAACTGAAGAGCTCTGGGAGGAATCAATAGCACCGATAACCGACTGAACTCAGACTATCTGTCGCCACGAGAGGCTTTTAACACGAGCACAGCTCCCGCTGATCTCTCACACATCAGCGCATCAGTAAGTGCTCAAAGCCGCAGGTCTCCGGTGAACTCTGACCCTCGGAGGAGAGAGACTCACGGCACAAAACCACATCAACACGTCCAGAAAAACAAGAAATAATTCATGTGTAAACACAATGAGGTCTATTTTGAGGAACATCTAGATGTTTCTGCATTGTGACATTTTCTTGATCACAACCATGTGCTGGGAATGTGGGCAATTTAAAAAACAGAACCATGCTGCACACAACCTTAGAGTAAACATTATACAGGCATAAAGTGTGATATAACATTTACAACAATCCCTGCGCATTTCATCAAAAGTGTTTTTTTACATAAAACAGACAGACATAACCAGCAGTGTTATTTTAGTATCATTGAGATACTATTATATTTATCAATATTTACATTATTTTACATTTTAGCCATTTTGTTACTAGTTTTTTTCCAAATATATCTAAAGAGTTTTAATTATTTTTATTTAAGTTATTTTAGTATATCAAGTTAAACTAAATGAAAAAGAAAAAGCCGAAATTAAATTACATAAAAAAGGTTTGTTTTATTTCAGTTTATGGTTTTATATATTTTATTTTATTTCATTTCAGTTCAAGTTTATTTGAAGTAACGAAAGTGTTTTATTACGGTTTTAATTTTAGTTAATCATAAAAACCCTGACTAATACAGCACCATGTGTCAGTCATTAAAGGTAATGAGACTCTGAAGAAAAAACGCTGTGCTAACTGAGTATCACAAGCTTCACCTTCAGTTTGCAGAGAGACAGAGACACACGAGAGGGACAGACGCACAGTTTGGACTAGAGACTGCTATCAGTCGCACTGGGAAAAGAGCTGGAGAGCTGATAGTCCTGTGAGGCTTTAAAAATGGCAACAGAATATTTTTCCCAGACTCACTGTCTGAGTGTTTGTTCAGCTGAAGCTGTGTCTCCGCTGTTCTCGCCGAGTCTAGAGCTCAGCAGATCACAGATCTAAACGTAATGATGTTCACATAAGATGGCTGATCCGCGCATGTATCCAAATGTGTGCTTTATGTGGACTGCTAATGGCCAAAAACAGCAACACACTGATGAATATAGAGTCTTCCTGAAAAATGAATCTGCACACTTCCACGAGAGACAGTCTGGAGATGGTCTACCTTGGCGTGATGCAGGTCTACACCGTACATGGAGAGCTTCTTGGCATTTTCCAGAAACTGGGCGTCTGCCTGGGCTGGAGTCATTCCCCTGAAAGAGCAGGTGGAGATATGAGACAGGTGTTATCAGGACACATCAGCACTGAGCAGGTCACAGCAGATTAGCACTGATAATCCTCTGATCATCATGAGGACTGGAGTTTGAGGAGGAGCGCTTCACCGACATTCAGCTCTATTAATGTAGGAACTGAAATCATAAGATCGCTAGTGAGCCTCACATGTGTGTCTGGCTGAGTGAATCAAACAGACAGAAGCGTTTTACTTCCTGCATCTCATGACTCCAAAGCTACGCGTGGAAGAATATTCCTGCTGTCGAGCCAGATTTGATGCTCATATGCCTAACTGGATCAGAGCTGCCAAGCGGGAACATGATGCCACTAGTGACGTCACAATCAATCCGCTCCCAGTTATTATTTCAGTTAAAATGCACAGCCTGCAAAGTTTTTAAAGACCTGCACAGATTAATACTGTCCCTACAGAACACTCAAAAAAATCTTGATGCAAAAACTAATTGAACAGGCTGCAGTATATATTCACCTGCAAAACTGGGTAACTACACTACTACTACTAATATAACTACTACTAATATATCATTACATACAAAATATTGGTTGAGTAATATTGGATTTTTTTTTTTTAATAATAATAATAAATGATACGTTTAAAAAAGGGAATAAACTGATTATTTTGCCAATACTAGTGAAATCTACATATTAAATGTCAAATAATGTTCTTAGTATTTTCTTCCTATGATGATGTACAAGTAAATGCCAGATATAGCTGTAACTAAAAACATAAGATCCACAAAGAAAATGAATAATGTGAGACGTTTAATAATAAACAAGCCTGAAATATACAGAGACTCTTTGATTTGAAATGTCTTGTGTTACTCCTAGCTCATTCAAACAGATGAAGCAGATCAAATATGCATCTTACAACTATCTTCAACACATTACAACAAAGTAAACTCTATCAAAATTCATCAACAGCAGATCATAAGCAAACACCTGGCACAACTGCATTATTCATTGAATGCAAACTGCTCTGAAACTGCAGGCCTGCAGAAACAGTGCCACGTTTTGACTTTGAACATGCAGAGCTCACATTTATTTAATGAAATCATAGCCCATTTGAACTTTAATCAGCACATTAAGCTGTTTTGCGATTCCTGTTTTTCTGCTCCTAAATGTAATACCTCTTAAAATGACAATGAAGACTTCTGTAATACTATAAGACTTCATGGCATTAGATTTGTTAAGGATGCCTGCTGTCAGACCTGTGCGACTTGTGCAGCTCCACCACCTTCTCCTCCAGCTCCTTGGTCTTGTTTGGGGCGAACTGGAAGTCTGAGATGTAGTCCAGACGATGCTCCTCGGGGTCGTGGTCCCCGAGCTCCGCCTGCACGGTGTAGGAGCCCAGCAGAGCGTGTGTGACGAAGGAGCAGGGCAGCCGGCCCGAGGCGATGTCCTGCCTCAGCTGGAGGCACAGCAGATACCTGTAGAGACCAAGAGAGAAGCCATGAGCTGCCACACTCCCACAGACACCCGCAGCCTTTTCAGTGCGGCCAGCGGAGGAGACCAGATTCTGTACCTCGTGATGTCCTCCATCAGTTGCGACGGGTCCGGAGGGTAAAACTTCACACTGAACGCAAACTGCCACTGAGAGTCTGATGCAAAACACACACACAGAAAGAGAATAAGAGCGGATTAAACATAGCGCTGGGCAATAATTTTCTCGTACCAATTCGGACGGGACTAACATCTCCGTGTTTATCACAGAGGTGAGAGGCATTGTGTATAGTCATTCGGATTGATAGTATAACCACAGTTTTACTACAAATACCATGGTGAAGCTACATGGCTAGTAGTATAGCAAAACCATGGTTAATGTGTGGATACTTTAGTTTAACTATTTTTTTTTTTATTTGTAGTAAACCCATGTTTAATTTTCATAAAGGTACATATGTAATTAAACATTATGTAATTGAGTGCAGAAATGAAGGTGAGTAACATTAATCTTACCTGACGCTGATATTACAGTAGTCAGTCCTAACAGTTTACGTGATCTAGCTCTTGATTTTATTATTGTTATTTTTTATTTATTTGCCGGGAGGCAAACATGTCCAACATGCACGCGATAAGAGTGTCTACGGTAATTCACGTTGGCAAAAACACACAAAGAAACACTCTGTGAAAAGTACGTCTGTGAAACACAAATTTCTCTAACGACCCCCTGTAAAGCTAGTCCCATCCAAATAGGGCTTTTGGTGAATAAACATGAGCACTGCACGTTTCAAAAACAAAGCACGGTGCGGGTGTTCTATATTAATGTATATCTGAAGGGAACCTACTGTCTTTCGATGTTGTTTTCATTTGCTCTGATAAAGTGGCGTTTATGAGCGCAGCGCTGCTTTGTGTGCAGCCGTTACCAGATAAAAAAACAAATACTGCCGCTCCAAAAGCGCCTCCTGCTGGCAGAGAATGAGCCCGTCTCCAGCAACATGTGTTTTTATTGTTGCTCACCCTATCTGTTTTCTGCCGCAACTCTGAGCACTTTTCATATTCTTTATCCTGGCTGAAGCACTTTTGTTTCAATCTATAAGAATACGTTAAAGATATTAATAAGGCGAGTCAGACAGTTTAATATTTATCTGACGGTGATTTCACATTTCTTGTTTGTATGAAGGCTAAATACAAATAACAGGTGAACATTATTTGCACTGTTTTTATTTCCAAAATAGTATGTAATTTTATAGGAGGACATTTCATAGACTTGGCAAATTCATTTTTCTGAATTTTGTAGGTACAGACATCTGTTGTAGGCATTCTTGGCAGAGGCTTTAAAAAAAAAAAAAAAACATTTATATCGCTCATATCGATATCGGAATTATATCATATCAACTGAAATTAAGAAATATTATCATGATATAAATTTTGGCCTTATCCAGCCCTAATTAAACTAGAACAAAATTGCAGCAGAACATCACTTTCTCCAGCTCAGCTCCACTGAATATCACAGGAGTGCGTGAGTGAGTGCTTGTTTTGCTTTTGCACTTGGTTTTCAATAAAGGCCAGAAATACAAGCACAACTTCCACAAGCAGATGTGCCGTAAAGCTGCAGGGTGGAGGGACCGGCAGTGATTATGATGGAGTGCTGATGTCTGTTCAGTCAGTCAACACTAGCTCATGCTGTTCATCATTCAGACAGGAATGTTTAAAAGCCTGAAATGAGTCACAATACTGAAAGACAATGAATGTGTTTACATGGACATCAGTAATCTAATTATTTACTTTATTCTAAATAAGACAATATTATGATTAAGGTGTTTACATGAGCTGCTTTTAGAATATTCCTTTCATGTTCCTGTTTTACATGTTATAGTACATAGATCGATTATTGGTACACGTCATTACGTCCCCTCCAGAATTTGTTGTTTCAACATATAGTTTGTCTTTGTTATGATAACATTTATGACACAGTTCTGGGTAGAGATGCACCGATATAATCGGTATCGGCCGATAAAATACATTTATTTCACTATCGGCATCAATATAAGGCATTAAGAGTTAAAAAAGCGACATTAAAGCAGGCTCTATTTGACCAGATGAATCACCCGTAGTTCAAGCCAGCATTGCCAGATCCGCAGTTTTTCTCTACACTAAACATTTGTAGCATGCCTCGATCTATCCAATAATCACAAAGACCTCTGTGCTTTCTTACTTCTAATAAGAAACAAACTCTCAGCTTTCAAATCCTGTACATTATATCACGAAATACAAACAATGAATGCTGTTTTGATGCTTTTAAATGTGACGTGACAGATCGCTATTGCACCTCTGTTCAAGTTCAAGTCTCTTCCAGTTTAAGTTATAGCGCAAAATACACATGAATGTATATAAGATGTTGCAGTATGGCTTACCAAAATGTATCATGTCTGTCTAATGTAATCACTCATTCAGTGTTTCAACCGCTAAAAGATGCCAATAAAACAGACTGTGAACAGTATGTCACTTACCTCAGCAAAGTTATTCCGCTGTTCACAGTTCATTAGTTAGCTATAAAACAACACCGAAGAGGAGCTTTTTTACTTATAATTATATATGTATGTTTGAATAAATCTGGTATTAAGGTATTTATGAAGAAAACAGGAAAGTTTATGGTAACAAAAGTGGTTAACATTCAACCTGTTCTTTTTCATCAGTATTATTTGTGATTTGAATTTTGTGAACGGGCGTTTTTCTGTGCTATAAGCCAGTCTTCGGACGCTTTCACTTTCGAATTAGAATTCACGACCTTGTCACCTTTTACAAGAAAAGATAGTTGTCTGTTTTGCTTACATCTATTCAGTTTAAAAATATAACAAATGATTGAAATATGGATTAACTGTTATTCAAACTAACTTATATAACGTAATTAACAATGAGGCATGGCATAGGCTACACCAGAACGTTTAGCAAGCACTGAGAAATCAAATAAATAAAGAACATTTAAAGAAAGCCTCCATAGCGTAACGTGAGATAAAAAGCAAAAACAAAACCAGCATGTTCATCTTCTCTGGTTTAAGAAGTAGTCTTTTATTTTACTTTCGCTGGAAAACAAAATCTTCTGTCCCATCCGCCATCGTTTTCTAAGTATTCACAACATTTTTGCAGCTCGTGCTGACACGGCGAGTATTAACCAGGCTCTGCTCCTAAAGAACTCTCTTCACATGATCAGAAATCTTAAGGTCAAAGTGTACTTCGGCCGTCCGTGTCCGCGCACCGTCCGCATTATGTCATTTTCATCATCAGGAGGGCTCGCGTACAACAGCTCATACGCGAGGTGAATGTTGACAGAACGCAAGTCAAGTAGGTGGTACTGCGCATGTGTTGAGCTCGTCTGTCCGCACTAATCTGCGGTTGAGTCTACTTCAAAGCTGCGCGGACGCGGCTGTGCGCGAGACGGAACGGAACGCGGAAAGTGGAGTATACCCGGGCCTGCTGCACTATGCGGCGGCTCTGCAGCACACGCTTTATGCATGGAGCAGAGCAGACATTTTGGAGCAGCACAGACCATGCACTGGCATAAATGTGACCACGTCAAATTTTAACTTGCTCATAACTATCGGTATCGGCCGATATCATTCTGAATAATCGACTATCGGTATTGACAGAGAAATTCAGTATCGGTGCATCTCTAGTTTTGGGTGTTGCATTTTTAATTTTACAAAGGCTTCAAGTGCAGTTAATTATTTGTCATGCTATACGTGCAAACAGATGACAGTGTTGTGGAAGCCATGCTCTTTTATTTGCTGTCAAACGGTTGACTACTGCCCAGAGTGAATCCCGTCGCAAAATACGGCGAAAAGTCCTACACAGGGCTCCAGACAAAAAAATTGAGTAAGGAGCCATTGGCTCCTATAAAAGAAAAACTTAGGCGCCAAATAATTTTTTTAGGTGCCACAGAATAAAAGTGGTTTATTTTATTATTATAATTTTATTTTTCCCCCCTATTTTAACATTTCAATCATTTTGTCATGTGTTTATGTCTTATCTTTTCTAGGCTTTATCAGCATTTTAATCCATCTTGTAGATGATCAGGTCGACCGGGGGACTAAGGTTCACTTAAAGTGTGAATTAAATGTCTTTTACAACTTGAAATATACAGTCACAAAGAATTGTTCGTTACACAGAATCTGTACCAATATCATGGACCATAAGCATCACTTGGCCACTGAGTGCAGTGCATCCTATAAATGTTGTCACGTCTTTCACACATTCAGTCTGTTTTTCTTCATTAGTAAAATGCAATTTTATAGGAGGAGTTGAATCATGTGCAACAGAATAAGTAAAAATATTAATATGCAACAGCGCATGAATATAGCAAAACGCTCCTCTTTATAGTTATTTTTCTAGCTGACTGATGAGTTTATGGACACTGAGTGGTTATTCTGAGGTAAATGTATTACAATGCAATGTTTACAAGCTTTATACATTTCCTCAGTTTGAAACACTGAACGAGCTTTTACATAAAACATTTCAGCAAGTTGTACTATAGGCTTTCTTATTGCCTACCTTTTAATCATGTTCATTTCATACTGTAGTAGTAAATCGAAATATATAATGGGTTCACTTGCTGCTTTAACTGAGGTGCTAAAGAGATCGCGCCTGCGCATTAAGTGCGATACTCTCCGCTCGCGCGATCCGGACGCATACACGGACCGTGTGGACGCGGGGTACTGGTGTTTATATTACCCAAAGTGTGCGCTTGTGGTCCGCATTAAAGAGCACCCAAACCGCATCATTTGAATTTCGTAGCATTTTAAAGCTGATACTTTGTTTATTAAAAAGTAAGACAGCACAAAGCTTTTAGCGATTACTGGATGGCAAGTGCGCTTCAAATAACAGGAAGTCCATGCATTAACAGAACACAGCATATAGACTAAGATCTCGATAAGTATCCACAGAGCTGACAGCTTTACCTGTTGAAGTTGTGCACGAAATAGACACGGCTTTTCTGCACTTGCACTTTGGGGCTGTTTACAACTGGTCACTTCATGCATCTTTTTCCTGATCGGATAGCTATCAATGCAACAAGCATCACCGCGGATGAGTAGCGGAGTATTTCTTCAGCAAGCGACGCGCAAACTGAATGAACCTGAAAGTAAGTCGCAGACGCTCAACACACAATCTTCTTCATTAAAAGTAGCGAGACTAGCCTATCTTTCCAGTGCTGATGCCGCGCGCTCTCTTATCGCGGTCTCTGATATTGAAATTAGCTGATAATTAATAAAATTATCCATTGCTTTCATTGACGTGAACTCGTTATATACGTTATATTTGCATATGAAGCGGGAATTGAAGAACGGATTTATATCCGTTTTGCGAAGACACATTTATGTGGCCAAGTGTAAATGGGGAAACGTTTTAACAATCATATAGATATCCGATCAGAGAAAATGCATGAAGTGACCAGGAGTAAACAGGCCCTTTCAGGTCTCTCTCACTGCGTTCAGCAGACTGTGCGGCAGAGACGAGGACTGTTTGAAACTCTCTTCCAGTAAAACTTTGATGCGCATCGTCTTATGTAAGTTTAATACGTGAACATAATAAAAGATGTGAGCGCAAAACAATCGGGGAAAAAGTCCTTTCATGCAAATTATATATAGTCGCCAGTGGCGACCTCAGCAAAAACTTCACTCGCAAATTAATATTTTTGGTCGCAAATGCGACCATTTTAATCGCAGTTTGGAGCCCTGCTACACGACGGTAATAATGTGATTAAGGTATGTCCATGTCTATATTGCACTTCCATAATGCGACTAAAATAATACTCCACATGTCTTAATTCGATTTACTTTGAGTATGACTTTAGCCGGATTAAGGTAATCAAAAATCTCTGTTTACATGGTAGATTCTTAATCAGAGTATTGTCTTAATCGTGTTAAAATTGGAATATTGTTGTCCATGTAAATGTACTGAATGACAGTTTTGAGACTCTATTAGACAATCTAGATTAGTGACTCTTCATTGTACATTGAGTCAAAGCTTTTGGCAGTCAAAAATTCACAGTATCCACCTTATTTTAAGGTGGAAGTAAGCTATTTTCTGTGAAAATGCGAGACTTCCGGTTCATTAGCCGCTGTGGGGAAATAATGAGAAGAATAAAGTGCTGTATCGGTAAAAGTGGTTGCACTACAAACCTGTGTGTTCATAATTAAATACATTAAAAAATATGGTAAGACACACCAGTTTGCAATATCAAGCAGCAAAACAAGCTGTTTTGGAAGCAAATGACACCGGAAGTCAGAGACATTAAATTTACAAACGTCCGGCCTGCTCTTCTGGGAAACATAAGGTTAATAAAACACTGATGTCAACACCAGGATGAAGGTAGTTTATGTTGTGTGGGTCATTGTGTAGTTTTGTAGTTTTTGAGGATAGTGAGATTACATTACATGGTCAGTCCATGCTGATATCTAAGCATGATTGAGAAATTCATCAGAGAAATGAAGGAACACCAGACAGACAGATGGATGAGAAAGATGATGAAGACATGAATGATGCTGCTGAGAACTAATCATTAGTGATGTGCTCAAATGACAAATCTTGGCTAAAATCTAAAAATTCTGGACACACTGGGGCAAAATGTTTATTTTAAATTAGACTGTTTGGCAAATGGAAACTGAACTTGCAAAACTTTTCATTTTAACTGCAATATGCTTTCATGTGCTCTGGATTTTGCATCTCATCGCCAGTGTTATTTTACTACTCATTATTTAGACTATTACAATTTTTATTAATATTCTGAATTAGTTTCTTATTATATCTTCTGTTTTCTATTTAATTTGTAAGATTTAGTAAGATATTTTTGTTTGTTTTTGAATTTCTGTATAGCTATTATTAAATTTAATTTCAGTTTTAATTACTTTGGTACATCAAGTTAAACTAAATGAAAGTGATGCATTAACAACTAGTCGAAACAAAATAGTTTTTTTATTTATTTCAGTTAACATTCATTTCATTTCAAGTGATATTTTTTATGGTTTTACTATAATAACCCTGCATATTTTATATTCAGGCTGTTTAACAGTAAGATCTTCAGTCAGTAATCAAGTTTCTGTTTTGTTATCGACAAAGAGATATGCGTAAAAAAAAAAAAACTTTGCGAAATTTGCTGTCTACAGCCTGTTTCCATCCAACTGGCCTTTTACCGATAAAATGGTGTGCGTCATGACGTCATCCCTTTAAAAAACTAATTGTCGCATAAGTTTTGGTGTATCGCCAAAAAATGTTGCCCTTGAGCTGTTTCCATACATAATTTATCCTATTGCGTAAATTATAGGCTAGGCTAGCTGTTCTTCATCCATTTGAAACAACAAAACAAAAAAAGCCTATATTAAATTGTATAGGCCTACATAAAATAATTTTTATTAAGTGTCATGAGTTTTTTTTTTTTTTTTTTAGTACTTTGTTATAGACTAGATAGATAGGCCACTGTTGATAATCAAGCAATGCTCATAAACAGTTGCAGTTGTATTATTATAATTTTTCTGATTAACGTTTATAGGAAATAGGAAAGTTCATTCCGGTTATTTTATTTCTCCTAACCAACGGTCGTTAAGCCATATTAACCGTTAACCGACAAGATTATGTTAAATTCCAATTAAATTTAATTTAAATTGATAGTTGGCTTGACCCATTACAAATACCTAAATTTATTTTCAAGGGATTCATTTTATACACGCAAAAAGCAGCATAAACAACATGAACGTGAGGATTCACGCATCTGCGAACGGAGAAAAACATAAGCTATTGTATATAAAAGAAACAGGCCCATATGCAAAATATATTTTTCTAAATAATTAATGAATTAACAAAACGAAATAAAAAAAACTGCAACAATTAGCAGCCTATATGCAGAATTTCGGTTCATTTTTGTGATGCACTCGAGAAAGCGGCAGTTTTCCTTTATTTCACAAAAGTACGTTTTGTTTTTATTGTGAATGTACACAAATAAAATAAATATTTTGACTAGTTTCGAATAATGTCTTACTCTTATATGACCACAAATGAAGGAGTAGGCTAGTGCAAGTTTCCACTTTTACCAAGGAAAAAACCCCCCAAAAAACACAAGCGATCGTGCCGGCGCCTCACGCGCAGTATAGCCTACTGACTCCACACCGCAGCCTGTTCATGTCATAATAAAATACAGTCAGCCAAAAATATCGAAGAAACGTGAAAAAAATATTTTATTTCCCCTCACTACACAACAAATAATTTCAATTTAACGGTAGAAAGAACAAAGCAAGAATAAAAATATAAGAAGCTAACAAGCCAAAACGAATTAATTTAAACTTTTGTACTTCACGTTGCAATATGTAAAACAAAATGTGCTTGGCATAATATCACAGGGTTATGGTGGTCAAGATGAAAGGCACGGACTACAGGCTATTTAAACTGAACAGCGCACTGTAAAAAAAATAATAATAATAACGTAGGCCAGCCTACTAACACCAAATTAAGATAAGTATGTTAGAGAGGTAACTCCTCTTTTTCTTACCATGTGTAAAATAATTTTAGATACAATTGAATAATATGAATATGATTTAATGCGCTTTTGAACTACAGGGAAACAGTGCTTTAACATGAGCAACACTATGAACATGAGCTGCCTATAGGCTAATTCTGTCATGTGACACCACATTTATTTGCGTTAAAGTCCCTCTTCTCGACAAAAAGCGTTTCCAAACAAATTTTTGCGACATTTGAAGTATCGATATGGAATGCGCTAAAGTTAAACGGAAAAAGATTTTGTCGACACATGAGAAATTTAATCGATAATTGGCATTTCCATCAGCTATATCGCAAATAATTTTAAAGCGCTAAATATTTTTTCGCTAAAAAAATCCTTGGATGGAAACCTGGTTAGTGATCATGTCATGATCAAACATGAATCACTTCAATGAATGCTGCTTTGTTATTAGACCTAAAATTGTGGTTCCTGTTCATATTTTTGACAAATTTCCTTATTCAAGTTTCACTGAAAACACATCTCAGTTCTCTCATGAACCAGTAATAATTGATCTGGAGCTGGTGGGATTGTTCACAGCTGAACCGAAGCTCTGTACAATAAGCTGAATGACAGCACTCACAAATTCAGCTATGAATGAGGCAACAATCGCCCAGAAGTGAGACAGAAACGCTCCCTGTGATGCTCTGTTGGGTCGGTGGAAGGAAATGAGGTGAACATAATCCATGAGCTCACTCACTATACAGACATAAAGCACATGGCAGAATGAGTGGAATGATGTGGTGAACTTTAGTTCAAACTGTGCTGTGCGCCGACTCGGGGTCAGAGGTCAGGACTCAGCGCAGCAAAGTCAACCTCATTTTTTCAGTGAGAGTCTCTCGAAACGAGGACACAGCTGCCATTTTTATAGATGTGTCCTTCAGAAGGAGAGCTGCTCGTGCGTTTCCTCTCTCTCTCTATCAGTCTGTCCTGATTTTCTATTTTCAGCTCTCCTCCAGACGCTCTACAGACGCAGGAACTGAGTCATAACAGCAGATAAGACGTCTGATTCACCTGTGTGTGTGTGTTTGTGTGTCTCATATATACAGCACCTGACTGCATGTCAAACAATGGCACACTTCAGAGTGAACAGGAAGTGTTCAGCAACACTCACTCATTCACCCGCAGTCCAGTGCTATCCACCTTTTTCTTGCCATAAAAATGGGCAGTTTATTTCAGTCTCATCTTACTAAGATATATTATTGGCGATCTAGAGCGAAGACTGATATTTAGATCATTTTATGTAAATATCTGCTGTGCTGTTAGAAAGATCTCATTGATTTACATCAGAATTTCATTATATAAATATCAGTATCTACAGCAAACTACATATTTTTGCTCAGTTTGGGCTTCTAAATAAAACAGAGTCAATAAAAAAGCCTGATGCATCAAATATGATACTCAACAAAGAGCACATATGCCACGCGTCATTGTGAAGATGAAACATCAGAATCATGAAACAGTCAGCTGACAGCAGGCATCAGTGTTTTGTTGATGGTTTTGATTATGTTTGTGTGGTGTGAATGAGGAATCTGCTCTCACTCCACCCTGTGCTGTGTGCGTCACTACAGCGCTCTGATAATTCCAGCAGCAGATGTGTGCGAGGACGACCGAGCCAGAGAGTCCGTCATACTGTCAGTTACACAAACCCACCCAGACCACCACATAAAGAGAAAGAGACAGCACGTACTGCGGGTCTGCCGCTTGATCTCCTTGGTGGGGTCCAGCCAGCACTGCAACACAGAAACACAGAGAGTCAGTCAGACCGCCGCACTGAACACAGCATCCTGAGACTGAGAGTCGGAGCGACTCTGCTGTGAGGAGGAGAGCTCACGATGCAGTCCTCAAACACATCGTCTCGTTGCATTCACATTCACCTCAACTTGACCGTGGATTCACATACTTTGTGATTGCATTTCAACCCATTTTTCATTTACACTTCTTTGCTGTTTGCATTATTTCAATTCAATTTAAAGTTTTTTTTTTATCATAAGTGACAATTTGCACATTGAAATGCTTAGGTTGAGGCTCAGGCGTTCTACATTAGTGCAATACAATACGTGCAACATAATAATAATACAAAAACCTCTATTCTATTATATTGTGCACTTTGCGTTGTATGGTGTGGCAATTTCTTCAAAAATCTCAGTTAATCAATCTCTTTAAAATGTTCATATATATAACTAAAGTAAACTATGATTTTCATGATGCAGAAAAAGCAGAGGAATCCCAGAATCCAGTAATAAAAATGCAATTTACTGTAAAAGGTTGAATATCATTTAATTTGGCAAATTCTGGACTAATAAATCAAAAGTAGTGCTGTAAACATTATTAAATCACGATATAGACTAATGTCTGAATATTAAATAATATAATAACAATAATACAGTTTATTAAAACTATTTGATCAATTTGACCCATTACCACACAATTTTTGTCAACTTTTTAATTCAAACAATAAAGTTGTTATGAAGTAGCCTACTTTGCATAAGGCCTCGATTACTGGCTCAATCAGCTGCACTGAATGATTGATAACAGATTCACAGAACTAGAAAAACAACATGCCTGGCCAATCCCATGATTCACCTCTAAAGTAAACGTACACGCTTTCATCATCAACTTCATGCTTCACCACCAACAGCAATACAAAGACTGATGTGACTGATCTGCTACTGATCACAGCACAGTCTTGGGTTTGATATCAGCGAATCAGTATCAGTGTTTGTTTGGTATCAGTGTTCTGGAAGAGAGCCAGTGACAATGTGATCTCACAGGATAGACAACTTAACCACTTAAACTTGGCTCTGTTCCTCGCAAAACATCATTCAATACAGCGCATGAGTCACGCAGACTGCTGTTGGCGTTCAGATGGGTTTCGCTGTTTCTGGAGTTCATGCATCTGGCAGATGCTCTTATTCGCTCCATCAGCTCATGCACTGAACATGAACAGGAACACATGGCATGGATAACGTCAGTGTGTGTTGTGTGATGTTTCTCATGAGTGAACTCACCCTATGATCAACGTTGTCTTTAAAGCTCAAACCGAAGTAATCCTTCTCCAACAGATTCAGGTGATCGCAGACTTGAAAAAACAGGTACTGGCCTTTCGCCCGTTTCTAGAGAGACAATGAAGAAGAAAGAGATGAACACACTTTACTCACATAGACCATTCTGCCATAATTTACTCACTCATGTCATTCCAAACCTTTAAGTAAATGGGCTCCAAAACAAACAAAACTTTCATTGTATGGACAAAAACAATGGGACTTTTTTTTATTTTTTTATTCTATGGAAGAAAAACTATAATGGTGAGTAAATGAGGACAGAAGTGTGATTTTTGGCTGGTATGTAAAATATTCCTGTAAATGCCAGCGCTGGCACTGGAGCGAGTCTGAAATGGTGACTGCGTGGAGTCTGGGTCGCTCACAGACGCCGGGTCATAATGGGACTATTGGAGCAGCCGGACCTCGGCTGAAGCGGTCAGTGTGAGTGTGAGTGTGTGACTCCTGAGGAATGAGAGGCTGGTTCGAGCTCAACAGTGTTTCTCTTCTTCAGAGAGCTCCTCTCCAGACACCAGGAGCTTCCAGCATTAGTCACTGAGGAACATCTGAAGACAGAGAACAGCGCTGCATTCATCTGTCTGCTCCAGACATCCCTTACGCTCAAGTGCTTATGCACAGTTTTTAAAACTTAAATGTAGTTATCCATCCACCTCTGTCTCATGCCCCATGTATACATCATCTGAAAGCTTTGAAAATTAATATTTGAAAATCTGGAATCTGAGGGTGCAAAAACATCTAAATATTGAGAAAATCGCCTTTAAAGTTGTTCAAATTAAGTTCTTAGCAATGCATATTACTAATCAAAAATTAAGTTCTGATATATTTATACATGGGTATCAATGACGTCACCTTTTTGTTGTGGCCGCCATCTTTAGGACCGTAGCGCCCGCGCCACGAACGTCTATGATTCCAGGGGAAATGGCAGAAACGGGCTGCGCTAACGTTAAAATCGCTCATCTCTCTGATAAAGAAAAGCAACGCTATTACAAGAAAATTGATATTTTGGGTTTTGATCCGTATTTACTTCCGAATCAACTTCTGACCCCGCTGAAATCTGTTGTTAACTTGCCAAACATGTCTTTTGGCGACATTTACATCTACCTCGTCCACAATCCTTCTCCATACAGCGGGGAGTCCCTCAAGGCATACAAGAGCACTGAAGCGTACATGTATTTTAAATCAGGATGGGTGAATGATCCTCGAGTTTATCATCTGGAGATGAAGAAACTTTTCTTATTTACAGGAAAGGTAAGATATTTGTTTACTTAACTTAACTAGCTAGTGGTGTAACAATACCCTAATTTCACGATTCGATACATATCAGAATACTAAACTCACGATACGATATTATTGCGACACTCCAAGACATTTAATAAAAGGTTAAGAAAAAATATACTGTTGATTAAATGCTAAATTTGATATAACATTGTGGGTGTAAATGAATAGGCTTGGACAGTGGTCTGACACCAGAATAAATATATTCATGATTCTGAACCTGAAAATACAGAATTATTTTAGATCAATATGCTTGCACTCTGTCACTGGCTAGATATATTTAAAATAATGTAACTTAGGCCACTTCTTACTGGTAACATAAGACTTATAACATAAGCATTATCAGGACCCACTAATATTCCCCAATTATTAGACATTATATTCAACATAATATATTGTAGTTTAATGTAGTACTGACTCTGAAAACGTAAATTTTCTCACAGGGTCATTATTTTTTTTTGGCTGAACTATCCACGATACATATTGTTGCATTTTTGTATTGCGATATATTGTGACACAATATATTGTTACACCCCTACTAGCTACTCTACTAACTTGCTACGTGGTGCTAGCTAGGTGGCAAAGCTAGGTCAATGCTAGGATAATAATTAACAATTGCCAATCGAAAACATAATGTAGAAAATAGCTATGAGTCTTAGATAATGTTATATGTTGAACTTCATTGTTAATCTGGCTATATTGCAAATTTTTTAATTCTCAATTTGTGTTTCATACTTAAGGTTAAGCATTCACAAAACCTTTCTGTGACCCCAACACATCCCTGGATCACAGTCCAAGAGGACGGGACAGTGCTTATGGCTCATTGCACCTGTAAGGCAGGCCTAGGAGAGGTCTGCTCTCATGCAGCAGCTCTTCTGTACTCGGTGTTGGCTGCTGCTGATATTAAAAACGGGCAGGCTTGCACCGAGAAGCCTTGTGCTTGGGCTCAGACAAGTATGAACTCTGTCAGAGGGGTCCCATATGAAGAGATCTGCAACATCAGTTTCTCTCATAAACAAGAGCCATGTTCAAGCCGTGAAGATCAAGGTCCTGGTTGTCCTGATATCAGACCATCAGATAAAGACTGCCAAGCATTCTTTGAGGCGCTTCATAATAGTGAATTGCAGGAGTCCAAACCAAAGAAGAGTGCCATCCTCTCTGTCATTGAGGGCCACTCCCACAGGTAAGATGCTCTGCTCCACAGAGAGACTGAAAAGCTCTTTTGTGGCTTGCACATAATACTTTACAACTCATCTCAGTTATGACAGGGGAAAACAAAAACATGGGCTAATTATAATGAGTAATTACTACAGGACTAGAATATTTAACTGTACATTTGATCTTTTGTCACTTTAAATAGTCTGGACACTATATATTGTCACTTAAAATGTCTTGTTTCTGTTTCTCTATCACAGGTACATCCCAAAGGTGATGCAACTGGACTTGCCAGCTCCTCTTTCCACTTTGTACTCAAGCACCTGGCTGGAGATGGACTTTTCCTTGCTGCTGATTGAGAGTACCAAGGTCTTTGATGATCTACATCTAACGAAGCAACAGGTAAACATTATAAACATTCTCCTTTTAGTTTGACCTACTTCATTTGTATTGGAGTGTAATATCCATAATGATCAGGCTGTTTTGGTACAACTCTTAATATTTCAGTGTATCAGTTCAGGTGAAATAAATGATAAGCCTTTCCATTTTGAAAGTATTCCTATGGATGATTTTCTTGAATGTAATCAGTTTTAGTCAATCTATACACTTCAGTGGTAGTTAATCTCTAAATAGTCATGTGTCACTAACTTTTTGCCCAGTGTTTGATAGTTGAGGAGGAGACCAGGGAGCAAAGTAAATCTAGAGTATGGTTTGATCAGAGGGCAGGAAGAGTCACAGCGTCAGTTTTCAGTGAGGCAGCCAGAGCAGGCACACCTGCGTCCTTGATCAAAAGAATTTGCTATCCCCGTGCTTCTCGGTTCTCAACTGAGGCAACAAGGTACATCGATAACAGAACAGTTTCATAGGAGAGCTATTCTTAGACCTACTGTGCAAGACAACCATGCATAAAGCAAGATTAATTGGTCTAGTTTGTTCTAAGGCTTACAGCTTGTGTACAATAGTGCTTGCAAGTTTGTGAAGCCGCTGTTTATAAGCCAGTAAATCAATGCTTTTTTTTTTTTTTAATTGTCATAATGCACCACCTGGTAAATGATAGACATGTTCACATTTGAATGTGAGAGCTTGTAGAATACAATGTGAGAACTTGCAGAACAAAAATCTGACCTTGTATGTTAAAATTTGCACTTGTAAAAAATATTCACACACGTGATCTGAATTTGAATTCACACAAAGAAAAAAAAAAACACTGTCAAGAGAGCTTGCATCACAAAGTGGCAAATCTGTGCGCCTCGGCTTTTGCATTACATGTTTGCAGCTGTCATGTTTATGTACATATCAATCTACACATTTGTCAATATTTTTTTTCCTGTGACAGGTGTGTAAACATTTCTACAAGTGCAAATTGTCAAGTTACAAGTACAGATTTTTTTGTTCTGCAAGTTCTCACATCGTATTCTACAAGCTCTTACATTTTGCACCATACTGTATTAACCTGCATGCTTACATTCCAATCTTTGTTAGATGGGGTCAACAAAATGAGGACAGAGGAAGGGAAAGCTATGTTGCTATGATGCAAGACCACCATGAAGACTTCCAGGTGAGGGCATCAGGGTTCATCATCAACCCAGAACTCCCCTGGATTGGAGCATCACCTGATGGTGTGGTAGCCTGCACTTGCCATGGAGATGGCGTTTTAGAGATAAAATGCCCCTTCAAAACCAGGAACTGCTCCCTCACTGAAAGCTGCAAGGATTCCTCATTCTGTCTTGGCATAGGAGAGGATGGGGTCATGGCACTGAGACATTTCCACAAGTACATGTATCAAGTGCAGGCACAAATGCACATTGCAGAGGTGTGTTACTGTGACTTCATGGTGTGGACACCACAGGAAGTTTTCACCCAGCGAATTCTATATGATCCTGTCTTCTTCCATGATGCTTATGGCAAAGTGGTGAATTTCATCAAGACTGGAGTGCTCCCTGAGCTGCTGGGGAAATGGTATACAGCACCACGCCTTACTCCCATAAACATCACAGCCACAAAACAGCCTGAAGTGGGATGCTACTGTGGTCAACCTGCAGGCACAGATGTCGTCATTTGCACATCTGCAAATTGTAGGCGAAAGCACTTTCACAAGACCTGCCTTAAGCTGACCAGGGTGCCTAAGACATGGAAATGTGTGGAGTGCAGAAAACAAGTTTAGTATTACCAGTCTTAAATATTAGAAGTGTGTGTGTGTATGTATAATATATATGTAATGTGTATATATGTATATATTTATGTTTGTGTATGTGTGTGTATATATATATATATATATATATATATATATATGAGTATTTGTATTTTGTTACATTACAACACTGCCTAATAGAATGTGATGGAAAATGTATAAATTGCACATGTATTGTTACTGCAATGTGACCATGTACAATAAACATCACTAAAGTGTTGTAACTGAATGAATAACAATTTATTTCAAAAGTAATTTCAGCCAATATCAATATATACACATTTGTGATAGTCTACTTGTTTTAGAAACAAGTAAACAAGACAAACACAAAACAATTTTACATGAAACTCTTAAGTAACAGACTTGTATAAAATACAAAGATCCAAATATATATTACATTTATACACAATTGTTTAGCATTGTGACACTAAGGAAAACAATGTTACTGACACCCATGCTATTGTGAGGGCACAACAGATTGGCAAATGTTGCACAGAGCACAGCACACTCTGACCATCTTGTCAAGAGATGTAAGCTCTCCTGGAGTTGCAGTCAGGCAGAGAGAAATGGGTATTGTGCTTTGTAAAATTGTGTACTTATTCCTCACAAGACCAATCACTCGTTCAACATGAATTCGAACAGCTGCTAGCCCCCTTGAATACTCAAGTTCACTTGGATGCAGTTGCTTTTTCCCTCTAGTAAAGGCAGGTATTTTGAGATGAGCACTGTACAATCCCACAGCATCTCCTACTGTGAACCCTCGATCTGCTAGGACCAAATCACCAGGTAACAGATTTTCCAGGTAGCCACAGTTCTCTGTAATGTGCCTGTCACTTGCTCGCCCTCCCCAGCCACGAGACACAAACGATATGACTCCCTGTGGAGTTATTGATATCAAGTACTTGGCAGTATTGTGGTGCTTATATTGTGAGTATGTTTGTGCTCGGGCTCTCAAGTTTTTAGGTCTCTCGATGAAAATTTCAAAGCAGTCTATTATGGATGTACAATTTCTGTAACTACTATTTTTGAAACACATGGGTAAACTAATTTGAATCTGTTCCTTACTGGGCCACATTATGAATCCAGACATCCTATCATGCAAGACATTTAACGTACTGTTAAAAATTCGGCCTGCAGTAGGCTTTGACACATGAAATATATATGAAAAGAAGTGCAGTGGTAAATTCAGTCTCATTCTCATTAGAGTCATTAAAAAGCTTTGAAAGGGATTCAATCCAGGTCCCACCTTAAGGAACTCTGACACAAAAGTGAAGACAACCATCAGCTTGGCAAAGGATGGAAGGCCAGTTAAGTCCTGCACCATGTCATCATTGTCCTTGAAGGTTTCCTGGCTGAAGGATAACTTGCTAACCTTTTCCCTGAGCTGATAAACCTCTGACCTCAGTGCAGTACACTCCTCTGTCAGTCTCCTCACAGTTTCATGGCAGGCTTCATTGGAGCATGGTACACTGCTCTCAGCATAGACTGCAGAATTACAGTAGCTGTGATCAGCTATCTGACCTCTAACGTTACCCTCCTGAGCTGAGGTGTACCCACAGTCATCAATCTGCATATGGCTGCTGTTGTCACAGGACGCCACCGGTCCAACATCATGCGTCCTTCTCTTTCTTTTGACAGCTTGCACTTGCTCAAATTTGCTGTAACTATTTATTTTTCTTTTGCGTTGCTCAGGTGTGAGATAAGCAAACAAACTTGGCACATAGTCGGGGTTTAATGGATTCTCGCTCTTCTGACCTACAGGGGTAGATTGAGATATAGTGATACATTAATGAACAGTGTCTGACACTAACAGGAAGGCTACACCGGGTAAGTGAAAAGCTCCGTTCGCGACGCGCAAAAAAAAGTTTTAGAAAACTAGTTGTTTTTTTATTACTTACGGTAGTAGTCAGTTCACTGATCATAGCAGACGGTTACAGCAGACGCAACGTGAACGAACACTTCAGTTACGTGCCTGGTGTAGCCTCCCTGTAACTTTACATCTTATCTTATCGTAGGGTTGCTAACATAGCTAGCTAGCTAACTTACCCGAAATAAAGTGTTCATTGCACAGTCTGGAGTGTTCTGTGGGAGTCCACTGATCCCTTTTAATGGCAGCTAACCATTTATGTCTCCTGTCAGTGTTTTTAGGAATATTATAAAACGTATGTCCCGTTTTTTTTGACTTGCTGTTATCACAGCCCACGGCACAGCAGATAGAAGGCATATTTGCTGTTTACTTCCGGTCCCTGGGCGGTCCTAAAGATGGCGCCGTCTTTAATGTGTGACGTCACAAGATATCCATGTATAGTAGGAAATTTACCAAATACTGTATCTTCATGGAACATGATCTTTACTTAATATCCTAATGATTTTTGGCATAAAAGAAAAATGTATAATTTTGACCCATACAATGTATTGTTGGCTATTGCTACAAATATACACTCACCTAAAGGATTATTAGGAACACCATACTAATACTGTGTTTGACCCCCTTTCGCCTTCAGAACTGCCTTAATTCTACGTGACATTGATTCAACAAGGTGCTGAAAGCATTCTTTAGAAATGTTGGCCCATATTGATAGGATAGCATCTTGCAGTTGATGGAGATTTGTGGGATGCACATCCAGGGCACGAAGCTCCCGTTCCACCACATCCCAAAGATGCTCTATTGGGTTGAGATCTGGTGACTGTGGGGGCCATTTTAGTACAGTGAACTCATTGTCATGTTCAAGAAACCAATTTGAAATGATTCGAGCTTTGTGACATGGTGCATTATCCTGCTGGAAGTAGCCATCAGAGGATGGGTACATGGTGGTCATAAAGGGATGGACATGGTCAGAAACAATGCTCAGGTAGGCCGTGGCATTTAAATGATGCCCAATTGACACTAAGGGGCCTAAAGTGTGCCAAGAAAACATCCCCCACACCATTACACCACCACCACCAGCCTGCACAGTGGTAACAAGGCATGATGGATCCATGTTCTCATTCTGTTTACGCCAAATTCTGACTCTACCATCTGAATGTCTCAACAGAAATTGAGACTCATCAGACCAGGCAACATTTTTCCAGTCTTCAACCATCCAATTTTGGTGAGCTCGTGCAAATTGTAGCCTCTTTTTCCTATTTGTAGTGGAGATGAGTGGTACCCGGTGGGGTCTTCTGCTGTTGTAGCCCATCCGCCTCAAGGTTGTGAGTGTTGTGGCTTCACAAATGCTTTGCTGCATACCTCGGTTGTAACGAGTGGTTATTTCAGTCAAAGTTGCTCTTCTATCAGCTTGAATCAGTCGGCCCATTCTTCTCTGACCTCTAGCATCAACAAGGCATTTTCGCCCACAGGACTGCCGCATACTGGATGTTTTTCCCTTTTCACACCATTCTTTGTAAACCCTAGAAATGGTTGTGCGTGAAAATCCCAGTAACTGAGCAGATTGTGAAATACTCAGACCGGCCCGTCTGGCACCAACAACCATACCACGCTCAAAATTGCTTAAATCACCTTTCTTTCCCATTCTGACATTCAGTTTGGAGTTCAGGAGATTGTCTTGACCAGGACCACACCCCTAAATGCATTGAAGCAACTGCCATGTGATTGGTTGCATTAATTGCATTAATGAGAAATTGAACAGATGTTACTAATAATCCTTTAGGTGAGTGTACCTGTGTTACTGATGACTGGTCTTGTGCTCCAGGGTCACATTTTATGTATCATGTATGTATGTTGTGTGAATGAAAAATGTACCACCTTTATCTGGAACATTGATGGATATGCCAAAGCACTTTCTGTCTTTTTGACAGATAAACTGTATTTCTCTGGTTTAGACACACTACAGTAACACTGGGATCATAAGGGAAAACAACAAAGAAATGTGACTTTGGGGAGAAAGTGAGAGATTTTAGTTGTATTCCAGTGAATTACCTGTAGGATTTCTTTATTAAACTGGGAATGTAGACTATGAGAGTGCAG
Organism: Barbus barbus; assembly: GCF_936440315.1. NCBI lineage: Eukaryota > Metazoa > Chordata > Actinopteri > Cypriniformes > Cyprinidae > Barbus > Barbus barbus. Next base: position 2,516,558 of record NC_136742.1, read on the forward strand.
TATCTGTTGTGTTACATACTACTGTTGACGGATAAAAGTAGAGCATGACAGGAAATGTACATCTCATTCAGTCAAATTGACAGAAAAGGATGATTTTTTTTAGTGCAACGCTATTATTTTAAATGATTTGTTTCAGTCCAAACTAGAAGCATTATCAGTAATTTGATTTGCAGTAGACTGGAAAAAGATGGACATGATCATGACATTTAAAGCATTTGTACTAGTGCTGAGCGGTATGACCAAAAATTTATATCACTGTATTTTTCAAAATTATACCGGTTTTACGGTATATTACGCTGTTTTTTTTTTTTCATGCATGATCGGGTGTTGACCACATTTTCTACTGATTGAGAGAGGAAATACTGCCGTAGATTGATATTTTACTGTCATGATGAGTGAATATTGTAGAAAAGTTACACACTAAATCAGGGTTCCTCAATAGGCAGCCAGCAAAAGAAAAATGTTTGGCCTGCGCTAATCTCAAATAATGTGGCATGAAAATTCAAACGTAGCATCGGAGAGCGACATTAACTTACTTGTGACTATTTTAACAAAATCAACAATATAATAATCGTAATTCTATATAATTGTTGGCAGAATTCGGCCCTTTGCGAAATCTAATTGAGGAACCCTGCACTAAATAGTGACTGAACACAACCCGTTAATACTTAACCAGGAGTCACTCACATTTATAATCGCGACATTGTCTGATAAAATCAACATGCATCTACACTAAAGAGCAGCTATGCAGTGGTTTCGGCTATATTACTTTTTTGGTCTCATGCAGCGCACTGCCTGTGTCTGAGTAACAAACTAAAAAACAACAAACAAAACATAATATTAACAGATGAACTACGCACATATTTATAATTCCAAACAGTCAGTAAGCGACAGGTGCTTAGAAATGCTGTTTTGTACTGATTTACTGACGAGTCTGCTGCGGTGCGGCCAGCTGAAAGCAGATGCCGAGAGAGGCAACACTCTGCCGGGACAGTCCGACCTAGCACTCATGGGGCAGTACTGGAGAAGTCTTCCAACTGAATGAAAGCTAAGGTTTATCCAGAAAAGTTGCTAGGTTTGTCAGTATGTATATTCTATGGAAAAAAGCCGCTAAAAGGGTCTGAAAGTTGCTAAATCTAGTGCTGATGTCGCATTCGTGTGTGAGATGCAGGAGCTGATGGCAGCGGGCGGTGGATATTTGTGGCCAAGTTCACGATCTACTAGTTCTACAGCTTCAGTGTCGGAGCTTTCACGCTCAATAACACATACAGCTCTGTTCTCGCCACAGTGCAACAGTGAAAAGAGACCCCTCTCAAACAGTGTCACGTGTCTAGCTCTCACTAAACTCCCTGTTGTCAGACATTTCTGCTTATGGAATAAATTAGGAATGGCTGACAACAACATCTGACGCTGCATCCGTGCCAGGTGTCAGTTTAAGTCTCGTATCAACTACACACACATCAACAAAAACAAAACAGAGAGAGTCTTAATCTGTCTGGTTAGGACACGACACACAGAACACCATAAGCTGCTGCTATGGGTGCAATTACACAAACTAATCCCAGCGTTCACTTGCAGCAGATTTACTGATGAGAGATCCGACGCTACAGATGCTGCTTCAACACACACACAAACTGGATTTAAGCTTGCAGTGGATCGATAGTGGCTGTTCCTGCATTAGGTGAACGGCGAGAGCAAACAAACACTAGCGTATCACACACAGCACGGCTCTCTTGATGATAAAGTGTCGATGGCCACAGAAAACGGCAAAGTGCTCATGGGTGGAGGCGTGTGTCTATGGTGTCAGCACAATGGGTCTGAGCACAACAAACCAAAGCAGAAACATCACTTGTGTTGCACAACACACACACGAGGAGAGCATGAATGTCAGATGATCCTGATCCCGAGTAAAGGAAGTGACTGTGTGCTGATGATTTCACCACAGTAAAGTGCTGCTAGTCATTAAACAGTGACTACTAGGATGGTGAAGAGATACGGAAGAACATGGAAATAAAGTGCAGGAGATGTGTGATATTAAAAGAAGTTAATAAAAGCATAATACGCTCCTGGGGAGAATTAAAACTCAATTTGGAAGCAAATTCAGCAAATGGATCAGTCAAATTCAGTTGTGCCAAAATACATTTCTTAGTGAGTATTCATGGAAACTAAGCAGTCAGTTCTGTATTAAGTGAATATAAACAGTTGGCAGGGTTTCTGCAGATATGAACAAGTTACATTTTTTTAGACTTTTTTTTTTATACCACCTCAAATGAAATTTAAGACCTAAACCTGTAATGGAAATACACATTATATTGCATACATATGTAATATTTGCTGTGTTTAATGTAAAAAGAAAACAAAATATCATTGCGGTCATAAATGATATTTATTACAATGATATACTGTTAACTTTATATATCAGCAGACAATATTCCATACAAAATATCCCCACTAAAGTACTGCATCACCGAGATTTATGAAGGTGTAAACAATTTAATCTGAAGTTTAGGGCTGTAACGTCCCAGTCGATTAGTCGATTAATTGGTCGATATGGTCTGGTTCGACCAAAAATCTGATTGGTCGATTTTTTGCCGCGCTCATTTCATCAGTTTGGCCGCGCTCATTTCATCAGGTGGAAAGCACTAATTGCTAATGGGGGTGTTTTCAGAGCACCCCTGTTTCACAGGTAACAGTCTGTTTTCAGAACACCCCCATTGTTTTCACTTTTTTTGGATTAGCCCAACCCACTGGAGAAGAGAGACAGATAAATAGGCTTTAGAAGGTTTGATGCTGAATATTATTTATTTAATAACAAGCTAGTGTAAAAACAAGAAGCTGTCTCCTTCCAAAGAACCAGTGTTAATTTCGTTAACGAAGAGGACGACGAAAAATATTCGTTAACGAACCTTTTTTCTGTGACTAAGACGAGAAGTTGACGAGATAAAATTAATATCTGATGATAAAAACTATGACGAAATGTATGCGCGTCTTCGTTAACGAGACGAGACGGGACTAAAATGTTATTTGAGGACTACCGGACATTCAAAATACATCCTATAGGCTAAATTGACTGTCTTGTCTTTTAAAATGTGCGTCCCTGTCTCTGGATCGCAATCAGATGAGGGGCGTTTGTATATCTCACAGTATGGCAGCCGCAGTGGGCGGATACGCTACCAAAACGCAAACTAGCGATCTGAAACAATGGCCTCAGCAACTGAATGGTTATAGGGATAGGGTGACCAGACATCCCGTTTTTCCCAGGAGTCACAATTCGTTGTTGATTAACTTAAAGTTAGTGAAGGCGCGATAGGCGGAATCACTCTGATAGAAGTGCTCCACTTTCTCAGTTCTCACACAGCGCGCGATCAGTTCTCAGTTCTCACAATATTGCGCAATTGCGCTGTGCCCACTGTTTGTGATAGTTTTGAGCCTAAGATGCTTTATTTTTCAGTTATGCACTTTATTTGGTTTCTGCTCTTGTTTGTTTAATAAATATTCTTTTTTTTATTAAAGTGGACGCGCATTTTGTGTTTATTAAGAGTAAAAGCTTTAAGTCTATTCGTGTCTCAGCCGCGAAGCTGAGCTCTTATGTTCAGCCTCGCTCTCGAGCTGCGCAGAGCGGCTGAAATGATAGTGTCTGACAGTTATACTTATAACATATGACAAAAATAATTTTCTAAATTATGTTGCACATTCCTCAAAAGTTCTTGTGATATCACTAGTTGACAACATAGTACTGTTTTCAGAAATCACAGGCTATGATATTGCGCAGGTACACGTGATGCACCGCTGTCAGAGACGACAGACTCGTGTGTCAGACTCATTTCAGTGCAAAATAATTAGGTCAAAAACTATTTAATATACTGCAAATAGCCTATTAGTTTTTTATGTTTATTTATAATTAATTTAGGCAGACAACAAGGCTACCAAGTACTGAGCACAGTGCGTATCTAATTAATGTAACGTACGTTTTTTTTTCTCCACAACGTCATTTTTAGTCGATTTTTAGTCGAAAGTTTCAGGACTTCAGTCGACCAAGATTTTCTTTGGTTGATTACAGCCCTACTGAAGTTAGTGTTCTATCAGCTTTTACATACTTAAATCTGCATATTTTATTTACCACCTTTTTCAATCTTTTTAAATGTATGCATCTTTCATGTCAAATTATTACAATAAATCAATAAATTCAATATACACTATAGGGCTGTTACCAGTCAGATTAAATAATTTACCCTGCAAAATTACAACTGCAATAAATTACGTTATGAGATTAATATTTTAAATACATTTTTGGATATACAAATAAGAAATGTTGGGGGGGGGGGGGGGGATGCATATTTTTAAACAAACTAAACCACCAATAGATGGCGGTGAGTCACTGACTGAGTGAGTCAACCGATGCGTTCAAAACGCAGAATCATTCAGTAAAAAAACACTGTTGCTTGGAGAATGGGCTGGTCTTTGTATGGAAGTATTTTCGTTGGTGAAATAGAACAAAACAGTAAGTATTGGGTCTAAAATGTAAGTAATGTAATAACTACTTAACTACTTGTTTATTAAAATAAAATCAATGTGACATTAGTGAAATATTCAGCAAAATAGCCCCCTTGTCATGGTATGTCATTTAACTATATCATTTTATGAATAAACTAAGCATTTTGAATTTATACCTCAGTGTGTTTCTTCTGAGTTTCTTTATGTTTGTTGTTGCTCATTTGTGTAGACGTCTCTCACAAAGAGACCTCAACAGCGCGACCATGATAACAGAAATACACTATCCAAAATAGAATCGCTGTTTACACTGAATGTAATAAAATCAGAACAATCATTCTCGTGTTTTGATGCTTCACTGGTTATTTTTGTCACTTAAATTTTAATCAGGCTATTTGTCTGGTCGGACAAATAAAAAAACATTTTAAACTAGCTAAAAGGTTGGTCAGCTAGCTGTAGCTCAACCTATATTATTATTGAGAACATTATATAAAAAAAAGAAGGTAGTTCGACCTGAATTCTGCTCCTGCAATTCTCTCAGATGACACAGTAACTACGCGCGAGGAAAGAAAAAAATCTTCGGTCTGTCTGTCAGACTGAAAAAGATATTTTAGCAGTAATGTGACCAAAAATATTTAAGACCCATTGAATCTGAATTCAAGACATTTTAAGACTTAAGGACCCACGGACACCCTGAGTTGGGAGAAAATCGAAATGCTTAGTCTGTTAATGCAATGCAATCCAATCATGCTTGAGAAATGAACAAACAAACGTTCCTCAAAAGATCCTGATAATCAGATTTGAGACTCATTGACTTTTCTAAAAAAAAATCTGTGTCTGGAGAATCAAGTAAAGTCGAGTTGCTTCAGTCCAGTGAGTGTTCATCTGGAAATATGACGTTTACTTGAGAAAAATCAGAGAAACAATTTTGATATTCAATTCTTGATATCAACAATTTAATTCTAGATATCAAAATTTAAAGGTCACTGATGGCAATGTTCATTTCTGATATTATGAATGTGATTGTTACTGGTTACAAAAGTCATTTTAGATATCAGAAATTACCCTCCCAATTGTTGATCAGAACTACATTTTCAGATATCAGAAATGAACATTGTCACTAGTGACAATTAAATTGTCGATATCAAGAATTAAATTGTTGATATCAAGAAAAGACATTTTTTCTAGTAAGAATTGTATTTCTGAGATGTGAAATTGGAATTTGAACTAGTAAGAAATTAATTCTTGATATCAACAATTGATTTTGAATGGCAGCCTATGGTGATATTTAACTAGTGAAAATACAATTACAGATATCAAGAATTATAGTTTTTACTAGTTGAAATTTCATTCATGATATCAAGAATTAGCATTTTAACTAGTGAAAATTGAATTGTTGATATCAAGAATTCATATCCTGTGAAGAATAAAAGCTTGCCACAGGAGCTGTATGTGCTGCTGTTACTCATGTACAGAAGTGAAGCATGCATTGGATTATTATGAGCAAATGCCTAGCAGCTATAAGACCACATGCTCAGAGAGACATGAATGAGCAGAAAAGACTAGATCTATGAGAAAGAAAAGAAACTAAAGGATCAGAGAGAGTACATGAATGAATGACAGCCAAAGCCTAAAAGAACATGATGAAAGAAAGTTGTTGAATAAGAACAAAAGAAGGAACTCTTAACTGCAGACTCAATAATACCATGAATAAATAAATTGTAAAGTCGTAGAGAATCACTGATGGGATGTTTGAGCAGGGTTTACGCAGGATCGGTGACGAACAGGAGAAACCAGAGAGTGACTGTAAGCCCTGAAGCATTAGCGTCAAACTCAGCTGAGGCCTCAGAGAGCCCAGATCAGGGGCTCCATCTCCTCACGATGGCCATATTGCTCAATATAACGCACCGCTATAAAAAAAAAAAAAAAAAACACGCTTCCACGAAAACACACTCCGTGACAGGATCTCTGCATTTACAGCATTAAAGTGCATTTACTACGCTCTGATTGGCTGAGAGTTCCTGTCAATCGTCTATTTGCTCTCCAGAGAGACAAGAATCTAACCTGCCTTGAGGACAGAAACACAAAAATATGGTTCGGCAGCACTCCTAACATCCATGTGGGGTCGTTGAGCAGTCCCGAGAGCCCTCATTGTCCCCACCGTCCCCATAAAGCATCACGTCTGGAATGCTTTGTGTGAAGCTGCGGCTTATGAGTCCGGGCGACCCGGAGACAGTGGCGCTCATCTCTGAGCAAACATGCCACCGTCTCATGCATGAATACACCAGGACAATAGAACTTAGCGATGCCTCAGCACTTTCCGGTGACAGGACAAAGCCAAGGCTGTTCAGAGCTCATAGACCGGCCCGTAATGAGAGCCCAAACTATCAATCATATCCCAACACTCACCTGCACTGCTTTTCACTTCAGCCTCCGACGACAGGTTCTCCTTCAGACGATTAGATTTAGTGTGATAGCATTCACAGAGCACAGATGTCTAACAATTACTTCACATACTATTTAAGATAAATAGATGTCATTTTCTAATAGGGCTGTGTATTGGCAAGAATCTGGCGATACGATACGTATCACGGTACAGGGGTTGCGATACGATATATTGCTATACATTGCGACACTAAGCAAGGCAATAAATTGGGATATTTCTTATTTTAGGAATAGGATATATTTTCACGACAGCTGTCATTAAGAGCACACCACCATATGCAAACCTTAGCAATAAATAAATGTATAAATAAAAATTGTTTAACCAGAACACACTGGGATCTGCATTTGCAATAATCAGTCCCAGTACCACATACCACATTCAACATTATTGAACCACTTTTTGTGCAGTACGAGTAAAGGGGTAAATAAAAAAAATTCCTTGCAGGATTCTTTAGTTAAATGTATGTATGAAATGTATTTTATGAAAAGACCATATATATTTTTAGACCCTGCTTTAAAGGTTCACAGTTTAAGTCTACAATTATAATATACAATGTCATAACATTTTGATCTGAACAAAAAATGACATCTGCTTAGTATCAATGAAAATTAAAGTGCTTGCAGGATTCCTAAAGAAAACAAAAGTTTTTTAAAGTGTGTGTTTGTGTGCATGAACTCCACATATCCACATCCCAACAGCAACAGCAGACAGTGAGGGTTTAACCTCTTGGGGGTGTTGACAGAGCCCCAGTCTGACCTCCAAAAAACTTAACACACCCACCAGATCACTGCAGGGTCAGAGGTCATCGCACACATCTGAACGCTCCTGTCATCACAATGACTGATCCAATGACAGCTCCTATTACACTCCTCTTGCAACTCCTCCTCCTGATTTTATTTTGTAATTATGAATTTTTAATTATACAATAAATAATTCAAATTATATATTTTATGTGTATATTATATATCTTTTTTTATTATATATAATGCGTTTACTTTATGCGTTGAATATCTAGTTCATCCACTGAAGGGTCCATATATCCATGAGAAACAGATCAGGACGGTGCTGGTGACACGACACACAGAGCATCCACACAGCCTTCATTAACAGTGACTACATTTACACTGCTGACAGATACAGTTATCATGAATCGTGCTGCTGTGGAACTGATGCTGGTGGGCATGTCAGATCTCACCTGCACTGATTATCAGACTATATAGACAAATCTAACCAACACAGACATTTCTCCATCTACACAGCAGGCTTATTAACACCCTAAATTATCATAAAATAAATAGCAGTGAAATAGACAGACTGGAGTAGAGCTTTAAACTGAATGAGCAGTCATCTGATCCCACACCTACGGTCAACATGGCGACTGAAAGCGTCCACACAGCACAACCACTGACAGACAGCTGATCACAATCAGACCACTAATATGAATTAGGACAAGAAATGGAACCAGACTAGATTGTGATGTGGACTTTAACATCCATCTTCCTCATGCAAGTGTTACCAACTAATTTCTTGTAAAGTAGAATGACTTCAACATTACAAAATCCAGGCACTAATACGCAAAGACAGACAGACAGACAGATGGACGGACGGATGTGTCTTACCTCCACCTCACAGGAGAACTGGCTGCCGTCCAGCAGGGTCACATGACACACAACCATCTTCATCTTCTTGTTGAGTTTGAGTGTTGACAGCACACTCGCCTCCTGCGGGATCACTTGCTCTTCCTCTTTCTTCTCCACCTCTTTCTTCTCCACCTCTTTCTTCTCCTCCTTCTCCCCGCTCTCCTTCACCTCCGATTCGCCCTCTTTCTCCTCTCTCACAGGCTGCAGACACAAACAAAATACCTTGGTAAATACTGACATTCAATGCATTTTTAACTGGTAAATTCTAAGACAGAAATGTTTTACTACTGCACTTATGAATTCTTCATTAAAAAGTATATTTATTATTTTACCTTTTTTGTTTTTTTACACAATATCTATGATTTAATTTCGTCACTTGCAGGAGTTAAACGCTCACGCTTTTGTTTTGGCAGAAATCTGCAGGAAGACCTTTAAATGTCTTTGATGGCATGTTTACGATCACTTCTTATTATAAATGCAGTGAAGTTCAAGTTCAAATCGTTGCAAAGCAGCTCTCCATGAAATTACGTTTCCACAATATATTTATATATTGCAGAACCTTAATATATTAAACTTATGGCAAAATTTGGTAATATAGTGAAGTCAGAGAGAGAGCGTGAGCTAAATCAGGTGAGCTGAGTAGGGTTAAGTGTGTCACATGGCACACAGCACATCACTGCACTACATCTGTTCAAACAAAACCCTTTATGACAAAGTGCACAGGGCTGTTTGCCTTGAATCCATCCCATGAAGAGAAGCACTGCATGTACATCAGGATGATAATTATTGATTTCAATTAAAATGTTGAATATATGAAAATATGACAACAAAAAAACACTGCTTTATTATAATGCATCAACATTTCTGAAAAATAAAACATCTAAAAGGAATACAATTGTTTCAAAAAATCCAATCACAGTCAAAGTCAGGCATTACCATGTGAGCTACAAGTGTGTTTTTTTTTTCTTTTAATAAAATATTGATAAAAATTTTAAATAAATAAAAATCTATGGTTTAAAAATTGGCTTAATTTTGCATTTTGACATATAAAATGTCCTTTTAAAACTAATTTTAAAACTAAAATTAGATCAGAGTGAAAGATTAAAATGAATTAACATCCTTTTGACTGGACTTTGAGATGTTGAGTATGTTTTTTATGTTGTGTTATGAAAAAAAAAATGTTGATAAAAAAAAAAAAATGAATTAACATGACATGACAAAATACAGATTAAATTTAAATTATATTTTAGTCAAAAGACAAAAACTGTGAAAATAAACACTGCACTCCATCCAGCATTACTTTCTTAAGAAAAAATTTAAATGTCGCGGGCTTCTGGTTATATATAATATATATACACACACACATACATATTGTAACGTAATAAAAACGTAATATTAATATGTAATTTAAAGAAATAGAAATAGAGAAAGAAGTTTAATTTAGCTCAAATGGAATCATTTATGATTTTATAGAGATTTGAACAGAATCACTGTTACGGCGATTAACTGAACGAGCCATATAACAAACTCTGCACTAGATATTAAAATCCAAAATATAGTTTAGGGTGTATTCACACCAGGAAAGTCCGTTAGTTCACTTGCTTTGGTCCGGAAAAAATACAATGTTGATTTTTTGTTTGTTTGGTGCGGTTCGCTTTCACACGGCAACATTGCAAAGCGTACCAAACTGTGTTTATGCAAGTCACATGCGAGTAAAGCTGTCCTCTTATTGGTCAGAGTTCACTTGTTTACGTTCCTCTGCGTCATTCATCAAGATGGATTGACAAGTTTGCTCCGCAGCTTATTGCGGCTTTATATCTGTCCTGGCAAACGCTCATTCCTCTATAATATATCTATCTATTATATATATCTAGATATATCTATCTAATATATCTATTTTCACTATATACATATATATAGTGAAAATAATTATATATATATATATATATATATATATATATATATATATATATATATATATATATATATATATATATATATACACACACACACATACAGGTGCTGGTCATAAAATTAGAATATCATGAAAAAGTTGATTTATTTCAGTAATATCGTTCAAAAAGTGAAACTTGTATATTAGATTCATTCATTACACACAGACTGATATATTTCAAATGTTTATTTCCTTTAATTTTGATGATTATAACTGACAACTAATGAAAGTCCCAAATTCAGTATTTATTAGATACATACATAGACCTGAACAACCATCAATCACTTATTTAACCCTCGCTTTGAGTTTCTCAATGAGGCTAAAATTTATATTAACTGCACCGATTCAGTTAGAACCTGGAGGTACTTGCTTGCTTTGCTAAGGGAATCCCTTTTGTCGTCGTCGTTGCAGACAGGGGGATCCCCGAAGTGTCTGATTGGCTGGAAGTTCAATAGTCTTTGAAGTGAGGTCTTGGACGTTGGCTGAGGATGCAGAGTTGGTCTGGTTGAAGTTTGAAGCGGGTGCAGTCGGAGCTGGACTTTGCAGCAAACTTACATTAGAACACGAAACTCCACGGAAAGAAAAGAAACTAAAGTAAAAGAATAAGAATAAAAGGATGTAACGAGACTAGGTGGTTTTCTTCTCATTGTGGTAGCAGCTGGCACGTGGGCCAGAGCACGCTCAAAGAGCAGCGTCAAAACGCGGTGGCAAAAGAGAAGCAAAAAGGAGAGAGAAGAGTGACCAAGAGAGCATTTTTAAGAAGAAGAGAGGGAGGGTGACTAAGAGAGCATTTGATGGTGTCCTGAGTTTTGAAACGCTTTGAAACGCAGTTATGCATAGAAATGATTAGTTTCATTAAAAATTGAAAATGAAAGTCTTTTAAGATGATTTTAGGTGCATATGGAAGCGAAAGTCTTTGTGTAGTTCTATGGAGAACGAAGGCATGTTCTTTAGACAAAGGAATTTTGGTTTGGTCTGTCTTCTATGTGTGGAGACCTGCCCAAGAGAGTCTGTAGCTGGCCATCTCTTTGACCATCAGTCTTGATTACTTGCCCCAAATTTGACAGTCTTTTTCCTGAATTGGAATTATCAACAAGTGTTCTTTTGTCTCAAGGTTGTAAGCGGTTCTGTGACAGAGGCTTGCTGGTTAGTTTGCTTGCTTCAGACTAGTTGGCGCTAGGATTTGGACAGATTTATGACGTTGTCCTGTTACAGCTTTGAGGCCCCTCTTTCTGGAATCTCATCTTCTCAGGTTTCAATGTTCTGATGCATCTTAAATTTGTCTGATTCAGTCTCTGATATCCTACACCTGCATGATTGCATGTGCTCTGTGTGACGGTCGGTCCATGTGAATTGAATGCGGACAGGAGGAGAGTTCAGCTTCACTGGAGATGCGCGATCGACAAACTTTAAACTGATTTCAAATTATGCTCCGCTTTATGCATTTGCCTTCTGTCATAGTCATGTCATTTTCACTGTGTGCTGTATGTAAAATTAGTGTTATCTTGGCTTTATTTGAAAAAATACGATTCCCAATGCACACAAACTTCCCAGAATACTGAGTGCCCTGTTGGTTACAGTGTTTAATCCTTTTTAATTATATTTATTAAATATGTATTTATTTGTGCAAAATTCTGTGTCATCTAAAGTATAAGTATGTTTATTTCACACATTTATTTTTTGAATCCATTTTCAAATGATTTTAAATTTCTTAAATATTAATTTTAAAAAAATTATATCGGCTTTATATCGGCCACCCGATTTCCAAGATATCGGCATCAGCATCGGCTGTCAATAAACCCATATCGGTCGACCACTAATACTTGTCCATGTTTATCTCACCTGTGTGTCAGCACTGCCGATAGACTTTTCCTCCTCTTTCTCCTTCTCCTCTGCCTGCACCTCCTCTGCTCTGCTCTCCTCTCTCACCTCCTCCACCTCCTCTGTATGCTCTGTGCTGCCGGTCGCTGCGCCTCCTCCGTCTGCCTCCTCTTCCGGCTGGGTCGTCTCCTCGTGCTCCTCCTTCACGGCCTCCACGCTCTCCTGCTTGGGCGGTGCTGTGCTCTCGCCAGGCTTGTCTTGGCTCTGTGATTTCTGTCGTTTAAGCCATGGAGGTAGGAAGCGGGAGATGCCTTTCTCTTTCTTCTGGCCGCCAGCAGCAGGAGGACTGCTGGGCTCCGGAGACGCAGCCGCTTCCTGATCGCTCTTGGCCTCGGCACTCTGGCTCTCCTCCTGCTCAGGCGGAAACATGCACAATCCTGGGCTTTAATCGGTTCTCTTTTAGATGAACCAATATAGAGTCTTAAATCCCAAGAATCCATCTATGCTGTTCTCTGCTGATGTATGAGCAAAGCTTTATGTCTAGTGTATATTCCACCCAATTCACGATAGGCTTTGTGCTTTGTTACTACTGATATTATGAAGTCTCAGCTTTCAAATTCTGTCAGTTTTGTTATGAAATACAAATTATAAATAATTTTGTTGTTCTTCAATGTGGGGTGAAAGATCGCTGTAGCCTCACATGACCCGATCATCTGTTTCTCTTCACTACAGCAGCAAATAAACATGAATGAACATCAGAAGAAACAGAACAACTTACTAAAATCAATCACATCTCATCAGTGTTTCAACCACAGTAAGTTGTCAATAAAACAGCATGTAAAATGTCCATAAACTTATAGTCAGCTAGAATTATTTTGCTAAATATATATATTTTTATATTAATAGCAATGAAAATCACCAACATGCTTAAACTCTGTAAATAAATGTTAGTACACTTATTTTCAAATAATTTCCTGCAAAAAAGTACTTTGCTGTATTTTTTGATCAATGGAATTGATCAATTAAACTTTAAATAAGGTTTTTCTGAATTATTTTTTACATCATGTTATTTTTTTACTTCAATCAGTTTATAATATCTAAATATTTTATATTGAAAAATTCTATTCATAATAAATCGCATTTATTTCTTTTTAATTTTGTAGAATACTATTAATACTTGTTATATTGTTTAAATTTGTTTCTTGGTATATGGCAACCCTTCACCTGGAGCTTTAAATTTAAGGAGGGAAGAGTTCAAAAGTGACTAGAAGGAGAGCAGCAGTATGCAAACTGAACATTAGCTGACTAAAAAGTTTAAACTATAACGGCGTATTTGACTCCAGGCCGGACTGACACACGCTCAGCCCTCATATTCGCCTGTCACTGCGTCTTCTGCATCATTACATGTGACCGGTTAATTTAAGCATCAAGCTGAGAGACGTATAGAATCAGAGGAGGTTAATGTCAGCTGGTTCCGATCAGTGTCCAATCGTTTAAAATATAATACGGGCTGTTGCATTCTCAATATTTAGTCATTTGGCCTCAGATACATAAGTACATTTGTATTAACAAGCAGGTTGTTCTTTACCACGGCAACCGTTTGCGTGTCCACGTTGAAAATCGAATCTCATGTAAAAATGAACTCTACACAACAGGCGGAAGAATGCCGATAGCTATACATTATTTAAGGTATCTCTACTCGTTACGACATTGATATTTGAATTGTTGTAGTCATGTAAGCTTAATTCATAACGCTATCAGTGTTGTGAGCCTGAGCGCTGCTCTAAACTGCTACACCTTTGTTACGACAATATCACGTTATTAACACTTTTTTTTTTTTTTTAAATTTAATCCTTTGTGGATCCTCCTGATTCGTTTGTTCGTCTTTCTCCATGTTTCTTTGACAACGCGTGCTGTTTGTGAGTTAACCACGCCCACTCATTAGCATTTCGCAGTATACACGAAATAAAAAAACTCTGTTACGGCAGACATTTTATTTCGCTGTAATGAAATATACCGTCATACCGCTCAGCCCTACATGCATGTTTGTGCAATTTTTGCTTAGTGGTTTGCCGTGGGATTTTTTTACTCATCAAAACTGTGCCATGGCTAAAAAAGGTTGTTAAACACTGCTGTAAATTAAGGCTGCAACTAACGATTATTTTGATAATCGATTAGCTGGCAGATTATTTTTTTGATTAATCAGATAAAACAAAATTTATTTTCTTTTTTTACATTTTATTGACAAAAAAAACTCACATTCTGCCCAATGTCCTTCAAACAAACGTGCCAACTGAATGCTATGAAAACAGTGCTTAACAATTTATTAGACCACCTGTCATAATAAGAAAACACATATTTTAGAAATCTGTCAAAAAATTTTAATATAAAAATGTTATTTATTGGGAAAATAACAAACAACTAAATAGTATTTATTCACATAATAATAAAAAATGGCCTCCTATGTCTTTCATAACAGCTTGCATTCTTGCTGATCTTGTTTATGTACTTTTTGACAGTAATTGTGTATCTGAAAAAAAACACACTATAAAGCGCTTTACTTTTTTCCTGCTTTTCTTTCTTAGATAACAGCAATAATAATTATATTATAGCAATAGAAATAGCCTACTGTTACTAAAGAGCTTATGCATATTGAAGGACTAACCACTACAGAAAGCTAAAAAAAATGATTTTGGTAATCACCAATACTGTTAGTTTAGAGCAGCAGCACAAACCTTACATAATTTGTATATATTATATTTCAAACGGTACGATATCATAATTTTGCTCAGTTCGGTATTTCATATGCTGCTGTTGCGAAGTGCACCTGTAGGTGGTGTGCTTCCCAAATTGCTGTGCAACCGGTAAATGCGACAACAAAACAACGAGATGGGTCAAACAGAAGAAACTCTCATAAGAGACAACGCACCCGAAATTAATAAAGAGAACAGTAGAAGTGAAATATGGCATTGCTGTGTATACAAAACGGATGACAAAGGTGAACGAACTGCACCTGTATGCAAGCGTTGCTATAAACCACAGGAGGCAACACAAACATTTCTAAGCATTTGTCGCTTGCTCAACCTGATCTTTTAAGAGAATTAAGAGATCGACAGGTAAGTGCATCATTCATAAATTCAGATTTAATTGTAACTTTTATTAACAACTGATCAGCACACATACAGATGTGATACAGTAGTCCAAGCGCAAATGTGCATGTGTGACACGCTAGAACCAGTGAAGTTTTGTTCACGTAATATATGCACTTGCATTTCATACAATCGAATATTAATTGAATTTGAATTAAGCATGACTTTTGCTATATTCATTTTAGTATAAGTAATATGAAGGGAATGTTTCTACCGCGCTGCCGACCGCTAATATGAAGCACCCGAGCAAGAGTGAGATTTATATTTAATGCTTTTTCTTTGGCTATCTGAGTCTGAAATCTGAAAACAATCTGAGAGAGAAATAATAACGTGATTTTGAACATTACTTTGACTGTTAGAATAACACTTTACAATAAAGCAACATTTGTTGCATTAATTGCGTTATTTCAGTTGTATTTTTTTCTTCAAACTCAGTCAAAATGTAACCTACAGTGGTGTGAAAAAGTGTTGGCCCCCTTCCTGATTTTTTTTGCATGTTTGTCACACTTTAATGTTTCAGATCATCAAACAAATTTAAATATTAATCAAAGATAACACAAGTAAACACAACATGCAGTGTTTGAATGAAGTTTTTTATTATGAAGGGAAAACAAAATCCAAACCCACATGGTCCTGTGTGAAAAAGTGCTTGCTCTCTAAACTTAATAACTGGTTGGACCACCCTTAGCAGCAACAACTGCAATCAAGCGTTTGCGATAACTTGCAATGAGTCTGTTACAGCGCTGTGGAGGAAGTTTGGCCCACTCATCTTGGCAGAATTGTTGTAATTCAGCCACATTGGAAGGTTTTCGAGCATGAACCGCCTTTTTAAGGTCATGCCACAGCATCTCAATAGGATTCAGGTCAGGACTTTGACTAGGCCACTCCAAAGTCTTCATTTTGTTTTTCTTCAGCCATTCAGAGGTGGATTTGCCGGTGTGTTTTGGATCATTGTCCTGCTGCAGAACCCAAGTTCGCTTCAGCTTGAGGTCACGAACAGATGGCCGGACATTGTCCTTCAGGATTTTTTGGTAGACAGATTCATGGTTCCATTTAATCACAGCAAGTCTTCCAGGCCCTGAAGCAGCAAAACAGCCCCAGACCATCACACTACCACCACCATATTTTACTGTTGGTATGATGTTCTTTTTCTGAAATGCTGTGTTACTTTTACGGCAGATGTAATGGTACACACACCTTCCAAAAAGTTCAACTTTTGTCTCGTCAGTCCACAGAGTATTTTCCCAAAAGTCTTGGGGATCATCAAGATGTTTTCTGGCAAAACTGAGACGAGCCTTTGTTCTTTTTGCTCAGCAGTGGTTTTCGTCTTGGAACTCTGCCATGCAGGCCATTTTTGCCCCGTCTCTTTCTTATGGTGGAGTCATGAACACTGACCTTAACTGAGGCAAGTGAGGCCTGCAGTTCTTTAGACGTTGTCGTGGGGTCTTTTGTGACCTCTTGGATGAGTCGTCGCTGCGCTCTTGGGGTAATTTTGGTCGGCCGGCCACTCCTGGGAAGGTTCACCACTGTTCCATGTTTTCTCCATTTGTGGATAATGGCTCTCACTGTGGTTCGCTGGAGTCCCAAAGCTTTAGAAATGGCTTTATAACCTTTTCCAGACTGATAGATCTCAATTACTAAACACTCAATTAAACACTTTTTCACACAGGGCCATGTGGGTTTGGATTTTGTTTTCCCTTCATAAAAAAAACCCTTCATTCAAAAACTGCATGTTTGTTTACTTGTGTTATCTTTGATTAATATTTAAATTTGTTTGATCTGAAACATTAAAGTGTGACAAACATGCAAAAACATAAAAAATCAGGAAGGGGGCCAACACTTTTTCACACCACTATGTTCTCTGTAGGTTTTTTGTTACAGTTTGATACAAAGGTATTAAGATATGAATTTGTTTATATTATTATTATTTTAATAAAATTGTTTTCAATTGACATCATTTGAGGCTGGTTATTTGTAACCTATGGTATCGATTTACAGGTGCTGATATATTTCAAATGTTTATTTCCTTTCATTTTGATGATTATAACTGACAACTAATGAAAGTCCCAAATTCAGTATCTCAGAAAATTAGAACATTGTGAAAATGTTCAATATTGAAGACACCTAGTGCCCCACTCTAATCAGCTAATTAACTCAAAACACCTGCAAAAGCCTTTAAATGGTCTCTCAGTCTAGTTCTGTAGGCTACACAATCATGGGGAAGACTGCTGAATTGACAGTTGTCCAAAAGACCACCATTGACACCTTGCACAAGGAGGGCAAGACACAAAAGGTCATTGCTAAAGAGGCTGGCTGTTCACAGAGCTCTGTGTCCAAGCACATTAATAGAGAGGCGAAGGGAAGGACAAGATGTGGTAGAAAAAAGTGTACAAGCAATAGGGATAACCGCACCCTGGAGAGGATTGTGAAACAACACCCATTCAAAAATGTGGGGGAGATTCACAAAGAGTGGACTGCAGCTGGAGTCAGTGCTTCAAGAACCACCACACACAGACTTATGCAAGACATGGGTTTCAGCTGTCGCATTCCTTGTGTCAAGCCACTCTTGAACAAGAGACAGCGTCAGAAGCGTCTTGACTGGACTGCTGCTGAGTGGTCCAAAGTTATGTTCTCTGATGAAAGTAAATTTTGCATTTCCTTTGGAAATCAAGGTCCCAGAGTCTGGAGGAAGAGAGGAGAGGCACATAATCCACGTTGCTTGAGGTCCAGTGTAAAGTTTCCACAGTCATTGATGGTTTGGGGTGCCATGTCATCTGCTGGTAGGGCTGGGTATCGAGTTCGATACTTTTTAGGCACCGACCGAATTGCCTCGATACCACCGAGTATTGAAAAACGTCTTGTCGTTCGGTACCAAATTTCGATACCTAAGGGGTTAATCTCATCACCGTCAGTGAGCCAATAATCCTGCAGCACTAGGTGTGTTTGACTAGAAGCGGCACGGCGCTGATAGATCAGTGTTTGACATCCGCGAGAGCGTTTTGAAAGCGCACGGAGCAGTCTGCTCTCTATATCGCGCTGTTTGTTTATTATACACAGACTGAAGCTCGCGTGACGCTCGCGGTGATTTCAGCGTCTGCCGCCTCACTAAATGAGGACATAAACACATGAACAACATCTCCAGAACTGCTGTGAGAGTCAATTAATGAGCATTTTACCGTTTGATTCGAGTAAAACTAGCGTCATATCATATACACACAGAACTGTAAAGGTATTCCCGGAAACCCGTCAAAATAAAAGTTCGGTTTAAATTGGAAGACACTGCGGCAGAAATATATTAATATTGTTCAGCAGACAGTACATACTGCTACTACTAGGCTACTATTAAAATTATTAAAACTTTATTTATTTTTTAGTAATGATCACACAACAGTTATTCAATTTTTTTATTTTAATAGTAAACCCCCTTTGTTTGCCAAAATAAATAAACTTTGATTTTCAATAATTTAAAGAAATTAAATTAATGTTTTATGTCTTCATTTGAAAACCAGATACAGAACACAGAATTTCTGAGGAAAAATAAAACATTTCATTAGGCTATTTTAAGAATAAATTTAAATAAACTAAGTTGTTTTTATGCATTCAAATAATTAGACATACTACACCAGAATTTAATAACAATAAAACATATGGTGAAAGAAAATAAAACACCCACTTATGAAAGTGGATGAAGATTTTAAATTTCTTGAAGTCTTTAACAACCTAGAAATGATGATGTGTTTTAAAATGAACACGCACTAATGTAAACGTAGCCTAACAGATGTGTAAACTGAAAACTATTTGAACTTTATTAAAATTATTTATTTATTGTGTTGGATATATTTTGTTTCTTTGTGCAGTGGCTCAGGAGATGAGGCTTTGAGTCTGTATAAATATCAACATTAAAAAATAGTTTTTTGAGATAATGTAATCTTATTAAAACTGATTTCATAAAACTGGTATCGAAAAAAGTATCGTTCAGGAACCGGTATCGAACTCAAGGTATCGGTATCAAAAATTTTTGAACGATACCCAGCCCTATCTGCTGGTGTTGGTCCATTGTGTTTTCTGAGGTCCATACTTTTCAGTTGGCCAACATTTCTAAAAATATATTTTTTTGCATTGGTCTTAATTGATATTCTAATTTTCTGAGATACTGAATTTGGGACTTTCATTAGTTGTCAGTTATAATCGTCAAAATTAAAGGAAATAAACATTTGAAATATATCAGTCTGTGTGTAATGAATGAATCTAATATACAAGTTTCTCTTTTTGAATGGTATTACTGAAATAAATCAACTTTTTCATGATATTCTAATTTTATGACCAGCACCTGTAGTATCGATACTGAGGTATTACATTCTGGTATCGTACCGAAGCCAAAATTATGGTATCGAGCCATCCCTACATCTAAGCCTCATTAAATGTCTGTAAATATACCTACAAGCCACTTCTTCTGCGCCACCTCTGTAGTACAAATACATTTTTTGTAATGCCTATTTCATTTGATTGGTAACTTATTATTATTATTATTATACTTCTTATTTTACTTGTTTTTATTTAGTTGTTTTAATTAGAAATTTTAAAAAAGCTTAATTTTTTTTTATTTTTTTGAACATATGATATACTATTAATAAAGTTAGAAAAATGGCATTACAAAGGCATTAACAAAATTCCCTGTAAATCACTTTAAGGAGTCAAATATCACCTCACAACGGAAAGGATAGTTTTTTTAATCAGAATTTTTGATTGATTAGATGGTGCTCCTGAAATTCTTGACTGTGCTCCTACATTTTTTAAAGAAACAAAGAAAAATAAGTGTAGAACCCTGTAATACAGTATTTATTACACATGTGGTTCTGCTCACATGATTTACTACGCTGAGATGCCTAGTATTGTGTAGCTTTGCTCTGGCTGATTAGAGAGCATGCATTGATATCAGCTCTACCTGTGGTTGGTCGGCGCTGACCGAGGCGGCGCTGTCAGCGGGTTTGTCAGGCTGGTCTGTCTGCTGCTGGACTTCAGGAACCTTCTCCGGTTCCTTCTTCACATCTGTCTCTGATCCCACCTCTGTCGTCATCACGCCCAGCACACTAACAGACACACAAACAACATGCCAGTCTTTAAAGAGTTCATCATCTCAGATAAAACCTGCGGGAAACACACGCAGACTCAACTAAGAACAGTCACTTACAGGTAGTGCCCGTACATGGTAACTAATTAGATACTTTACTGTACTTACTAATGTATATTTAGTATAGCTGTGTTTCTTATTTGTTACCATGTACATACACTTCATGTACCTTGTGTTACCACTCATTTGCCTGTAGGTACAAAATATTTACCATGTATGCACCAGGGAAGTACTATACTGTAAAATAAAGTGCTACCGATTTGATAAAACAACAAGGGACTCATGAACAACTATCACTAAACGAACAAACACAGCTGTGGATCGTTCAGGGAACAACACAGTATTAAGAATCAAGGGGATGTAAACTTTTAAACAGGGTAATTTTTATAAATTCAACTATTATTTTCTCTTGTGGAGTATATGTAAACATCTTTTATGTGAAATATCTTATTCAGGTCAGTACTAAATAAACAATAACATGCATTTTCTATGATCCCTCTTATTTTGGTCAAATAATGAACATTTTTGCAGATTCTGCAAGGTATACCCAGACTTCCCAGACTTTTGAATGATGTAGAAAATGAAGTAGTAACACTTTATAATAATGCTGCATTTGTTAACATTAGTTAACTACATTAGTAAACATGAACTATCAAAAATTAACTCTTAATCATTTATTAATCTTAGTTAATGTTAATTCATCATTTACCAATACATACAACCGTGAATGTAAACTAATGATGAAGACAAACAAGAAAAACATACCAGCTAATGCTGAAGAATCTCCATGTTAGAAACAGATGTTTATTTCCAGATCCCCGATGTGTGATTGTTATGATTGTTAGAATGCATATATCTGATATAGCTGTATTTTCTATTGGATATGACAGCAAATGTGTCTGTATGAGCAGGGCCCTATGATTTCCATAATACACGAAAGGAATCCGGTCCAGAATCCAGAATGGAATTCACAATACAGCATGGAATGTCATGGAGTCTGGCATGACGATATGGACTAGTGTCTGCGAATATTAAAGCTCAAATACACTGCTATTGAATATGAAGTCCAGCTGTCCTGAGTGTCTCTGTGTGAATGAGGGCTGCAGCTTCATATACGGTGACTTAAAGAAATAATCACACAAATATTACTGTTGTACTGTAGAATATACACTTTTCACATCTGTTTTAATTTAAACAGTAAATTTGTTGTGCAGCATTTTGTTTGAAAAAAGGACTCTTATTATAAAAATGTTGTTAATCTGCTACAGTTTTATGAAATCAATGGATGAGATACATTTTTGACTAAATTTAAGTACACCATTATATGGAATCTAGAAAATTAAAATGGAAAAGATTTTGGGAAATTTTGGAAAATAAAACAGATTTTTGTTTGATTTAACCATTAAAATGAAATACAGAAAAAAAAAAAAAAAAACATTTTGAAAGAAAGTTATTAATTTAATATTTTCATAGAGCCATATATGAGTGCTGAGGAAAGGTTAGCTACATGTTTCTACAGGCACAGCAACTTAAAAAAAGTCTATTCTTTCTGAGAGCAGACAGTGTGTGAAAAAGTCATGAAAATAATGTGCTATTATGTGGTAACAAAAAATCATATCCATCATGAATGAAAAGCATCAAAACACTCTATCATGTTGTGAGTCAGCCATCAAACCCCACTATGAGCAAACACACAGTACTGAATGCGTGTGTGTGTGTCTGAGCTCCACTGACACACAACACAAGCTGAACAAACACACTCAATGCAGCGCTCATGAGACGACCCACGATGCACTGCAGGAACATCAGCAGCAGCTGACAGACCAATCAGCCGCCGGCTCGATGACATCAGCAGCAGCAAATTGGTCAATAACTCACATCCTCTATGTTCAAAGCACGACACAGAAATCTGCAGGTCAGTGTGTGAAAACATCTGCAGATCCCGTCCTGGGCCGCTGACCCAACACTAATGTCAGTGCAGGCCTGAGTCAGGATCTACACCAGAACCAATGTTACACAGATGAAAACACAGTCCTAGATCACATGGCATTGTGTTTATGAAGTTTTAGTTTTGGCATGTTGTTAAACAACACTCAGATCCATTGAACTTGCTGTACTTCAGTCCCTCACAGCCTCCTTTTCATTCCCGCCGAGAATGAAACACGGCACTCTCCTGAATAAGATCCGCTGCACGTGTTCTCAAATCAATCTCACACACACATACACATCTCAGGTTTATCAGGACGCTCATGAGCACAACGTTCCCTCAAGATGGGTTGAAAGGGAAGGGCTGGAGGAATTGTGGAAGTTTCTGAGAGCATACAGCTGTTACAACACAGAGCAGAGAGACATCCAGCTGACCCTCGGCCAGGGGAAAACCACTGACGCAAGCACTGCAAACACGCTGGGAGAGAGAAGACATGCGTGACATCATCATCATCAAACACACGTGACACGAGTGTGTGTGTGCGCATGTATGCTTTGACCCACAAGCTGCTTCTGCACAAACACTCCGATTGATCACTATCGGCCGATAATCGCTTTGGGATGCTTGATCGGCGGTCTCTAAAAAGGCCGATCTCAAAAAACTGATCTCAAGCTGATGACGCGTGTGCCAGAGGTTTGGCACGACATGCAGCGGCACCGTCTTAGTCTCTGTCCGGCGCAGGTGAAATAATTATAATGCTGAAGGTGAGGTACAATTCATATTTCTTCATTAAATCACATCGCATCTGCACTATAAGCGAGCTGCACGCTGTATAGCTTACACAGGAAATGTCACTTGCACAATCGAGGCAGTGTTGCATCATCACTAAAGTTTATAAACTGCTTTTCTTGTTAATTCTTAAGTGACGGTAACTAAATGCATTTGCAAAATATTTATATTTCAAATAAATACTGCTCTTTTGAACTTTCTATTCATCTGTGAATCCTGAAAACTGCATCAGAGTTTTCCACAAAAATATTGTGAAGCACAACTGTTTAACATTGATAATAATCAGAAATGTTTGCAAATCAGTATATTAGAATGATTTCTGAAGGATCGTGAGACACTGAAGACTGGAGTAATGATGCTGGAAATACAGCTGCGCATCACAGAAATCAATTATTTTAAACTGTAATCATAGTTCAGAATATTACTGATGTTACTGTATTTTGGATGGCTTGATGAGCAGAAGAGATCGGTGTGTTTCTGGGATTGATTTTTCCTTGTTTCTCAAAAATGTCGATAAATGTTTAATACAGCACAGAAAGCACTCATCGTTTGATGGTGTAACAGTCATGAACTCACTGCAGCAGCTGCTCCTCTGGTCAAGACTCAAGACAAACACACACATGATGGGTTTCAAGTCTACATGTGAGTGTCCAGCTGAGCTACAGCAGTCAAACACACTGATTCAGGGCCAGTTCTCATAATCATAACATCTGTTTCTTCCTGCTAATCCTGACACATAATAACATCACTGTATTACAGCGCATTTACCTCTTTCACTCAGAAACTCACTGCAGGACAGTGAAGCTGATTATTTACTAGCACAGAACATTCACTTCCTCTTAGCACCTCCGCTGACTTCCTGCTTCAGAAACCTCGTATAGACAAGGATCATCATCATCATTCATGAGTGAATCTAGAATGAGGACCATGACGGATGGATTGACTGTGTGTGTGTGTGTGTGTGTGTGTGTGTGTGTGTGTGACATGAGGACACAAATTTGTATAATGACTGTTTCCTGTAAGGGGTAGGTTTAGGTGTGGGGTGATAGAAAATACAGTTTGTACAGTATAAAAAGCATTACACCTATGGAGAGTCCCTACAAGGATAGCTGACCAGACGTGCATGTGTGTGTGTGTGTGTGTGTGTGTGTGTGTCCTAACACACTAATCCCCAAACTGCAATGCTTGCAGATGACAATCAACACAAGCTGTCAAAACTAATCAGGATCCAGAGCCACACAAAACCACCCGTCTGTCAGTCAATCTCAAACATGCCACATGAGAGCATTGAGGTTGATATTTCTGAGAGCATTAACAGCAGAAAAGGGGTGATATAAGCAATATAATTTTAGATCACGATACAATTTATGCTTATATACCGATGAGAAGCTCTGGTCATTTTTACTCCATATGCATTAATCTATCAGCAGAAATAAATGCGACAGCAGCGGTCAGTGCATGTGTGATGAGTCTGTATGTTCTGTGTGAATGAACGAGGGCTGGAGTTTCATCTGCTACACAAACTCAAACACACGTGATGCTCGTCTCACTGCATGAGGACATCAACTTCATCTCCAGAGCAGCTCTGAGAGTCACCTCAGCAGAGCTACACGGTTTACTTTGAGAAAAACTACTGTCAAATACACACTGAAACTAGAAGATCTTCACGGCAACCTGTTCAAACTGAAGAAATTATGACAGAAATACATTACTACCGTATACTAAAATATCCTTCTCTAAGTAATAATAATAATAATCTATTTTAAATATAATAAAACCAATATTCTTCTTCATTCATATTTTAATTTAGTGAAAGTGAAGTGATGTGTGGCCAAGTATGGTGAATTTGTGCTCTGCATTCAAAGACTATAGAAATACAAAGACGGTTCACTCCTATACTTATGAATGGGAGAATGTGCAATATGGCGGGATAGTCCCCCCTTCTAAATGAAAGAGGCGATCATTGATCGGTAAAGTGAATGCATCACTGCAGCAGCCGTTAGAAGCTCCGTTTCCCTTAGAAACCTGAGGCTGGACCAGCTGATGCGCACAAGCATGTTGGAGCTGCGCATGCACACTGGCTGGTCTAGCCTGAAAAATACGCTTTTTAAACGCTATTTGAGCATAAGAAACAACATTCATGGGGCAGTTCATTTCAGATTTTGTTGCCGATTTGAAATATGTAATTAAATCGCGAGTTCAGCGAGCTGTTTTTGAGATTTCAGGATTCCCCCATTCATTTAGATAGGACTTGGTCTTGTTTGAGCTGCCCGGGGGCGTTGCAAATATGGCGGCCGAGTGAACAGACTTTCCTTGAAAGGGACTTTTGTCTGTATTTAACCCATCCAAGTGCGCACACACACCGTGAACACACAGGTTCGGTGCCTTGCTCAAGGGTCTCTCCTCAGTATTGAGGGTGGGGTGGAAGAGCGCGCTGGTTATTTCACTCCCACCGACAATCCCTGCCGGACCGGAGACTCGAACCCACGACCTTCAGGTTACAAGTCCAACTCTCTGTACATTAGGCTACGACTTCCCCAAATTCACAGTTTTGTCATAAATTATGTTTTATGTTTTAAATGTGTTATTAATTAATATATCATGAAAAAAATCAATTAAATAAATCAATAAAATGGAAAACACTGAATGTGGGAAATTAAAAGGTATCTTACCCAGTGGAGTTTAACTGTGAACAAACACATTTACATTCATTCTCAAGGTCTAATAAACATGTGAAAAGCATTTCCTTCCCTGTTAATGGTGATATAGATATGGAAAAAACTAATGTTTTATAATAATATGTTTGGCCATATAACCCAGCCCTCTTCTAATGGTCATCAGTGTGTGTGTGTGATCTGTGCAGGCGTCCTGCTTTGGCATCACAGGTCTGAATGACATCCAAAGCACTGGATCTCATATCTGTGTGTGACTAAAGCTCTGAAAGCAAACATTTCTCATGATAAGCACACAACAGCAGCGCTGCCTCGGTCTCTGCATGTGAGCAAACACACATTAAGCCGCGGTCACACTAGACTTTGAGCATGCAAAATCAAATCGTTGTGATATGACATCACGCTGTACAGCGTCTATTTAAAACATTAAATTTAACACATAACAAATGATAATACATCTAAAATGTAAAAACATACAATCTACTTTTAAATTTATGTTCTTTTAATTCAGATAGGAGGTCATGATGTGACGTATCGATCTACCGTTGGTCACACGGAATCACGTGCATCATTCGCAGAACACAGTTCACCCAATTTGAACTTTGCTATGCAGCGAAATGCAAAATATCTTCGCATGGGCTAGCGTTTCCAGGCTGACGCATTTGCGTGTGTATGAATGGAAGTCAATGGAATGAGCGCTGCTGGTTGAGACTCACCGTCAGGATGACTTCATGATTACTGTAATATTTAAAATATTACTAAAGCCTTGACATCGTTTTTATTGTATTTTTTGTCATTGGTTGACATTAAAAAAAATGTTCTCTATAAACAATTGTTGATGCATTAGAGAACTTTTATCTGTTTGAATGGTCACAAGATACAAATTGAAGGATTCAAACTTCTTTTGTCTTAATTTCCAGTCACTAAAATTAGGACTTAATACTGTATGAAGATTCATTAGGACCTGATATCTGAGTCTGGACTTCAGATGAGTTTGAAAGAACCTGCACAATGTTGACTGTCATAATCATACATCCACACATCATGCGGCCAAAAAACATTATGAAAATGCAAAGAACAATACTTTCACCTTCCAAGTACCTCGGAGCATCATGTAGTAATAATGCAAACAGCGTTAAGAGCAGCACACTCGTCTGCTGGTTGATTGACTGCTCTTAGACAGACGCAGCGAGAGCTCGTGTCAGCTCCACCGCCGCTCATCCACAGGAAATGTGGATCAGAAAGACTCCAGCAGTTTCATTTCCAACACACTGAACCGCTCTCATCTGAATCTGACGACGAGACGGCCCATGAAACATGACACAGGCTCTTCAGAACCATAAAACTACATTCACTACACTGCAACTGAGTTACATGTGTCGCATGACTATTAGTGCTTTTGAATTTCACAAGTGGCACTTTATTGGTCAGCTGGTTTCCAGTTTTGTGGCGAGCTCCGCCCACAGCGAAACCTCACTGGTCCAAAACCTGTTAAACACTCAACCAGCAGCGTTTTTACGGTCAGACAGTTGATCTGCTGCTCCGCTCACTTCATCACACCAAATCTGA
Organism: Barbus barbus; assembly: GCF_936440315.1. Lineage (NCBI taxonomy): Eukaryota > Metazoa > Chordata > Actinopteri > Cypriniformes > Cyprinidae > Barbus > Barbus barbus. The sequence continues at coordinate 2,544,147 of NC_136742.1, forward strand.
GACTTGTGACGGCAATAAAGAAAGAAGTGATTAAAGTCACCTGACAGCAGAGAGACAGAGACAGATCCTCTGCCTGTCACACACAACACTCACAACTACACTACACACTGAAAAACACAAAAACATGTCCATCAAGCTTTGCGTTATGACACTTTCTGATGAATTTGTTCAACCAATGAACTATACTGAGCTATTATTTATGATTACATTAAAAACACAAGTTGTTCCAACTAATTGAAAGGTTAAATAATTGTCAGCAGCTGGCATATCACATGCTAAATACAGCTTAACATGTAGCATATGAATTTGATTAACTTCTTAGATGTAATAAATAGGTGTGGGCGCTATACCGGTATTATGTTGTGCCACGATATGGATTTTGCTATACCGTGAATACGGTTACATATTCATGGATTTCATTGGATAGACAGACCAAAGATTTTGTTACTGCGTCATCAGAGAAAGAGAGCGACGCTCCGCTTGATCGGACATAAATCAGGACCGGATAGTTTTTGCTCCAAACACACGATCAGCTTTTCGGAACTGCACACAAACTGGATTACAATCATTTCCCAAAATGTAATTTGTGTAGTAATATTACTAAGTCTGTAAACGGCCGATAACACAGGACAGTAGGGCTGCACAATTAATCGAATTTCTAATCGCGATTACGATTATGGATGCCACGATTGCATAATCGTTCAAAGCCACGATTACAAAAATAAACAAGCAATTAAAAATGGCCACTTGCATTATTCTGTGTTCTTAAGAGGTGTTTGCAGCGAAGGGTGTAACAAACTCAAACACCCTGGATAAAAGACATTGTCTAACTGATAGTCGTTGTCACTCTGTTGTGCGTGATAGAGATGTTAAACGGCAAACGTGTCAAAAGCGGTACTCGTTTGAACTGTGCACCACACTGACCTTTTATCCGCTCGCCTCAAAAGAAAACAGCGCAGTGCGAGCTTAGAGAGGATGCGTTTAATACAGTGATTACACGCGCAAAACAACGCTGTGAAATCCAGTAAGAAGCACTCGAGTTCAGCTCAGAGTTCTCCAGAGCAAATCACGTCTCTTTAATTTAAACTAGTTTAAAGCCAAATAAATGGGAGCTGTTATTCTCATCAACACTGATGCAGAAACAGTGCAACAATGATCCAGTTAGAAGACATTTCAATCCACAAATCACCCACATTTACCATAGTTTTACTGTAGTAACACTAACAGCAACATTGGTACAGTGGCAGAAAAGTAGGATATTCATATTGAGTATTATTAAATAATTCATATACTAAATATGTTAAAGAAGTATGGAATATAATTACATTATTGTGTTAATTATTCTATCAGTTGATGTGGATTTGTAATTGACAATGTCTTTAGGCTACTGTTTTTCAATGCACACACCATGGAAACCATATAGTTAGTCTACTTTTTGGTTATGTATAAAAGATGAGGCTGTTACAGTTTTCACAATGGTACTGTCAAATATACATCTACCGCCCGCCGATTCAAATAAGTGTTACACCATACTGCTGCTGCTGCTGTTGTTCTTTCAATAAGCACATTTAAATGGTATACAATAAATGAAATGCCAAAAGAACATACAATAATAAACCTGTTTTTATCAAATCATGACACCACATAAAATATAAAAACGTGTAATCATGTATCCAGTTTAATAAAAAGACCTAGATACACCATCGTTGTTTACCGCATACGCACGAGCGTCGCGACACGTTTACGAGGGGTGTAACAATTCATCAATATGGGTCGATACATCGATACGATGTCTGACGATACAATACATCGATATCTGTCGTATAAACAGGCACCTTTATTTTAGCACTGTCCACATTTTCACATAATGTCCGTCTATGCATTACCGCCAGGGCTGGGTATCGATTCAGATGTCCCGATTCGATTCGGTTCTCGGGTTTTTTTATTACATTCAGTGAATATAGTTTTAATACAAAAGCTATTGATATTTCTAAGAAATGAACAGTAAACATCAGTTTACAAATGGTGAATTAACAAAAAGAAATGAAGCACCACAGGCCTGTATTTTAAACCTCTCTTAAACAATAATAGGGCCCTATAAAATGTTCTTCTTCATTTTTCTGGTAATCAGATGAAGGGATAAAACATTCATTTAATTTATCCTAATCAAATGAAAATTAAACCCTTTTATTTTTTGGTAAACAAAGTGCTGCACAACAGAGATTTACTGTTAAAATTAAAAAGAAAACAAAAGGGATTATTCCTTTAAAAATAAAGATTTATTAATATTTATTAGTAGTAGTAGCATTGAGTCTTATATTCTGACCGTTTCTTAATGTTAAACTAAACTAAGCGCGCACACACACACACAGACAACCGTGTCTACACCCCGCAAATACTAAATTAAGCTCTCTTCCGCTTTTTTTGTGCATGGATGAATGAATACAGACAAAATTATATCAAAACGCGTGTTTTGACGAATAACCTAGTAAACAGAGTCAGTTAGACATGTCTCTTAATGTAACATTTGAGAAAGAAAAGGCATGTGTATCAGTATATTAAATCCGTGCTTCGTTCTTAAAGTGAAAGCCAACTAATAATAAATCTAATGCTGTCAAAGAAAAACACAAGAGCTCACTGCTCCTGACTAAATAACCCTTGTATCATCAAAAATGATTCATCTATATTTCATTTATACAGTGAAGACAATGCAGTTATTTTACATTTGATTATTATATTTCTGTAGCGTACCTGAAAGTTTATTTTAGACTGAGCTGAAAACCCTGAAAAGCACTGTTTATTGAACTTGTGTCTTTCTTCTATTGTATTTATTTTCTGCTATTTTATGTAATTTGGTTATCTGTTATCTGTATTTTTAGCACCGAGCCGGTGAGCCCATAGTAGCAGCCAGAGTTGTTTTTCCAATTGTTTATTGTCTTTATTATTTATAAAATAAAATGAAAAAAAGGGTTTTTTTGTTGTTGTTGTTGTGAATGTCCCAGTTGAGGTACAGGATGTAAAAATTTCAGATAAATGTTCATGTTATATATATTTTGGTTGCATTTGTGAGTTAATAAAAATGTAGATTGTTGTTTAAAATGGGTATATAATATCATATCATAATATCGAAATATCGATCGATATACTCTGTATCGAATCCAATCGTAATCGTATCGTAGAATTTTTTGAGGTATCGCAAAAATCGTATCGCTGGGTATGAGAATCGATTTCGTATCTTATCGTGACGAACCATCCGATTTACACCCCTAATGTTTACATTAATCTACACCAGCGCGGGGGTGTTGGGATGTTCGAAAACAGTATGCCATCGCTCAGCCTTTTCAAACTTCTTTTTGCCCGCAAATGAAGAACGAAAACAAACTTCGTTTGAGGTATGTCTTCAGGGACAGATGCTTACACACTCATGAGGAAATAAACTCAGGCTGCAGGACACTGGAGAGAGGAATGTGAGCACATTAACTTATTCTGTGCTGTGAGTGTGTGTGTGTGCAACTCATTCATAACTACAACCACTAGTGTGTGTGTGTTCAAGGGAGTGTGTAAATCAGCTTACACAAGACTGCTAGTGACATTCACAAACTCCAGCACAAACCCTGACAGTATTCATGAGCTCATCCATCAGGATTTGACTGGATTATTAAAGCAGACTGTGATATTATTGGTTAATAGTCTCAGACCCGCCCACTCAGCCCTCATGATGTCAGCAGACAGGCTGATGAAAAACTGAAGAGGTTTTACAATAATGTGCACTGGTTAGTGAACTTCATGTTGACTTAAAAAAAAAAAATAAGCTAACTAGGACACCACTTATTTACTAGGGCTGCACTCACATTGTGATTTTTTTTTCTGCAATATATATTGCGATATGAAAAAAAAAAAAAAAAAAAAAAAAAAAAAAAAAAAAATCACCAGATGACTTGAACGGCTCCATTTGGAAAAAAAAATTATCAATGATTGAGATGATTTTGTAGGTGAATAAATCAGCATAGAAAATAAACAAATTACAAGCATAGATAAATATAATAGAAAAATTATACAAATGATATAAACAGTGCTTTATATTCTTCAGGTAAGTCTAACAGCATTCAGGTACAGAAATTGAACAATCAAATGTAAAACAACACAGCATAGTCTTCACTGTATAAATTAAATCTAATAAATCTGTGTTAAAGCTACAAAAGGGATTTTTCTCTATGGGTTTTGTAGGGCACCTTGGAGTGAGGACTTTGGAGTGAACAGGGCACATGCGAGCCATTATGTAGTCGTTTGGAATGCACTTGGTGAAGGGAGCGTAATTTCCTCATTATCTTCAGCTGGGATGTTCCCGTGACAACACAGCACAATGTCCTTCAGCAGATGTCGCTGTTTTAATGTCATAAATGTTTTTTTGTTTTTTATAATTGTTGTTAGCATAACTGTTGCAAATAAACACACATTTTGTATTTTAAAAGTTTTTTAAATATGCTATATAATATATTAAAAATAATATATATAAAACTTTTTAAAATGTAAAATATATTATATATTTTAGTATATTTTTTTATGCAGGTGTCCATCAGCGAATCTGCTGACGGACAACGTGCAGTGTTGTCACGGGAACATCCCAGCTGAAGATAATGAGGAAATTATGCTCCCTTCACTAAGTGCATCCCAAACGACTACATAATGGCTCGCATGTGCCCTGTTCACTCCAAAGTCCTCACTCCAAGGTGATAGGGATGATCACTTCCATTTGGAACTTGCCCGTGAACCGTTCGATACACGATACGCGTACCGCTACACCCCTAATACAAAACATAGCACATCCTGCGATATCGGTGCTGAAACAATATATCGTGCAGCCCTATTATTTACATACAAAAGCCTTAAAGATGCAGTACCTAATTTCTACACCATTAAGGAAACTGCAACAACAACAAAAAAAATTTGCATTTGTTGACTGCATCAGTTAATGTCTTGTGAAGCCAAAAGCTCTGTTTGTAAGAAACAAATCCATCATTACGATGTTTTTAACTAAAATACAGTATATTATTAAAATACAATAAAAGTCCATAATTCATAATTACGCTTCCTCAGTGAAAAGGTGTTCTGGTCTGAATCAGGAGAGAAGTCTGCACAGATCAAGCAGTGTTTACAAGCTAAACCAGTCCAAAACAGCTCTAAACAAATATGAGGCTGGATTTTGATGTGAGAGACAACAGGAGATGGACTTTTTCACTGAAGGAAGCGTTATTATGGATTATGGACTCCAATTTTAGCCGGAAACAACAGTTTAAAAGCATCTTGATGGATTTGTTTCTTACAAACATGCAGCTTTTGTCTTCTCCAGATGTTAACTGATGGACTGGAGTGGTGTGGATTATTGTGTTGTTTTTATCAGCTGTTTGGACTCTCATTCTGACGGCACCCATTCACTGCAGAGCATCCATTGCTGAGACACTGATGCAGAGACACATTTCTACAAACCTGATGAACAAACAAACTCATCTACATCTCGGATGACCTGAGGGTGAATAAATCTTCAGCAAATTTTTATTTCTGGGTAAACTATTGATTTAAAGGATGTGCTGCTAATTCCTTGGAGTCAGACACGTTCAGAGGTCTGGTGGAGTCCACACCTCAATGCTTCAGAGCGATTTCGGCAGCACGTTATGATGCAAACGCTTGTAATGTTGTGGCTGATCAGTATACAGTGCGTCATTTGCCTGTTGCCACACAACTTGACATTCACATTCAGCAGGTTAAATGAGCCTCTCTTTAAACATCAGCCATTTCTGACTTTAAGGTCAGTGTTTGACAGTTCAGAGACAAACGGTTTCTCATCTCTTTCGTATTTTATTCCCCCATTTGCTGCCGGGGCTCAGGGTTGCTATGGAGACGTGCAGTTCCTGGTTACGCATGCAGTTTGTGTCATGTCAACTCAGCAGCAATAAAGAAGGTCAAAGCGAGAGGGAAGCACTGAACACACAGAGGACAGCACGAACACACACACACAGAATCCGCGCGATCGCACCCGCTGGGCTGGAACAAATTGCCCTCATTTAAGAGTTTTAAATAAACTGGAAACATCCCTGAATACACTCCACTCCAGCAAGTAATGAATTATTCATGACGCGTTTAAGCAAGAGCATTTGTGGAGCGAGTGTCCTGCGACCTCTGCACGACACACACCTGCACATCTCTCTGTGTGTGTGTGTGTGTGTGTGTTTGTGAGCGTCTCACCAGCACATTATTACACAGAGAAACAGTGTGTTTCACGATCTCTCATCAAACACCTCCTGCAGCTCCAACATGCTGCCATCAGGAGAATCACTGCATCATATCAAACATTTGCAGAGAAGATCATTGAGATTCTGCAGAAAACCTGAGAGAAAGTTCAAGATATTAATTATTAGGGGTGTAAGAATATATCGATACACGTATCGCGATATTTTGTTTGCTGATACTGTATCAATTCTCCAAAATGGAATATCGATATAAAAAAAAATTATAAATAAATAAAATCATACAAGATTCATGGCAGTTGTTTGGTTTTGAGTTCATATCCTGACCGCAAGATATCAGTCTTCATCTCTGAACTTAAACAGTGACAGGAAATACTAGCATCAGGGCACTCCACTAATGTTAATATATTTTGCTGGCAGTAATGGAGGATGAAAGAATTGTTCCAGTTCTCGTTTCGATGTACAAAGCTGAAGTGTGGCGCCATTTGGGCTTTTGTGGTATTGTCCGCCCTGGGACCACGGCGCGAGCGCAACCTCGGTTCTGCCGCTTGCCGCGTCCCGTGTTGAAGAGCCTTTGCGCGGGGTACGGCGGACAGTAGAGTCGCCATGCAGCTGCAGCTTTCTCTCGTAATTCGGGGGTGTTTTGTGCAGGTGGGGTGGTGCTCGCGTCGTGGTCTCGACGATTCCACGCGGAACATAAATACAAACTGAAAAACTTGTGAAATCCAAGTTGAAAAGTTCTGAGAATGTTTAGCATCTGTATTTATTTGATTGTTTTACACTTGTTTTGTTTTCTTTAGGAATCCTACAAGCACTTTATTTTTCATTGATATTAAGCAGATGTCATTTTTAGTTCAGATCAAATGTTATGGCATTGTATGTCACAATTGTAAAGTTATACTGTGAACCTTTAAAGTAGAGTCTATAAATATATATTTTTATCTTTTTATAAAATACATTTTATACATGCATTTAACTAAAGAATCGTGCAAGCACTTGAATATTTCCCCCTTTACTCGTACTGCACAAAAAGTGCTTCAGTAATGTTGAATGTTATAGGGACTGATTATTACTAATGCAGATCCCAGTGTGTTCTGCAGTGTGTTCTGGTTAAACTATTTTTATTTATTTATTTTTTGCTAAGGTTTGCATATGGTGGTGTGTTCTTGATGGCTAAAAAATATATATCCTGTTCCTAAAATAAGAAATATCCCAATATATCGCCTTGCTTACAGTATCGCAATATATCGTATCGCAACCCCTGTATCGTGATACGCATCGTATCGCCAGATTCTTGCCAATACACAGACCTATTAATTATATAATGTTACATGCAACGATTTTTTATACTGAATCTGATTTTACGATTTTGTTCTACTGTCAGAAAACCGCTCCGCTCCGTGTCTTCATTCTGCTGACAGCCCTAGATTTTAGATAGTAAGAAATAAAAATCTAATTTGTTTTTATAGGTTTACTGGACTAACATCAGGGTCAGAAATTAAGCGTTGCGTGAGTCAAGCTTGCATCAGCTAACTCTCAGCTGATCACATCTACCTATAGGGATACGACACCTATCGCGGCATTCCTATATAAGCGCTATTCAGTATTATTCAGCAGCTTGCTTGCTCGGGAGCAAATTACGTTAATCAAACTGTTGCAGCATGCTTCTAGGGATCAGCCTAGAACTACACGGGAGGACCTTGTCAATGACCTGAAGAGAGCTGGGACCACAGTCTCAATGGTTACCATTAGTAACACACTACACCGTCATGGATTAAAATCTTGCAGCGCGCGCAAGGTCCCCCTGCTCAAGCCAGCACATGTCCAGGCCCGTCTGAAGTTTGCCAAAGACCATCTGGATGATCCAGAGGAAGCATGGGAGAAGGTCATGTGGTCAGATGAGACCAAAGTAGAACTTTTTGGTATAAATTCCACTCGCCGTGTTTGGAGGAAGAAGAAGGATGAGTACGATCCCAAGAACACCATCCCAACCGTGAAGCATGGGAGTGGAAACATCATGCTTTGGGGGTGCTTTTCTGCAAAGGGGACAGGACGACTGCACCGTATTGAGGGGAGGATGGATGGGGCCATGTATTGCGAGATTTTGGGCAACAACATGACAATGACAATGACCCCAAACACACAGCAAGGGCAACTAAAGAGTGGCTCCGTAAGAAGCATTTCAAGGTCCTGGAGTGGCCTAGCCAGTCTCCAGACCTGAACCCAATAGAAAATCTATGGAGGGAGCTGAGACTCCGTGTTGCCCAGCAACAGCCCCAAAACCTGAAAGATCTGGAGAAGACCTGTATGGAGGAGTGGGCCAAAATCCCTGCTGCAGTGTGTGCAAACCTGCTCAAGAACTACAGGAAACGTCTGACCTCTGTAATTGTAAACAAATATTTCTGTACCAAATATTAATTTCTATTTTTCTATTCCATCAAATACAAATTAATTATTAAAAAAAAAATCATACAATGTGATTTTCTGGATTTTTTTTTTTATATATATATATTCTGTCTCTCACAGTTGAGGAGTACCTACGATGAAAATTACAGATCTCTCCATTCTTTGCAAGTGTGAAAACTGTAAATACATTTCAATTTCAGCAGGCAACTATTTTTACTGCTACAATATTATTCCAGCCACAACTAATCACAACAACGTATACAATTACAAATGATTAAATCGTCAGTTTGTTGTTTCACACACATGCACACAGATATTATTTCATACACGACAGTCATGAGATGTAAGAAATCTTCAGACGTGCTCATAACAACAAGACAATACTTTATTGAACCTTTTCTGATAAGAAGTGTGCGCTGCAAACGCGAGCATTCATGATGAAGGTTTCTGTCCAGTCCGCTCGTTTATATTATATATTTATTATATAATTATATATTTGTGTATTGAAAATATTTTGAATGACAATTACTGTGCGTTCACACCGCCACCGGCGAGAGCGTCAAAGTGGCCGGAAGTCATTCATTTTCAATGTGAGCCGGCGGCGAGCTCCGGCGAGTCTTGGACGGTGAGAGCGTCGAGGAGAGTTGAAGTCAGGTCAACTTTATGGTAATGAGCTATGACGCGGTTGGGCGGCAACCAATCGGAATGTAGAAGTCCTCCGCTTGAGAGGGTTCCAGAGAACGCAGTCCTGTAAACTTTGGTTCCGACCTCATTAGTTCCCAAGCATTTTCACGTTAGAACGCTTGTTTTTCAGCGTTTAGGCTACACTTCAACCAGGACAGTTTGGAATGTAGGCTGCGCACAAATTAATGTTAATGTTAATTAAAGACCTAGGCTAGTAAACGTCTCCTATAAACTGCATGTTGAAATTAGACTAACTTAGCACTTAACCACAAACACAAAAACACACCACAAATGGCTTTTATTGGTTTATTTCGTTAGCAAACATGTAACTATAATTAAGTTCTTTCCATTGATCAATTTCTTACTTTCACAATTAAAATATTTCATGTTTAACTTATACCCTACTTGTGGTCAGTCTGCACAAGATCAACCTGCTTGTTTCCTTTGCGGCTCCTTTAAATACAAGACCAAGCGCTCGATCGTCAGAGCGTCAACAAATCTTTCTACAGCGTCGCTGGCAGGGCGGCCAGAGCGAATTTTGACGCTCTCGCCGGCGGCGGTGTGATCGCACAGTTAGACTCCTTTCTGGTTTTCTATAAAAAAAGGGCTACCAGGGATTTTGAAATTTTGCGAGCCCTGTTACATGTTTGCTGCGTGTCCTCGTTGCTCAGATAGGGTTGACGTTTCTAAAGAATGCTTTCAGCACCTTGTTGAATCAATGCCACGTAGAATTAAGGCAGTTCTGAAGGCGAAAGGGGGTCAAACACAGTATTAGTATGGTGTTCCTAATAATCCTTTAGGTGAGTGTATATATATATATATATATATATATATATATATATATATATATATATATATATATATATATATATATATACTATTAACATGTTTTAAACTTGCTGCTGCTTGGGTGTATGCTTCCCCCTTTAGAGCATGGCGCTAGCAACGCCAAGGGTTCGATTCCCAGGGAAAGCAAGAGCTGATAAAAATGTAAAACTGTAACTTGAATGCAATGTAAGTCGCTTTGGTCTGCTAAATGCATAAATGTAAATGTCTTAAACTGCTGCTGCTAGGGGTGCATGCTTCCCCCTTTACGGTCAGCTAATTTGCTTAAGCAGCTCAAAGCAACACGCTTGCAGCTTGCTGCATGTCCTCGTTCCCCAGCTTGGGGCAAAGCTTTCTCCTTAATGCGATTAATAGCATGTTCGATACTTTATTTGGATAATATACAACATGCTATTGTATAAGACTGATGCTGTTAGGGGTGCATGCTTCCCCCTTTCATGACCACAGTTGCTAAGCAGCTCAAGCAACACGCTTGTTGCATGGCCTCGCTGGCTGAGCTTGGGGTGATGCTTCCCCCATAAATATGATTATTAAGCAGCACATCTTGTTCAGTACATGTGTTTGTTAGGCACGCTGTTGCTTTAAGTTTATTGGTTGTATCTTGACACGCTGGTAATATTAACATTAACCAGGTAATCTTACCACAGCTGAGGCATGGTTTTAAATCGATTGTTTTAAGCTGTCTGACATTAGGGTTGCTGCCTAAGGCTCAGCTAGTATTGGGAACGTTCATTAAACTTATCCGTCTATTTTCCACAAGCTGTGTTTAAGTCAGCGATATGCTGTTGCTTAAGATATAGTGCATTGGTAACATGCTCGATACTCAACGTGCAGTATGTAGATTTTATGCTAACAATTATCTGCATCTTTAATCTTTTTCAGGTACTGCATTAAAGGGGCTTGCTGCTCTTCTTAAGCTGCTAATAAAGAAGAGCACCCCTTCACTGCTACCCTTCTGGGCTGCTGCCCCAGTCTCTGTTATTCCAGAAGGACATGCTGCTTTCAGATTGCCATCAATTGTGGTTTGGAGGGTTCTGGCATATCATTTATGTTGGGGGGTTATTATTATTGCTGTCCTCCCTGCTCATTCATGACAGGCTGCATGGATGGGCAGGGAGTTTTTGCCCAGAACAGAACCATACAGCCAAACCAAACTGTATGCTAAGTGTCTATCATTGATGATAGTGGTCCAGATAGAAACAAACCTTTCCATTAATATTTAATATGCCATTAACATTTAAATCATTACACTTTAACCACAACAATTGTAACAGATGTAGTTCAGTTGTGCAGGGGCATTTTTTGCCCCCAATCTTGAATTTTTATTTATTTATTTTTATTTAATTATTTATTTTTTTGGCAGCATTTTTGCCCCAAGCCCCAGTTCATTTCTCACTTTGACTTACATTATTCCAACAGTGCATAGAAAAATGATGCAATGACAATTGCATTCAGACATTATTTTAATGCTTTTTGTATACTAATATTTTAATATTTTAAAACAAAATGTATTTTATTTTAAAGAAATGCTATGCTTTGTTTCTCTCTCTCTCTGTATAAATGGGCCTGGAAGCTGATATATAGCTGAAAGGGGATGATGATCACCATCACCACCATATTCGGGGTTCTGGGCAACAAAACAGGCTATTTCCAAATCACTGAAAATAAATTGGGTTTTCAGCAAAAAATAAATTCAATAGCCAGAACTTTACCTACATAAATTCCTCATGATTATCTTCTTTTTTTTCTGGAAATAAATCACATTAGAGGGGCTAAATATGCAGCAAATGCAGTTAAATGTGGTTTACATTCCAAACCCTAGTGAGACTGCCTTTATAGCCATCACTGCCAAAAAGGGAGAGAAAAAAAAAGTAAGCAATGACATTTTTCCCAGGACAGTGACCCGAAAATGGCAGTGCAATGAGCTCAGTGGAAAAAAAATCCATCCAATGTGACAGAGGAAACACAAGAAATGTTGTTCTGCGGGATTCAAAGCACAGAGCAGAATATGTGACCACACATTTCTCTTTAGTGTTTAGTGACACTTCTGTTGCTTTCGATGTTCAAGGACTTGTATTGTTGATATTTTACCCCCCTAAACTGCTTCACGTGGCTCTAGTGAAGAGTGAGGTTTACTTAGAGACTGCAGCCGACAGCTGGACTGATCTTGACATCTTGAGCTGATCAATGAGAGGAAGACCGATGTAAACACACACACACCCACACTAACTCCATCCATCATGACATCAGCGCTCGAGCTGCTCCAGCGTGAGATCAGTGGCCGAACACTTCCAGCTGTTTGGATGTAACTGGTATCTGACATGACATCATGGCATTCCCACCCATCTGAGGCGGACCTGAGGCCTGCGCTGGGACACACGTGGATCCACAGAGGACTAGACCATCATTCAAACACAAGAACACGAGCCAAAGGCGTGAGGAACAACATGAGTCCAGATACACACAGCTCAGATCAGTGCTGGGAAGACTGGCAGCGGAAACCATGTTTCGTGATCCGTGTTTTAAAGCAAGTCAAGTCAAAGTTTATTCATAAAGCACTTTTTAGAAACAACGAGTGTTTGCCAAAGTGCTGTACAAGCATGAATAATATCAATATCACAAATAGAATAACAAAGTAAAAAAATATTATGAAATATTATAGAATAACCTAAAATAAAATAGCAGCTCTCACACCGTGTTAAACGCCTGACTATAAGGCCCGGTTTCACAGACAGGTCTTAGACTAAGCCAGGTGTAAGGATTACAGAAACTCAGACACTTTGAACTCCTGAGATGGACAACACACACACACAGTGCATTAACATACAGACATCTGTCTCCACATCCCACTGAGAGAGAATACAAGAAAATGCCTCTCTCACATATGCATCAGTTCCTCTTCATCCCCTTCCTTCCCCCATCCTTCGCTCACTCAGAATGGTCGATAGCAGAAATGTAATGTTCTGCATTAATGCAAGTGTTATTTACAGTCATGTTTGGTATCATTTGAATTGTCTCAGGGCGACTGGTACAATGGTCTCATTCTTATAAGAAGTAAACTAAAAGGTAATACAAATCCTAAGAGTTCAGAGACATTTTGCATACTGTAGGGGGCGGATCAACACCTAGTGGTTTTCATGCAAATTACCTTCTGTCCCAAAAGGTGCCAACTCGACTTGATTAAATTGCAAATTACAATTGTTAATTCCTGTCTCCAGTTTGGGGGATGTTTATTCTGGTCTGAAGTACTTAAGGAAATTTGGCAAAAGGATCAGCGCGATTCTGTAACAGGAAGCCCGTAGTGTGGTATGTCTCAATGCTCACACTATGTATTTCTATAAAGTCAGGTTTGCATTCTTTACTCATAGATTTATATTTGAGAATTCGATGTTTTGTATTGATATGATTTGATCTCTTTGAATTGCTGTGGAATTGAGATAATACATACAGTATTTACCTGACTGAGAATAAATTGTTACATTTGACCTTATTCTGTTTTACTCTGTAATTATTGACTCTAGTAGATTACGTTGCATCCTTGTTAAAGACATGAGCAACCGAATGAACGAGTAAATATAAAGTCAAGAGTTAACTAGAATAATCAAATATCAGAAGAATACAAATTAGAAATAGACAAGCAATCAATTTATATTTCAAGCTAAAATGGAGTCAGATTAAATGATAAAATGGAGTCAGATTAAATAATAAAATGGAGTCAGATTAGAGTTTAACTTAAATTGAAGAACTTTGCACACTGGAAAGACCGAACACGCAGGAAACCTTCATCCAACACCGGAAACCTTCTTTGGACCGGACGTGTGGACCTTACACAGGATTAGGCCATAGTTCAATTAGGACATTTAAGTAATTTTTATTAAGAATAGAAAAAACATTACTGGTGTCCATCTTGAGACAAAACAAAGGCACTGATATGTTTTAAGACCAGTCAGTTCAAGTTTATTTCAGTTGAAACAGCTCAGAATTACATTTTAGTCTAGGACTAGGCTTAAGCCTTGTCTGTGAAACCAGGGGAAAGAGTAGGTTTTTAAGATGGATTTAAAAACAGTAAGTGTTTGGGCCTTACTAACATGTAAAGGCAGATTATTCCAAAGTCTAGGGCCCGCCACTGCAAATGCACGGTCACCCCTGCTCTTCAGCCTTACAAGAGGGACATCTAACAACAAATGGTCAGTGGACCCAAGTTCCCTCGACGGAGCATATGGCTGTATTGGGGATGAACGATATTGGATTTCTGCCGATATCCAATATGCCGATATTTTTCACCTCATTTTGGCCGATACCGATATATTTTCTTTTGTTTGAAGACAACACCAAATCTCTCCTGTGCAGAAATTATAAGCAAAATACTTTTAATTAACTTATTTATTAGAATTAAATAAAAAAATAATGAAGGTTTTTTGACAGTACATTGAAGCTTTGAAAATAACTATAAATAAACTATATCAATCGTTGCATTCTTCATTGGCTCTTCAAGCCAATGAAGAGAGGCCAAAATGGGAGTAATATGTTCCCGCTTTCATGTTCCCATTTGCAAACGAGCTGCAGCATTCTGAACCATCTGCAGTCTGGTGAGGGAGGCCTGAATAATGCCTACATAAAGTCCATTACAGTAGTCAAGACAGGATGAAATAAAAATGTGTATAATTCTTTCAAAATCTTTAAAAGACAGAAAAGATTTAATCTTAGAGAGTTGCCTTAGCTGGAAAAAAAACAAAACTATAATTACCAAATTAATCGGTTTATCCAGTTTAAAATCATTAAAACACCCAAGTTTTTTTACAGAAGGCTTCACAAATGATTTTAAAACACCTAAATCCAGGTCAGGAGACCCACAGGCACCCCCAGGAGTAAACAATATAACTTCCGTCTTATCCTCAGTAAATAAAAAAAATGTACTGCCATCCAGGCTTTAATTTCCTCAAGGCAAAACAAAAGTGGCGCTATAGAATTTGGATGTTTTTCTTTCAATGGCAGATATAATTGTGTATCATCTGCATAGCAACTAAAAGGCGTTTTTAAACGTCACGCAGTGTCAACACTGACGAACCCATCAGCTAAAGATGTGCATCAGGAAGAGCACAGAGCTCAGCTCATAAAAACCCATCTGATGCAGCTTTTATTCTTTTTATTTTCAAGAAATCTAGAGCTCAGATTTGTTCATCATCCACCCATTCCTAATTAAGACATACAGACATTTGTTAATGAGGTTTAAGTGGAAAAATGTCCCATGAGCAAACGCTTGAAAACACAAAGCTTTATGTAATCTGTGCTGCTATCTGTCCCACATGGCCTTGTGTTTTTGGGTGCTGAAAAAAAAAAAAAAAACGGTTCAAAATGTTCATATCGTCTGTTTGGCATCCCGTCAAATTCCAACATCAGGAGATTACAGAGGAGACCAACACAACATCAATCGCATTATCAAACAGACAAAGACAGAGAGCGAGAGAAAAGCTCCTGTGTGTCACTCTCGAGCCAACAAACACAATTCAGATCTGCAAACGTGCTCCAAAACTGTCACTACTGTCAAATTCTTTTTGATGACACACTTCAGCTTTCACTAACAGCAGAGATGTCTTACAGCTGCTGTGTGTAATTTGTTTGCATAAAAACACCATAATATGTTTGCAGATATTAAGGAAACACGTTAAGATCACATACTTGTTTCTTTGCCAGTTATTCTGCTTTGAAATGTGTGTTTTGTGTCAGAATGTCTCTTTTTGTTTTGGTTTGCGGGACTCCGCCCAATGCCAATTTACTCCGGGGTTGCCAAGTTGGTGGAAACCACAGCGTACTGCAGCCATGGAAGCCCGTTCAGAGGTCGCAGACACTACCTGATCTAAAAAACCTCAGGATTCATCCAAAAAGCTTTAAATAAAACACGGATGAATCAACTCATCAATTTACAGCGTAAGGCTCTTGCGTTTCCTCAATCCGGCAACACGCATGAGTGTCGAGTCTGAAGAGGGGGCGGGAGAAACAATATTTTGAATTTAGACTGCAATAGCCATTTCAGCTGCCAGCATTTACTGTTGTTTGGTGAAATTTCACAGGCGAAGTCCAGTCATTCCCATCAGAATTCTCATGACTGGGAAATTTACAAGGATGAAAAATGTTTGATATGTTTGAGTCACTCATGCAAATTCACTACACTGACCAACAGAAAGCTGCTTGGTTTGACTCACAATCACTGAAGCAAACATATCTAAACAAAACAACAACAACAAGCATTTTCATTTCATCTTGCCTATAAAATGCCTGATGAAGCAGCGTTTATGAGCGTGGTGCTGCTTTGTGTACAGCCGTTACCGGGGGACCGCTATATTCCAGCCGCTGGTGGCAGAGAGTGAATTTGCATTTCCAAAAATGTGAAAGAAGTTAATGTGCCAACTAAAAATCTAAACAATTATGACCGTGATATTTATAAGTTTTAAATTGATATAATAATTTATGTTTAACTCATCCCTTTTCATAAATATGGTTTAAAGGCTGAAATACAATTTTATAAGATTTTAGTTTTTGTGAAAACCTGTATCTGAACTGTAAATCATGTCATTTTATGGCTTAATATGATACATTGTCCAACCCCACTCATGCGGTGATGATTTTACTTGTGCCCCTCTTAAAAAGGGTCATAAATTGCCTTAAATTGATTTTTTTAAATTCTGCAGATACCCTGTTAATAATGAAATACAATTCCTTCCTTGATATGCGTGTATAGAAAAAGTTTTTGATTGACATTTAGACACCTATCTGATTTTCTGTTTTTTTTTTTTTTTTAACATTATTTTTTATTTGGGCTAGTTAAATTAATTTTCGGGCTACCAAAATCTGAAAGCTACCTGCCCGAAGGGCTACCAGGGACTTTGAAATTTTGCGAGCCCTATAAAATATACTGCAGTGTAATGACCATTCAGTGTTTGGTAGAGACAGACGGTGCAGGAAAATGTGACACCAGATATAAAACGAGAGTCACAAAACCAGAGCATTTGTCAAGTTCACACTGGTTCGAGTGTGTGGACTGGGATTTGAGAGAGGAAGAGCAGAATGAAGCTGTTCATATAGAGGCCAGATCAGACCTGACAAGGAGAAAATCAGACAAAGAGATCACATGAAAGCACACACACGAAGAGCATGGTGTTGTCTTCAAGAGACGTGCTGTTGCTCTGCTCTGAATGACTATTGTGCTCCGGTCTCTCGTCAGTGCAGCGGGCGGAACAAACTGGTCTCATTGGGAGGGTGACACCGCTTCACTGCCACACAGGTGCACACACATCACCACAGTTACCCATCACTGGGGTAAACGTGAGCTCGGCTTTACTGCAGACATCAGGCTCAGTCCACATACATAGCACTAATTTCAGCTTTCCTTTCTGCCACACCAACGTCACCAAACGGAGCTGCAGAAATAAACCAGCTCACTCTCAAAACAAAACAAATAAACAACTCTATTACATATTATTTACTGGTCGACTGATATGAATTTTTTTGATGCCCAATAGGGCTGGGCGATAAATCGATTAACTCGAATGTGTAGTTTACGTCGATTTGTTTGAATGAAAATCGTTTTTCTCTTTAACATCCGCCGACACACCCCTATGTGCTCCCGTAGTTCCGAATGTGAGCATCTGTTGTTGCAGTCTCAGCTATTTTGATGTCCGTCTCTTTAGTTTCGTTTTCAATTGTGAAACAACGGCCCAGGACAGTGTTGCCACCATGTGGAAAAACTGATTACTGTTAAATAACTTCAGTGCCCACAATCCGCTGCCTCCAAATACAGTGTATGTCAAGAAAATTATGTGTACTATGGAACTCCTTAAAGGGAATAAATACGAGATGGGAGGAAAATATATTTTAATACTTTCTCTGACAGTTTTATCATTGGGTAATTGTATATAAAATTGCGGGCATCAAGGATTACGCCTGGCATTGAAACTGCTTATTAATGCACGATAGCTTTTTAGTTTCACTTTCACTTTCGAGATTTGCGATCGCATGTACTGTTTATACTATGGAGGCATCACTTTTTACAATGCCAGGGCCTGCCATCTTGTCTTTTTGGCTTGTTGTTTCTGATTGCACTTTAACCCCAAGGGGGCAACCCAGATCAAATCCCAGAAGGGAAAATCAAAACAACATGAAGTTAAAACTTGTTTTGAACAATTTCTTTGTCATCGGCAGATTGATTTTAAGTAGTTGGAAAAAAATAGATTTAAATCGTAAATCTAATTTTTTGTTAAAAAATCAGGGATTTTTTTTCTTAGGCCATATCGCCCAGCCCTAATGCCCAATGGTGACGTCTAAGGCCCCGATCAGACCGAATGATTTTTTTAGGTCTGAAAAGCGTAAAACGCTCACTGCCAACAGAAAACAATTTTAAAAAGGCGCCTCTCACTGCAAAAATGGCCGTATATATAATTTAAACATAGTAAAAGCATAATTGCTGAAATTATATTTCATACTTACATATTCATATAATAATTTGAGAATAAATATGAAAAATAAGTTGAATTTGATAAAAACAATATATATAAATCCTCCTGGGCATGGAATTCAGAGCTGCACAGGTTGTTGCTGGCATCCTCTTCCACTCCTCCACAATGACATCACGGAGCTGCTGGATGTTATGCTTCTCCACCTTCCGTTTGAGGATGCCCCACATGTGATCAGGGTTCAGGTCTGGAGACATACTCCATCACCTTCACCTTCAGCTTCATCAGCAAGGCAGTGTCATCTTGGTGTTGTGTTTGGGGTGGTTATGCTGGAAAACTGCTGTTCAGCACAGTTTCTGAAGGGAGGGCATCATCTTCTGCTTCAGAATGTCTCAGTGCATGTTGGAATCCATGTTTCCCTCAAGGAACCGCAACTCCCCAGTAACAGCAGCACTCATGCAGCCCCAGACCATGATGCTACCAACACCATGCTTGACTGTAGGCAAGAAATTTTCTCGGTACTCCTCACCAGTGCGTCGCCACACATGCTGGACACCATCTGAACCAAATAAGTTTACCTTAGATTCATCAGACCACAGGACATGGTTCCAGTAATTCATGCTCTTGGCCAGGTTGTCTTCAGCAAACTGTTTGCAGGCTTTTTTATGAGCCAGCTTCTGAAGAGGCTTCCTTCTGGGACAAAGGCCATGCAAATCGACTTGTTGCAGTGTGTGGCGTATGGTCTGAGCAATGACAAGCGGACCTTCCGCTTCTGCAACCTCTAAAGCAATGCTGGCAGCACTCATAAGTCAGTTTTTTGAAGCCAGCTTCTGCACCTGAAGCACAGCACAACTCAACTTCTTTGATCGACCCTTGCGAGGCCTGTGCCTGAGTGAAACCCGTCTTGGAAAGCCTCTGTATGACCCTGGCCACTGTATTGTAATTCAGTTCCAGGCTGTTACCAAACCTCTTATAGCCTAGGCCATCTTTGTGGAGAGCAACAATTCATGAGGTGCCATGTTGAACATCCAGTGGTCAGTATGAGAGAATTGTACTAAAAGAACCAAATTTTAACTGCTCTAAAACAAGATACACAAATTTGTATGGTCCTATCAAGCAGACAAACACATGAACATGATGAATAGGACGTGGCTTTGCATGGTTAAAACGATGTATAGCTGTTATCACTTAGGGTGTACTCACTTTTCTTGCCAGCATTTTTGACAATAATGGCTGTATGTTGAGTTATTTTCAGAGGACAGTAAATCTTTACTGCTATACAAGTTGCACATTGACTACTCTAAAATATATCCAAGTTTCATTTCTATAGTATTGTCCCTTGAAAATATATACTAAAATGATTGACAAAATGTGAGGGGTGTACTCACTTTTGTGAGATACTGTACATATATAGAGAGAGAGAGAGAGACACCAGTCAACCACTAATATTATTTGCATAACAGGCCACAAACTTGCAGTTGAATGTTTGTGTGTGTGTGTCTCTGAGCAGACACATTAACAGTCATTCATTCAAATTAAGATGTTCATCACTCTGAATATTTGTCTAGGTGTGAACAGGCCTCAACTGTAAGATCTGTTTGTTGGAGCATCACGACACAACAACACTGACTCAACTTATGGTCGACCAAAAACAATTAGCCCATTGTTGGCATTGCCCAATACTTTTTATTTTCTGCAAAAAAAAAAAAAAAAAAAAAAAAAAAAAAAAAAAAAGTGTTGTAAGCGGGACGTTTATTTTGACAGCACTGAACAGAAGCTCCAGACTCCGACTTTATTAGTTTACCGTCTTTGTTTATCGGTTCTGTTTGCTAGCTGCATCCAGTTCCAGTGTTGATGGGTTTTGGTTAAACACTTGAAACAAGTTCTGTGGTTACTGAAAGCTCAACATATTTTCATGTTGCATTGTCATAACACATAATGTAATCAATAAAAAAGTAACTAATATGATTGAGCATTTAAAAATGTAATACACTCTAATTACAAGTACTTAATTTTTAGCATCTGATTGCATAATCAAGATTACATGTAATCAGTTACTACTCAGCACTGGTTAGTAACAATGGAATTGCACCTATAGCTAGTTGGCTATCGCTCCCCACAGAAACTGCTCCAGTCCAAATGACTGCTGCCCACTACAGGATTTCCAAAACAAGTCCAGCAGCGCTCTACAGGACATGAGCGAGCCGCTCTTTCAACTGCTATCAAGCACCGTGATTTGAAGAGCAGCGCATTTTATCCAAATGACTTCTTCTCTCGGGCTTCAGGTGAAAGGTTGGCTCTCTAAATTGGCGTCCTGCAGATAAGCCGTTTTTAACTACGCTTGGGAACAGGCCAAACCCTGGGCCGCTCCTCTGCTCTCCTTCTAATCAGTCTGAAAGGAACAGCTGATCCGCTCTCGTATGGTCTTACTGTCGCTGAGTGAGCTGGAAATGTCATCAGCTCTCACGCAAACCCGTTTGAGTTTACGGGACGCTGCAGTAATGACATTTACCAGTAGATGCCCGTAACCCAATTCAGAACTAGAAACCGTTTACTCTCACTGGTTTGGTGAGAGCTGAAGAGGACTGAAGTCTTGCTGCATGATGTAACGCCGGTGTCTCTGAGGCCCAGTAGCCCTCACATAAATATTCCCACAACCCTTCCGAATGGTTAAGCAATCGCTGTCCCAGCATGCCCCAGAATTTGGAGGGCACAGTCAGAGGCGCTCCGACAGGAAACGCACCCTCAGACCTGTCCCCATTTCCACCAACCTTAAACACAACAGCAGAACGCTTCAGTGCAGTGATGTGAGAGAGGAGGCACTGCTTTTATCATTTAAAGTGGACAACAACAGCTGCTATTAAAAAGATGATGGTTTATTATGGCACTTTGAAATCAGTCTTATTTTTTTACCCAATTTCCTCTTTCACCCTAAATTCCTATTTTTAAAGTTTTTAGAGTTTTAATTAAACTGTAATCATTAAAATGGGTGTCTAATCAGATGAATTGTCTGCTGTCTGTTTTAATCTCTCTGGACTGTATTATACGATTTATACAAATTTATTATCAAAAACAGAGAGAATCAATTGAATGCATATAACTTTTAAAAGATTTAATTAATCATTTAAAATATAAATCAAATGAAATTACTTCCATTTTTTGGCAAACAAAATGCTGCAAAACAGAGGTTTATACAGTAGTTTCAATTAAAACATTGATATAAAAAAAATGTGCGATAACTTGTTTTTGTGAGTTGAAGAGCCTTGAGTTTCTGATGAAAGTTTTTTCAAATGAAATGGTGAAATGCTGAAGTAACTCTGAAGTTGATGTGTTCATATAGTGAGAAGCAGACGAGCGTTATGCGTTTCAGTATGTTCAGTGGAGCAAACGGAGACACACACAACATGCAGACTTCACATTTACACTGCAGTGCTTATATATATATATATATATATATACACACACACACATATATACAGTGCCCTCCAAAAGTATTGGAGCAGTAAAGACAAAATTGCTCTGTTGGCTGTGGAGTCAAGACATTTACAAATATGATTAAAAGATGAATATGAGACAAAACTACAGAATGTCACATTTTATTATTGTGTGATTCAACACATAGATGTTTTAGCAGCTAAGAAGTTCAGCACTTTTAGAGTTCATCCCTCTATCTGATGTGAGCATAAGTATTGGAGCAGTTGCCTCACAGGTCTTTCTAAGTGATCAGCTGTGTCCTCCCACATGGAAAGAACCTATATGCAGTATATATGCACATATTCATATATTCAGTTTTTTGTCTTATTTTTGTTCTTGTACTATATTTTTGTTCTTGTACTATATTTTTGTTCTTGTACTATTTGATTGTTCTTAAGTAAATAAAAAATGTAAATTTCGACATTTTTGGCTTTTATTTATGTTGTCTAGCAGCTATGGATTTTAATAATTTTAGTAATATATAGGTAAACATAGGTGCATATATGCACACATATATATACACATGCATATATGTACATATATTATAGGAAAACGGCCAATTTTATATATGTCACATATATTAAAAACATATCAAAACCTATATTAAAACATATATGTTTATATAGGTTATTTCCGTGTGGGCTGTTGCATTAATTCTTCAGATATTAAAAGCAGGGAATGTGTCGTATCTGTTATATCCATTACTTCTGTATTCTGAATCTTGCATTTGATGATGACACACACAAACCAGGATGAAGATGAGGGAGCTGACTTTGAGAGAAAAGCAAGCAATTTGGATGCTAAAAGAAAAGAGGAAGTCAGCTAGAGCTCTAGCAAAAACAAAGGGCATGGAGAAATCAAGAGTTTGGAAACCACCAGCGACACCAGCAACCAGCAACGACCTGATCGGCTGAGAAAACAACAGTAGTTGATGACAGACAAATCATAAAAGCTGTGAAAATGAACCCTAAAAGACGTGTCTGTAAAATCACCAACAACTTCCAGAAAGCTGGGTGATGCTCTGACAATCTACTGTCCTCAGGAGACTTTGACACAGAATTACAGATGCTACACAGCAAGATGCAAACCTCTGACCAGCACCAAACATAGAAAGACAAGATTAAAGTTTGCAAAAAAGCACAAAGGTGAGCCAGAAGAGTTTTAGAACTGTGTTTATGGACCGATGAGACAAAGATGAACCTTTATCTAAGTGATGGGAAAGCAAAAATGTGGAAAACAAAGGGAACTGCAAATAATCCCAAGCATACAGCCTCATCTGTAAAGCATGGTGGAGGTGGTGTCATGGCATGGGCATGCATGGCTGTCTCTGGAACAGGCCCTCTCAACTTTACTGATGACTTAATGTATGATGACAGCAGCAGAATGAATTTGGAAGGGTACAAAACCGTCTTGCCTACCAATATTCAAGAAAATGCCACCAGATTCATTGGGAAGTGCTACATATTGCATCAGGACAATGACCCAAAACACCCTGCCAGTTCAGTCAAGGAATTTATAAGAGCAAAGAAATGGAAAGTCTTAGATTGCCCAAGTCAATCTCCAGATTTAAATCTGATTGAACATGAATTTCACCAGCTGGAGAGGAGAGTAAAGGCAGAAACTCCCAAAACAACAGAGCAATTTTGTCTTTACTGTTCCAATACTTATGGAGGGCACTGTTTTATATATATATATATATATATATATTTATAAAACCATTTGATGAAGTGTACATGTACAATTCTTGCCAAATTCTATGACAGTCCATACTACACAGAAAATTTCAGTTTTATGACTGGGTAAATGTGACGGTTCACGTTGCAGGAATCACAGGGCTCTAGTTTATGATGTTTGTGTCTGTTTGAACAGGTGTGTATCTCTGCAGAGCTGCATCTGTCTTTGACGCGGTGAACAGTATCGAGTTAATGATTAGTCAAAGGATGATGTCAGCTGTAACGCACAGAGACTACAGCTCCACGAGGACCGTCAGGAAAACGACTCACTCCTGCTGAAGCTCACCCCAGAGACCCAGAGCACCGCAAGAACACGGCCAACAAACACCCACAACTCCAACTACTGCCTGCTAACCCTGCCTCGCTGCAGGCACCTGGGGTCTCATTTATAAAACTCTCCGTAGATTTCATCCTAAACGTGTACGTACAAAAGCTATATATATAGCACAGTGGATGTGATTGCTATTAAACTAAAAAGTAAAATTGACTGGCATGCAGCAACTTCCCAATGCAGTGAACAACCGTACGTGGGTTAAATAACCCTTTGTTCAGAAATTCAAAACACAAGCTAACAAACAAAAACAATGGCACACAAGTAAAGATGACCAACAAATAAGATGTGAAATTATCCCGAAGCTTTCCCGCTGTCTGTTTGTGTTGTGCACTGATAGAGACGCTGCACAGATCTGACAGATGGTCTGGGGATAAAGCTACACCGGTGGACTAGCAGAAAACTGTCCAATTGGAAGTAAAACCTTCACAGCTCATCCAATAGAGATCCATACTCCACCAAAACCTGACACTCGAGCACACGCTAATCCCAGCAGCGCTGGCGACGGCTTTAAGCGGCTGCAGCAGGGAGGGGTGCTGCGTTTCAGAAGATGTATTGTTTCGCATTGTCAAAACAAGCCCTGAAATCCTGAGACAGTTCAATGGGAATGAAACCGTGCACCGACTCTTTTTAGTGGCTGTTTCTTGTCAAATATTAGCACGTACACACATCACATTATCCACACTGACACCTACAAATATTTGCTACTTCATCACATGCATGTTGATAAACCTACTTCACGATACATGCATTAGACAGTACTAGAAATAAGCCTAACAACAACAGTGTGGTTCACACAGGAAAGAAGTCTGTGCTCACTCTGCATCACACCATCAAATGTACTTTGAGAAGAAGGCACTGTGTTTCATACAGTACTGTGTGTACGGTATGATAAGAGTAGGCTATCTGTTGTATCACTTTGTGTACTATGCAGTCTCCGTTTGACATTGCAGTGGATTTTCCCTTAAAATCCAGTGCTGCATGCAGAAACACAAACTGGCACTGCATTATGATTTGATGCACAAACCCGAGCTAGATCAGTCAATGAAAATCTAATGATTAATTCGACCAAAAAGTTTATATTAAAATAACTTAAAATGTATTAACATTTATTTTAATAACAAAATAAACACATACTGAAATATACTAAATATTTTATTTGTTTACCTGCATGTCGTTATGATCTCAGTGGGACTTCAAGGGAATATTTTAGAGCAGCTAACACTAAAGATCTTTGTTGGACGGACAAGGTGAAGTCCCAAAAGTCATTCATGAAAAAATGGCGTGGAGTCAAACATATCTCAGTACCCAACAAATATCAAATATGCTGAGTCTATGAGAGAGAGGGGCACTCCCAAAAAATGCACAAACGTGCCTAAAACTCCTCAGGAACAGAGATTACACTGAGGAGAAGACCACAGATTCATATAAAAACATTTCATTGGGGTCAAGTAAACCCTATGCAGCAATTTACAATGAATCAGCCGAAATAATTTCATAGGTTTGAAACAATATGAGGGTGAGGAAATATGACAGAATTTTCATTTCTGGGTGAACTATCCGTTTAAGGCCTTTGGTAAAGTGTCAACAAACTAATAAATTATGACTGGCCTTCAAAAAAATGCCAAGTTGTCCATAGTGTCTCCCAAAATTCTAGTTACTAACTCGTGTAAACCTGCTACAGTTTTAAACAGAGTATGAAGCCATCAGAATAAATTAACCGGAAACGCAAATCAGACATTTTTGGCGCGTTCCAGCATTTTTGCGAATTTTAAAAATCTCCAATGCTATGATGGCAAAATTATTACTAACAGGCTTGCAGCAACTACATTTTTAGAGTAACGTTAGAGAAAACAATAACAATAGGCTTTGAGGCGTGTGTTTTTTTTCTTCTGTGAAGCGTGCGTGCGACGCGAATAAAAGGACGTTTTCGTCGCGTCGCTCGCAGTGGGTGACGTAACACGAGCACATCTGGACTGACTCTCCGGCGTCGCGTCATTCACATTATTATTGCGTTTTACTCTGCGCGTTAAAAACGACGCCAGACCAAAACCCGTCAAAGGACGACACGCAGCGATGTACTGGGGCGTGTAAAGGTGATCACACACACACAGAGAGGGCTGTGAGCTCGCGCCAGCCACGTGCCACTGAATTTTAAAGGCAAACACAAACACGTTAAGATGATTTTAACGGCCTCCAGTCGCTTGAAATGGCCTGATGTTACGCAGCGTCACATCCAGATGAGTGAAGCAGGTCGAGTTCAGGCGGGTAAAGAGCTGTTAAAGCAAACAGACAGCAGTGATCGGTGTAAACATCATGACTGGAGATTATATCGTTACATAAAGACGCCATATGGGATTTGGCTGGGTTACAGAGAACCTGTCCATGTGTCACATACACAACACACACATTTAACGAGCATCACACAGCGCCAGTGGACGGTTACACACACCGGGTTCATTTCCAAACACCTCAGCAATGCGAATAACCCACGACAGGCTGTAAATCATCATTACACGATTCATTCGAGACACTGCCCGCCAGAAAGAAGCAAATACAGGATTAATATCGCACTTATCGCAGTTATCTTTTGACAGATGTGACATCAGACTAACGGCTCATCATAAAGTTCTCCTCAATCAGCTCCTTGCGGAATCACCTATAGCGAAGATACACACAAACACTGCTCATATGAGTAAAACAGACAAAATCGCCGTACCTTTTTCAGTCTAGACGCGCTCAGCGAAACTTTGAGGATGTGGTGTCCGGTTAAAGAGCCTCTGACCGCCGCAGAAATGTAAAATTGAAATTCCCACACCGAAATCTTTCTGGGAGAAAAGCCAACGTAGTGAAACATGCGAAGCCTCCCCTCTACGATCCCGCCGAAGCCCGCCTCTGCGTCGCTGATTGGCTGGCGGATATCGAACTCGAGATATCATTGGTGGGACGCGCTGCCTGTTCGAAATTCTGGCTTTCTATTGGAGGGCTCTGACAGTAGTTTATAATAAGGATGTTGACTACAGAACTGCGGACAAAAGCAACCACGGCGAAGACTGTTTCAGAGAAACAGCGCACTCTAGCGGATATGATTAAAGCCACACGAGAAGAAAACTGCCTAACAAATTTCACAGCTCAAGTTATTCATTTGAGCACTGAGGTAACTTTTTTTTGTATTTGTACAGTTGTTATACAGTTTTGAATTTAGCATGCAGTTATTGTAACTGTAGATTAAATCATTCTGTTGAATTTCTTTAATGATGATGGTGTAAATACCATGTTAAATAGCATGCATATTTATAGTAAGTGAAGTGAAGTGAAGTGACATACGGCCAAGTATGGTGACCCATACTTGGAATTTGTGCTCTGCATTTAACCCATCCAACGTGCACACACACAGCAGTGAACACACACACACCGTGAACACACACCCGGAGCAGTGGGCAGCCATTAATGCTGCGGCGCCCGGGGAGCAGTTGGGGGTTCGGTGCCTTGCTCAAGGGCACCTCAGTCATGGTATTGAGGGTGGAGAGAGCGCTGGACATTCACTCCCCCCACCTACAATCCCTGCCGGCCCGAGACTCGAACCCGCAACCTTTGGATTACGAGTCCGACTCTCTAACCATTAGGCCACGACTTCCCCAATAACAACGTAATGGACCTTCCATGTTCACAGACTGTGATGATGCGTTTCTACAGTTATTAACACTGTAAATCTGCGTTTTTTAGATTTTCATAAAAAAAAATAATGGCATTAAATTACAGAAAACTTGTAAACACTGCTGTATGAGTGTTTCTAACACAACAGCTGAGGCAGCAACAGTCAATCTGACCTCTTTCTTTCTTCTGACTAACGTAATCAATCTTTCCATATTCATTTTCCTCTTTTGGAAAGTCATTGAAATGCTATCATGGATTTTTCTTTTGCTATTGGTGCAAATGAGAACACAAAAAATATATATATTATATTATTGTAGTTTGCGTTCATCACTATAGTAGTTTACTATGACGACTTTGACTTCTGAGAATCCCAGAAATGTGACCGGGTCCATAACTCTGACTGTACTGATCAGGAGAACTTCTGCCTGGTCTAACTTGCTCTCCAGGTGCTGGCAAACAGGGCCCACTCATAAAAATGTTCTCCCTGGCCCTGTGAGTTTTAGCATCTGCTAATAACTATGGTATTTTCATAAGGCCGTTAGTATGTCCAGATGGAATACGCAGGCTATTTTTGCCATTTCTACAGTGGTTTTGGTGGAAGATTTGAAGAAATCTGTGTACCGACAGCTGAAAGCATCATCAAATTAACCATCATATTTGATAAACTAAGGATTTTCTTAGCTAAAGCGCTTCGCTGTAACCGTCTTTAGTGAAGGTCAAGGTCAGGATCTGTGAGACTATCATGCCAGGAGTTAAAGATGAGAAACATTACCTGAACATGACCACTGACCACAAACAGACCCCATAATGTACCAGTACTGTGTGTTAACCTCCAAAACTACCCAAACCAAAAAAACTAATGAAAAAAAAAAATCGCTGTGTGCTGTACATCTTATTGAAAGTCAGCATAAAACCAAAATGAACCAGATTTACTCTGTTAGCGCACATCACTAGTCTTGTGGTGAACAATTAATCCATTCAAGGTAATAAAAAATCAAGCTCTGCCCTCTATTCAATATTCCATTTCATATGGAAACACATCACAATAAAGTAATAAGGCAATTGCAACTTCCAGTTCACACAGACTTTAACCTGTTCAAACACACATTTTATATTAAGCAAGCAGAAAACCAATGCAGCTTTACATTCTGATATTTACAACAATAAATCTCAGTGACGGCATACAGCACCAGTCCAGAGTTTGGACACACGGATGCACGTCTGGGAACGATGCCGTGATCCAAGCACGTGACTCAAATGAAAACTTTGAGCATTGCCATTCATCTACCAGCGTCATGAGCACTTCATGATGCTTCTCCTTCACCACTAAAATGTTAGTTTTGTAAAGAAAATAGCAATTGTATTTGTCTGCAGAACTAATTTCAAGCATTTAGAACGAAGCCCACAGATCAGAAGGTTTTATAATGATGAGAAACATAAACTCTAGACTTGAAGTGTGTGTCAGAACAAAACTTTCCACTCACCGGAGGATGAACAGATGTCGAGAAGAGAATATGGTCATAATCCATCCACATTTAGCGTGGTTTATGGAAAGAAAGAGAAAAGAGAGTTTTAGGCCAGGCTTACTCATATTTTGTATATGTTTATAACCTAGCAGAGAGCAGGAGCACATGAGCAGAGCGTGTGTACCTGTGTGCCGGCGATCTCCCGCAGTCAGTCCAGCTGAGATGACTGATGACCTGGAAGAAATCGATTATCCTGATAGCTCTGTCTGTCTCAGCCTGGAAGCTCTTCTTCTGCTTTTAAAACTTCTCCTTCCGCCAGTGAGTGCTGACGCTCCTGCTGAAACCCCAGAGCATGACTGTACAGATTTCAGAACGGATTACAGCTACAGCTTTATCACAGTCCTGCACCTGGCCCACAGATATCCAACAAACTAACGCTCCTGAGCCTGACGGCTGAGCGAGGAGTCACTCTGACGCTCACCGCACAACTAATAACACTTCGGAGCAAACTGGGCTAATACCTGCAGGGTATAAATAGCGTGTTGTTGATGTGACAGCTGACCAATGCCAGTGGACAGGGTTAACTGTAAAGGGGATTTGTGATGGAGAGAGGATACAGTGACTCTGATGCTTTCAAAGCCTCTTGATGCTAAGTTTGGCCTTGGACACAAACACATGCACCTTCAGCCATTACGCCACTGACACGTGGAGAACAATTAATAATAATATTACTACAGTACTATAGTTTGGAAAATTATTCTATAAATATTAGGGCATACAGTATGTTGTACTGTATATATACCTGTGTGTGTGTGTTAGTGTATGTAATTGTGTTATATAACAAAACTACACATATATAAAACAATTACTAACATTTTAACTAAAATTAAAATGGAAAAGTATAAAAATTAATGAAATATTAATAAAAAACTATAATAGTATTTCAATGACTCTAAAATAACACTGATATATATATATATATATATATATATATATATATATATATATATATATATATATATATATATATATTTGTATCATTATATATACAGTATATTCACATACACAGCGTTTATAGCACTAATTTTATCTCAAATTCCTTCATTGTAAGTGCTTATTTATATTATTTATTAATATTAAAACATACAGTATGTGTAATATTTAAATATATATGGGTTATATACTCTGTTATTATATTTAACTAAAATGAAAACCATTACAAAACATTTGTTACTTGAAATTAAATAAAATATAAAAAAAACTTTTCAGCCAAAGCAGCATTTTCATTTGAATCTAGTTTATCTTGATGTACTAAAATAACTAAACCTAAAAATATATAGACAAACAATGATTCATAATAACGGCCTTTTAAAAAAAAAAAAATTACACAAAAGGAAAAACTTTTGAAGAATGTTCAGGCTGCTCTTCCAATACAATGACAAGCTTCAAACTTAAATTCAGCCTCTTTAACACACAGAGTAACTGCATTGGTTTGCAATAAAAGCTCCGTTCCCTTCTAACAGTCATGCACATTGCTGATTATTCAAAAACTCTCCTTTTGTTTTCCAAGGAACAAAATAAAAGTACACAGAATTGTAATGAGGGTGCAATAATAGAGATTAGCAGAGGAAATCCTCATGTTTCAGAAAGCACCCTGCTTATTTCCACAGAACTAAAAACATGATGCGCTGTGAAGGCATGAAAATAAAGGCGGCCAAGAGTCACATGACGATCGAGTCATTCTTTAAATATTTGTTCAGCACAACTCTGACAAAACGGCATCCGTGGAACCAGAGCTATGTAATTACACTGGTTGTTGGAAATGAAAAAAATGTTTTCTTGCTTTGTTATATAGCCAGCGGTACATTGATAAGAGAGAATAGTGTGTAACTGAAGCCTGACCCCATTAAACAGGCCCCTGGCGCTCAGGATTGGCTCACCTTTAACTCCAGGCCGAAGGTTCTCAGGTAAACATCAGGGAGCAAACCGTCGGTGTCACCTGGACGAACGGGTCTCAGAACCGGTCCTTGCTTTACACCTGTTTGCTGTGTGAACTTGGCCCGGATAGTCGTGCTCGCCTCGGCAGCCTGAGACCCAAGCAGCGGTCTAAAGTTACACAACACAAACGAGGGTGTGAGAGAGAAGCAGAACGCTGCCACTCTACAGCACTGCAAACAATAGCTGCGTTATCAGAATATGTGTGCAAACTCATACATGTGCCTTTCTTCCCAAAGCGTTCGTGAAAGTGAAAAGAATCACTCAATGGGTTCAAGGTCAGACTAAATCAGCAAGGCTTCCACAGCATCCAGAAACACTCAAAGAATACGCAGAAGAGTTTCTGTTTAGATTTCAGCTTTGGCTTTTTCTGCTTGTTCTGTTTTGTTGTTCCCCAAACACAAATGTAATGCACATGCATTATGAAGTATATTGTCATCACATACATGACAACTTTTTCTACATTGGAACAATTTCATATATTTAAATATATATCCAGGCCATAAAAAATTGTTAATGTATGTGTATTAATGTATGTTTATGTGTAAAACATTTTTGGACATATATGGCAAAACTTTACATACACCTTTCAGAATCTGCAAAATGTTAATTATTTGACCAAAATAAGAGGGATCATAGAAAATGCATGTTATTGTTTATTTAGTACTGACCTGAATAAGATATTTTACATAAAAGATGTTTACATATACTCCACAAGAGAAAATAATAGTTGAATTATAAAAATGACCTCGTTCAAAAGTTTACATCCCCTTGATTCTTAATACTGTGTTGTTCCCTGAACGATCCACAGCTGTGTTTGTTCGTTTAGTGATAGTTGTTCATGAGTCCCTTGTTTGTCCTGAACAGTTAAACTGTCTGCTGTTCTTCCTGTTGTTGGTGTGGCTCGGGTCTCAAATTAGACGCTCGGGTCCTAGCCCGGCCCGTGTCCGAGAGCTTGACAGAATTACCACCCGAGTCTTTTTTCCCCTTCTCCCAAATTAGATTATACTGTTTCAGCTATTAAAATAGTTTAGTTTTGTATGTAGTGGCAAAGTTATTCTATTTCGTTTTGGTTTTTTATTAAATTAATTTAGAAAAACGTTTGGAGCATTTTTTTGTTCGTTAAATACGTTTTTTCTTTCTTAAAGTAACGATCGAGCGGCCAGCGACAGACCTGTAGACTGTTCATAGCCATATTTGATCAATTTAGCCTTCTCAAATCATCATGACTTGCCTAAAATAAAATCTAAAGATAACAGTTCAAGCATATAACAATGTTTAAACGTTAAAGATAAATGTGCGCTGCATCAGTAGTTTGTGCGGCGAGTGGAAGCTAAAGCGCAGGACATGGAGGCACCAGAGCAATCAGTTACAATCTCCTTACTATTTCCCCCCCAAACACATTCATGGTAATTACTTTTGCTGGTGTTTTGCAGCAAGCTTCAGTCTATTGCGTGTATCTGAAGCAAAACTCTTCATCTGCTGCTGCGGGACACTAAACACCATCGAGTCGCTCTTGACAGTCGCGGTACGGTCTAGTGTTGTTTCCACCAGCAGAATTATTCATCACTAATTGATGGATGTCTAAAATATAAAAATAAGGAGAAGCCTAAAACAGCCTGGCCCCTGTCTGAACTATGACGTGAAAATTGTCCCGAAGCCCGGCCCTAGAAGTGTAAAAAAGTCAGGGCCCGGGCCGAAATGCAGGGCTCTAGCGTTCCCCTCAGTAGAAATCACGTTTCCCCTCGGGCCCCCACCCATTGTCGGGCCCTTAGAATCGTCCTAACTTCCCCGCCTTACGGCGCCCCTGTGAACAACTATCACTAAACAAAGAAAAAACACAGCTGTGGATCGTTCTGGGAACAACACAGTATTAAGAATCAAGGGGATGTAAACTTTTGAACGGGGTCAACTATTAAATTAAACTATTTTCTCTTGTGGACTATATGTAAACATCTTTTATGTGAAATATCTTATTCAGGTCAGTACTAAATAAACAATAGCATGCATTTTCTATGATCCCTCTTATTTTGGTCAAATAATTAACATTTTGCAGATTCTGAAAGGTGTATGTAAAGTTTTGACTTCAACTGTATATCCATCCTAAAACCTGTTGATTATATAATTATACATGTTGAATATATATAACTACAAAAGGCATATATTAAAAAAATGCTTAACAAAAATATAGATTTTTTTTGAATATATGTTGTTTTAATAAAGTTGCATAGATAAATAGCATGTATTGTATATTGTTGACACACAGTAGTTGCTACATATAATACCATATAAAAATAAAATAGATATTATTAACAGAAGTACACAAATCTTACTATGGGGATTTTTATACGCATATCTTTATCTACCCAGAGCATGTACACACTGTATCTGTGAAATGTATATATCGCCTTCTGGGTAACATATATGGCAATATCACTCTTGATATAGAGCAGTATATGTCATATTAAACTTCTGTATGGGTCTGTTTGTCTCTTTGAACATAGTGTTGGTGAGTTAAAGAAGAAGAAGAAGTATATTTAATAGCATGATAATCACTGGACGGTGAGGCTAATCTTTTCCTTTGTCTGTGTCATGGTTTGACTAGGCTGACGGTTTTGACTGAATTGTGTTTGGAGATAAAGGCCTCAGTGTGGACTGAAGGAAGCGCTGGATACAAAGAACAAAAAAATCAATTCAAGCCACAAAGATACAGCTTCCACTACGGCAAAGGCTTAGCTCATGAATATTCATTTGGTCTCGCTGATGTTGCCTCTTAATCTGCCTGAACATGATATTCATATTACTGATGCTGATATTCATATTAATCCAAGCCTTCACAATAGTATGACCCATAATTATGACCAACACTTACCAGCATCTACCTGCTTTTCAGTCAGTCCTGCTGGGTAAACCTCAAATTATGTCATTAATATTCATGAGCCAGGCCTTCATCATAGGGTCAATCTTGAATCATTTTGAATTGCATCAGATGGAGTGGAGTAAAGCATGCAAACACTCTGGAGCAGTGGAAACCTGTCCTGTGGAGCGACCAGTCCCCGTCTGATGGATGAGTCTGGGTTTGGAGAACATTACCTGCCGGACTGCATTGTGCCGACTGGAAAGTTTGCTGGAGGAGGGATAATGGATGGGACTGTTTTTCATGGGTTGAGCTCGGCTCCTTACTTCAGCATAACAGGTCATTTTAGACAATACTTTGCTTCCAACTTTGAACAGTTTAATGAAGGCCCTTTACTATTCCAGCTTGACTGTGCCCAGGTGAAAAAAAATATACTTGTACTTAAAAGTGCTCTATTTCCGTGCAATAATTTGTAAAAAATTATTTGTACTTCTTAGGTGAAACTTAAGATCATCTAAGTGTACCCAACTGTGCTATTTTGGGACACCATGAATATGAACTCAAATGCACTTTTAACACTATCTCTGTATTTAAAAAAATACTTAGTCACCACTTGTGGTAAACTTTAGTGTACTAGTGTATGAAAGATGGTTCAAACTACATTTAAAAAAGAAAAGGCTACAGAGATAGTGTTAAAAGTGCATTTGAGTTCATATTCATGGTGTCCCAAAATAGCACAGTTGAGTACACTTAGATGATGTTAAGTTTCTCCTAAGAAGTACTAAAGGATAATGTTTAGTATATTAAGTAGTGCGCACTTTATAATGGAAGTGCACCTTTTTTCATCTGGGTGCACAAAGCGAGGTCCATGAAGACATGGTTGGATGAGTTTGGGTTAGGGTTAATGTGAAAGTAGAACTTGATAGACTCTAAAGAACCCAACTGAACACCTCTGGGATGAACCTGAACAGAGATTATGAGCCTGGTCTTCTCCTCCAACATCAGTGCCTGACCTCACAAATACTCTACTGGACGAATAAGAAGAAAATCCCACAGAAACACTCCAAAATCTTGTGGAAAGCCTTCCCAGAAGAGTGGGAGCAGTTAAAACTGCAAAGGCAGGACCAACTCCATATTGATCTGTGTATTTATAAAGAGTCCCTGTTGGTGTCAGGTGTCCAAATACTTTTGGCCACATCTTATTTTGTGTTCCACTTAAAAAAAAAAATCAAGTTTGAAACTACACGAGAGTGAATGAATTATGTCTTAATATTCATATATGTGTAAAGACTTCATATTAAAATCATATAATATTACCGTTGTTTTTGGAAACGCTTTCTCGTGGAGCACCGCGTGTCCTCTCTGACTGTCCGTACCATGTGTGTCGTGTTGACACGGTAAGCTCTGTTTTTAACATGAAAGCTGATCCTGTAACGCACTTAATGGCAGGACTGTAAGATCAAGAGCTTCTTTACGTGATTATTATATTACATTATTTACACTCACGTACATTCTCTACATAACTTGCTGTCACAGAAACGATCTGTGACATCCGTGTGGTTTGTTTGGACATGATCAGCCGCCACGTGCTGTTCGCTAGAGGAGCACTAACGCGCCTGGCTCTTGTGATTAAAGCAGACCTGCCCTCAGAAGTGATCAAGTGTGGTCAGGTGAAGCTGCGTGTCAGATCTCAGTCATATGAGACACAGAGACAGCGTGCAGAAGAGCGCTCAAACATCATGGAGGAGCTCAACAACAACTCTGTGTCCACACAACAACAACAACACATCACTACACAACAGAAGAACACTACCAAGGGTGAGACATGCACACTACTGCACACGTGTCCTGTGCTTTACCTCAAGATTTGACTAAATGAACAGATGCCAAATCATTTGATTTTACTAAGACTATCTAACTACATACAGTGGTGACAAATAGTATTTTGACACTATAAATCAGTTTTATTAATTTCAGAGGTGTTTTGGTGATTTTTAGTGGCGGTATAAAGTCAGGTCTTATAGATTGAGTCTTAGACTGGAGGGAACGCAATGCTGAATGCAAATAATAAATGCAACCATATTAGCATGGATATGGTAGCAAAAACAATAGACAAATCATATTTTTAGTCTGCAGGAGTCTGCAGGCTCCACCAGAAATCACATACGAGATAAGTTTACTGAAAAACGAAATGCCTTGTTTTTTCAGTAAGCTTTCATCTGGCATATGATTTTTGGTGGAGCGTGCAGACTTTTCCCCCCCAAGTATTTTACTTTTTGGGAAACTTTCACTCAACTCTAGGAAATCAAGCATGCAATAATGTTCTGCATCATCCGGCCTCAGTACTACATTATTTGATGTATTTGGTTTGGGTTTGATGTGCAATGTAAAACCTGCAGCATGCAAACATCTATGAGTCTGAAGGTCATTTATCACAACGCACCGGCAGTGTTACGCTTCTGTCCTTATTTGCTCTCTTTCTTTTCTTTGTAGCAATCAAGAAGGTCAAAAAAGCAAAGAAAGAGCCAAAGAAAGTGTCAGGCAAGAAGAAGAAGCAGAAGGAGGCAGAAAGCGCCTGCAGCCTGATGACCGAGCTCCCCTTCACGAACACAGAGGTCTGGAAGGAGCTGGGCTGTGAGTGCACACTTGCTCCTAGAACAACAACAGAGCTCACTTACCTTTTAAAGCGGCGGTGTGAAGCGGCTCCTGTCGGCTCGTCTCATCTTCCGGGCGGAGGAATCATTGTATGAAGCGGCACTGAGCTGAGGGACGATGTTTGCTTGGCAAGCGATGCGTGGATCGTCCTAGTACCGCAGCTGCTCTTGCATTCAAATGCCCCAGCTGGCTACATGCTATGAATAAAACATTTGTTGGGTGCTTTGGCGTTTCCTCTGTGCGGCGGAGTTCAGAAATGAACTCAATGGCGCTCACATTCTTAGATTTACAGTCTGACTAGTGAACATGCTCCTGTTTCTGATGCTAATGTTTTCACTACAAATGAAAATGTCAGCATCGGTGTTCAGATGAACAGCTGAATAGCAGCATAATTGTGAGTGAACTGAACCCGATAATCATGTTCTCCAGCATGACTTGAGATTTTGACAATGGAGCCTTTTTACAGACTGTGACACGTTTCCACAGTTATTAAATCTAGCAGTGTATTTTTTTGTGTTAAATAACCATTTTTTGAACATGAATTCATGACAACATACTTTTTATATTACGTTGGCAT
Source organism: Barbus barbus (assembly GCF_936440315.1). Taxonomy (NCBI): domain Eukaryota; kingdom Metazoa; phylum Chordata; class Actinopteri; order Cypriniformes; family Cyprinidae; genus Barbus; species Barbus barbus. Next base: position 2,581,523 of record NC_136742.1, read on the forward strand.
TAAATGACAGAAAACTAGTCAGTGTTTCTAATGCAACGGCTGAGGAAGTCACAGCACATTTGACATGTTTTACATCATCTGAAAGCTGAATAAATATGCTTTCCATTGATGTATGGTTTCTTATCATTTGAAACTATTTGAAAATCTGGAATCTGAGGGAGCAAAAAAATCTAAATATTGAGAAAATCTCCTTTAAAGTTGTTCAAATGAAGTTCTTAGCAATGCATATTACTAATCAAAAATGAAGTTTTGATATATTTACAAAATATCTTCATGGAACATGATCTTAATATCCTAATGATTTTTGGCATAAAAGAAAAATGTATAATTTTGACCCATACAGTGTCAAATATACCTGTGTTACTGATGACTGCTTGTGTGCTGCAGGGACACATATTTTTCTCCTCTGACAAATGTTTTCCCTCTTTTGGAAAGTCATAGAAACACTATCACGCATTTATTCGTTTGCTAATGCAGCAAATTGAAATGCAAACAGTAGTGTAGTTTACCAACTCACGTGACAAGAGTCCATCAAATTAGTCACCTAGAAATAATGCACAATTCTGTTTCGTTTTATACTATTTCTTTTAATGTGCGGTGTGAATGCTGCTGGACGCTGCTTCATTACTCTGATGGCTGAATGCTTGTTTGTGTTTCAGTCTCCAGCGCAGAATCGAGCACAAAGAAGAAGCGTAAGAGAGGAGACAGCAGTCGAGTGGAGGGGGAGGAAGATGGAGATAAGAAGAAGAAGGAGATTGCTCGCCCAAACTACTTTGTCTCTGTGCCAATCACAAACCCTGAGGTACGAGTCAAGCTCATAGGGGTGTGCCATACTGACAATAAATAATATCTCTATGTTTTCTGGGAGTTTATCGATACAGATAATTAGATAATTGTTTTTGTGCTGGCATCTTGGCTGGTGTAGGCCTGTCTTGGACAGCTAACTCATTCTTTTCATATTCTGTGAACGGTGCTCAGTTCACAGCGGTGACAGAAATACCAAGCAGTGTTTACTCCCTTGAATTGATTTCCTGGGGTGTTTTGACCTTCATAAGGACAGTTTTCTCTAGTCTTATTAGAGGCATGCATCATCTTTTATGTCAAGTTCTTACATATAATCAATAAATTGAGTTATAATAAGACACTATAAGCTGTTACCAATGGGATGAAATCAGTCTAAACAAGCTTTGCACTGCAGAAAGAGGCACACAAGCTACATCTGAAGTGGTGTTTAGATCTGTTTACAATTGCATAAAGAATGCTATGTGATTAATGTTTTAAAAATAGTCTTTTGAATATTGAAACATGGAGCTGGTGAGCCCCTCAGAATGGAATGCAGTGAATGAATCATTGAATCGTTGATTCGTTTAAAACACCGATTCATTCTGTGAGACACTCAACGGTTCTGCTGTGGCTTTGTGTGGAACCGTTTTCATTGGGGAAATAGAATTTAATGCGAGCAGCTATTGGTATCCAGTGCAGATTGATGAACAGAGATAAGACGTACGTTCTTTTCGGCTCATTAAAGATTAATTGCTATATATACTACTCTAGATTAATAGAGTAGGTTGTGACAGCTTCATGCACAGCAGAGATAATCAAATCCAAAAGTGTCACTTGGCTTCCTTAAGAAGAAAAGAGATGTGAAGTTTTCTCCTCCTTTTGAAAAGTGGCTTGTTTCAGTACTGGATTGCGTCATGAGCCGTGAGTGTGTTTCTGTGTGTTTCAGATCAAGCAGGCGGTGGAGGAGGTGCAGAAGCTGCTGCTGGAGAAGGACTCTCGTCTGTCCCGAGCACTGATACCTGTGGGCACGCTACACATCACTCTACTGGTGACTCACCTGAGCACTCAGGAGCAGCTGGATCTGTGAGAACACACACACACACACTCAGTGACCGCTGCAGAGATCTTGCCACATGTATTTCGCTTTCATGTGAATCACCCTAAGCTGGTGTTATACATGTTGTGTGTGCAGCAGGTTTGGAAGTTGCCCCCAAATTCAAGAAAAGGTGTCAAAATATGCCCAATTAAGTTAGATCTATTACAGCCGTCACAAACGTGTTGTTTGCGACATTACATTTACAGCAGATCTGCTCACGTTGAATCAGATTCCTTGTTACACGTGGTTTGCAGTGTTGCGCATTATAATTGATCGCACACGTTAATTTAATCCTAGTTTTAGTTAGTTTTATTTGTCATGCCACTGAAATGATAAGCAATGTGAAGCCTTTGTTTTCTAATCCGTAAAAAGCCATATACAAATTCAGGAGTGGTTCTTAGCTTGATTTGTCTGTAGCCAGAATCTCATGTGCTTTTCCCCACAAAACCTACTATTAATCATTATTACAATATCAAGAGCAATAATGGACAATCATGATACTGCAGCTTCACACTCCATTTAGTTGCTGTTTTGCAGAAACAGTGGCTTATCATTGTGATCGATTGAAGTTTTTAACAGAAACATTTAATAGTGTAATGATAAAAATTGCCCTTACAAGGTTAAAAGAATCAAGTCCAGGGGCAAATATTGGTTAATTTCAGCTTGAGTCACTTCAATGTTGATACAGTTAAGTTCAGTAAAAGAAAGTTTATAATAGTAGTATTATTATAATAGTAATATTTTTACTCTCTTTTGTGTGGTCAGTCTTTGTTCTGGAATTATGTTTTTAAAGGCCAAGAACGCACACTGATCTGCATTCATCTCACACACCACAGCAGTAATTAAGACATGCCTTCGCTCTCATTATCTGTGATTAAATGGAAGAGGAAGAGTGACGGCAGAAGCATGCAGGACCTGACTGTCAGGATGTTTGTGGTGTTTGTGTGCGCAGCGCTGCGTCTACATTATCAGAGCTGGAGTCGCCTCTGAACGCACTGCTGAGGGGCCGGAGGCTGACCCTGCCCTTCTGTGGAATCGGACACTTTAAACAGGAAGTGGCTTTCGTTCAAATCGCAGACGGAGAGCATCTGACCACGCTCGCGCTCATGGCAGGTACACCACTCTGCATGCGGTCATCAGTACACTGTGTTCGTGCTTCAGACTGATAGCCCCGACCCAATCTCACAACATTGCTCGAGGAAAAAAATCACAGTTGTAGTTTAGAATTTATAGCTAACTATTTATGCAATATTATGGCTGATGATGCAGATATACGTACAAATATCTAATGCATGTAATACAGTTCAACTGGATAGTTAATTCAAAAATGATCATTCTGTCATCCTTTACTCACCTTCATGTCATTCCAGAACTTTAGTGGAACACAAAATGTCTGTTTTTTGTCCTAACAGTGAATGCTACTAGAGTTTAAAACTGTTTGATTATCAGCTTTCTTCAAAATATCTTCTTTTGTGAAGAATGAAAATTCAGATGCATTGATTTAATATTTGATTATGGTTACAGTAATATTGCATTACACATTGGGGTATTTGTGTAAACACCCCAAACCAAATGTCGTGTGACTGTCCTGTTGTCCATGTTTGCAAGGCATCATGGTCAAACCCTGTGAATAATGTTAAATGCATCTTCATAATGATTCATCATGACTTTATACGCAGCTGCATATGAAGTCATTAATGTCACCAAAAGTGGTTCCCCTATGATTATGAGCCAATGAACCACTTTTAGTGCTATATAGCACCATTTATTTTTGGAGTGTATTTTATAATTGAAATGTAAAAATAATGCCTTACTTTACTAGTTACTTGAAAAAGTATTCTGAGTACGTAACACGCGTTATTTGTAATGTGTTACCCCCAACACTGGCTGTGAATGTGTTTGATTGTTACAGCTGTCTGCAGCTTTCATAACATATTCAGCATTTACCAACATAAATCAAATGAATCAAACTGAATTTAGATTTCCAGTATCGCAGTGCTTCCAGTATTGGCTTAATCAGATTGATATGACCGTAAGAGAAACAAACACTGGCTGATAATTACATGAGCACAGTATTTTGGATGCTTCCTGAAAACCCCAGTGAAGTGTGTTGAAGATTCAGATGCAGACAGATCCTGAGAGCTCGGCTGCTAACGGTCTCTCTCTCACTGTATTGATCATGGTCTTGTCTTACATTGAGGACAGTGGAGTAGTCTCGGGTCTGGCCGCGGAGGCTGTAAATAGACTATCCCAGGATGCATCTGTCTCTCTGAGGCTGAGTGTTGTTTCTCTCCACCCAGAGAGCATCAGGAAGGCGTTTGAGGAGCGAGGCATCGCGTCTGGAGATGACAAAGCATTCAAACCTCATCTGACGTTCCTCAAACTCTCTCGAGCACCTAAACTACGCAAGCAGGTGAGGAGGACTCCTGTGTGTGTGTGTGTGTGTGTGCGCTGAAGAAGGAGGTTGTGTTTGATTGATCTAATCATAAGCAAATACTACAGAGTTTTTCAGTTGCATTATGGAAATTAAGTTTAAGTTTGACATCTTACTCTTTCCTTTTCACATAAACAAAGTTCAGTTTCTTCTGAATGAGAACCAAAGCATTAAAGCTGTTTTTACCACAATATAACAGTTATTTATTTATTTGTGATAGTCAAATAATATGGTCTATCTGTAGATAAATAGACTGAATAAGTTTGTCATGTTTTTCATTATCATTTTAATTTTGAAAGCTTTTGATTAAATACACTATCGTTGGTAAACACTGATCAAAAGTGACAGTGAATGCATTTACAAAATATTTCTATTTCAAATAAATGCTGTTCTTTTGAACTTTCTATTCATCCAAGAATCCTGAAAAAAACCCATCATGATTTTTAACAAAAATATTGTGTTTTCAACATTGATAATAATCAGAAATGTTTGTTGATCAGTAAATCAGTATATTATAATGATTTCTGAAGATCATGTGACACTGAAGACTGGAGTAATGATGCTGAAAATACAGCTGCAGATCACAGAAATAAATGACAGTTTAATAGATATTCACATAGAAAACAGCTATTTGAAGTTGTAATAATAATTCACTGTCAGGTGTTGATGTTGATTCTGTCTGTTCAGACAGTGAGGGTTGAGACCTGACGCCAGATCTTCTCATCAGTCCACCACAATCAAATCAAACACGCATTACACAGCGTTAACCTTCCCACAATCCACCGGACACTTTAAAGAGTCTCCTCAATCAACCTCATGTGCTTCCACTTTCTATCAAACAGGAGATGTTTAACCAAATGTTCACGCTGCTCTTCTCCATTAGAATGAAAGAGACTGCGGCTGGAAAGAGGGACTGAAACTCTGTTTGTTTATGAAGAAAGGTGGTGGTGTGTCAGAGTGTGTGTGTGTCTGTGTGCACATGTTTTTGTGACAAATGAGGACACAAATTTGTATAATGACACAGGTATTACAAGGAGAAGGTGACTTATGAGGACATTGCCCCATGTCCCCACTTTTCAAAACGCTTATAAATCATTTTTTGGGGGGAAAGTAGAAATGCACAGTTTCCTGTGAGGGCAAATACAGTTTGTACAGTTTAAAAACCATTACGCCTATAGGCCACATTGGAGGGTTTTCGAGCATGAACCGCCTTTTTAAGCTCATGCCACAGCATCTCAATAGGATTCAGGTCAGGACTTTGACTAGGCCACTCCAAAGTCTTCATTTTGTTTTTCTTCAGCCATTCAGAGGTGGATTTGCCGGTGTGTTTTGGATCATTGTCCTGCTGCAGAACCCAAGTTCGCTTCAGCTTGAGGTCACGAACAGATGGCCGGACATTGTCCTTCAGGATTTTTTGGTAGACAGCTGAATTCATGTTTCATTTATCACAGCAAGTCTTCCAGATCCTGAAGCAGCAAAACAGCCCCAGACCATCACACTACCACCACCATATTTTACTGTTGGTATGATGTTCTTTTTCTGAAATGCTGTGTTACTTTTACGGCAGATGTAATGGGACACACACCTTCCAAAAAGTTCAACTTTTGTCTCGTCAGTCCACAGAGTATTTTCCCAAAAGTCTTGGGGATCATCAAGATGTTTTCTGGCAAAACTGAGACGAGCTTTATGTTCTTTTTGCTCAGCAGTGGTTTTCGTCTTGGATCTCTGTCATGCAGGCCATTTTTGCCCCGTCTCTTTCTTATGCTGGAGTCATGAACACTGACCTTAACTGAGGCAAGTGAGGCCTGCAGTTCTTTAGATGTTGTTGTGTGGTCTTTTGTGACCTCTTGGATGAGTCGTCGCTGCGCTCTTGGGGTAATTTTGGTCGGCCGGCCACTCCTGGGAAGGTTCACCACTGTTCCATGTTTTCTCCATTTGTGGATAACGGCTCTCACTGTGGTTCGCTGGAGTCCCAAAGCTTTAGAAATGGCTTTATAACCTTTTCCAGACTGATAGATCTCAATTACTTACTTTCTCATTTGTTCCTGAATTTCTTTGGATCTCAACATGATGTGTAGCTTTTGAGGATCTTTTGGTCTACTTCACTTTGTCAGGCAGGTCCTATTGAAGTGATTTCTTGATTGCGAACAGGTGTGGCAGTAATCAGGCCTAAAGTGTGGCCAAATGTTTTTCACACCACTGTATATAAATGAATTAGCCAAAGAATTAAACAATTGGACTGCCCCCGGCCCAACCCTAACTGAATCAGAAATCAAATGTCTCCTCTTTGCAGATGATTTAGTCATTCTGTCAAAAACAAAAGAGGGACTACAACAGCTCCTCGACATCATGTCAAACATGGGAAATAAATACACTTTCTGAGCAGGAAACCTGGTCCTCCAACACACCCATGAATACATCTATCTGGGACTAAAAATCAGCTCAACAGGAAACTTCAATCTGGCTGTGAATGCACTGAAAGCAAAGGCACTGAGAGTCTTCTACATGATCAAAAATACAATTCAGTATCAAATTCCAATTAAAACCTGGCTAAAAATTCTAAAAGCAATAATCTAACCAATTGCACTGTATGGAAAGATGCTACTAAAATACAAAAGAAGATGGAGCTGTATCTACACCTGAAAAGAGACTACAAACCAGCAGAATACCTGAGCTGTGTAAAAGATCACAAATGAAGAAAGACACTAACGAAGTACAGACTGAGTGATCACTGTCTGGCTATAGAGAGAGGACGGCATGAGAACAGAGACTGTGTTCACTGTGCTCGCAGAAAGAGCTGGAAACAGAGGACTATTTCTTACTGCACTGTGATTACTGTCACAACATCAGATCTGCATATTTCAACAAATTACAACTAATTAAACCAAATTTTATGGCATTATCAAATGCAGAAATATTAAGTCAAATTTTAGGGGAAAATCCCAAAATGATAACAGCAGCAAGATGTTTCAGCCTGTCACACATTAAGACTATCAGCCAGTGGACAAAACTGAAGATCATTTCTTACATGTTGTACAAAGGTGTTTTTTTTTTTTTTTTTTTTTGTAAAGCAATGTCTTAGATATGTTTCTTGTTTGTGGAAAAAAAGAAAGAATGCATGTACTTAATTATTTTACAGATCTGTTCTGTTTTATGTATTATATAATCGTTTGTTCCTTATTCATGTAATGGACAATGCTTTGGCAATACTGTGCAAGTCATGCCAATAAAGCTCATTTGAATTTGAGAGCTTGTGTGTGTGTGTGTGTGTGTGTGTGTGTATGAGTGTGTGTGTGTGTGTGTGTGTGTGTGTGTGTATCTGTCTATGTGTCTGTCAGTGTGTGTGTGAGCGTGAACGTGTGTGTGTGTGTGTGTGAGAGAGAGAGAGCGAGAGTGTGTGTGTGTGTATGAGTGTGTATCTGTCTCTGTGTCTGTCAGTGTGTGTGTGTGTGTGTGTATCTGTCTCTGTGTCTGTCAGTGTGTGTGTGTGTGAGAGAGAGAGAGCGAGAGTGTGTGTGTGTGTGTGTGTGTGTGTGAGTGTGTATCTGTCTCTGTGTCTGTCAGTGTGTGTGTGTGTGTGTGTGTATGTGTATGAGTGTGTAAAGTAAAAATGCAGAAATCTTCCTGTAAGGGGTAGGTTTAGGTGTAGGGTGATAGATACAGTTTGTACAGTATAAAAACCATTACACCTATGGAGAGTCCCTACAATTCACCAAAACAAACGTGTGTGTAGTGTGTATGTGACAGACAGACAGTACAGCGTGAGGGTGCTTCTTCTTCATGTGGAGGACACAGATAGGAGGCGCGTCTATAATCTTCCCGCAGGACACGCTTCCTGCTGAGGTTATCAGCCACGACAGACGCTTCCACCCCTACTGTACTCTCTCTTCCCTCGCCAGTCCTTCTGTTTGCTCTAGATTACTGTGTGACGTGTGCATGTGTCTTCGCAGGGCGTTAAGAAGCTGGATCCGGCGCTGTTCTCCGAGTTTAAGGGCCGTGTGTTTGGAGACGAATGCGTGTGTAGAGTGGACCTGTGCTCCATGCTGAAGAAAAAGAGCGCAGATGGATACTACCACCGCGAGAAGAGCGTCAGCTTCAGTGAGTAACCCATCAGCATGCTCTCACAGATAGTTCGCACTGTGCATCAGTAATGTGTGAACCAGTGCTTCTGGACTGACCGGTCACGGACGTGACTGAGTGAAAGAGGAGAAACACTGCTGATATACAGTATTCACCTGTGTTTGATCACGTCTGCTCTTCTCCACACTTCAGTTCTCGTGTTTGCTCTGGATCCTGAAGTAAAGTCAGTTCAGAAGCACTGCTGTAGAGCACATCTAGGTTTCTGCTTATGTAATTTGGGCTCAGGTTTGCAGGTCATTTGCAGACGCTTTCATTTCATAGTTCTGTGAAATATACCTCAGTACTGAATAAGTATTTTTTAAGACGAGACACTGCAGGCAAAACCATTGTTTTGTTGTCGTTGTTGTTTTTTGAGATGTTTGTCTATTTTGCTTCCATAATGTGTGTTTTTTGGGCTAGTGCAAATAAAACATCCAAAATACACATTTAAGTGTTTATTATTTATTGCACTTTATTTGTCTGTAGATTTCAATGCATTTTTTAAAGGCGGTGAGTGAGTTTTTTTCTGGCTCAGCTACAGCCTGGGATTAAACCTGGTTAAATATTTCTGTATAAACCTGAAAATGTGCATCTGCCCCCATCCAACCTGACAGAGCTTGAGAGGTGAAGAGGTGAGGAGACAAATGGCAGATAATTGCCGAATGCTGATGAGCAGAGCTTGTCGTATCAAACCTAAAAAACTTGAAGATGTAAAGGTGCTTCAGCTAAATATTCAGTTAAGGGTATGAATACTTATGCAATGTACTTATTCCAGTTTTTTTATTTTTAATAAATTTACGAAGTTGTGAAACTTCTGTTTTTGCTGTCAATATGGTGTATGGAGTGTAGATTGATGTGGAAAAAAGTAATTTAAAGCAGTTTAACATAAGGCAGCAACGTAACAAAATGTGAAGAAAAAAAAAAAAAAAAAAAAAAAAAATGAAGGGGTGTGAATACTTTTGCAAGGCACTGTATAAATGTACTGTGCGAAAGTCTTAGGCACTAGTATTTTCAGCAGCTAAAAAATGTTAAGTCAGTTATTTCTATCTTTTGCTGTAGTGTGTCAGTAGGAAATATCAGTTTACATTTCCAAACATTATTTTTCCATTAATTGTAATAATCCAGTGAGATTTTTGTCTGACAGCAGCCAGTGCTCCACACAGAGATCTGATCTGATCATCATCAGTCTGTCTGGAATAACATGAAGAAACAGAACAAACTGAGACAGACTAAATCCAGAAGAACTGTCTCCAAGACGCATCAAGAAACCTCCTGCAAAGTTAAATGCTGTAAAGTGAGAATGCCTTCAAAAATAGTGTTATAAATAGATTTTATTTCTCAATTAACTTCTATTAACTAGGTCTGACCATACTTTGCATTTAAAACTTTTTTCCTTGCTACAGTTGCACGTAGTTTTTCATGTAGCTTTGCAGGACGGTCTTGTAATAATAATAAATGGCGTTGGTTTGCAAATGAAATTGATGGAGGGAGGGCTGATGTAACACTAATCCATCATGTTCCTGTTATTTTAAAGGGTTCATCGGATGCTACATGCACTTTTACAAGTTGTTTGAATTGAAATGTGTGTTGGCAGTGTGTGTTCACAACCACCCTATAATGATAAAGATCCACCCAATGTTTTTTTTATCTCGTTAAATCATTTCCCCTTTCTCACATCGAGCCGTTCGAGATGCCTGTAAGTGTGACGTCACACAGGCACAAGACCCTCCCACGGCTGTTGATTGACAGTAGCGTTTAACCTTAGACCCGCCCTGAGTGAGCTGTGAACAGTCCAACGCCAGAGCAGGTGTAGACCAGAATGTCTCTGATTAAGTGATTGAGGTGTTTTGTTGTTGGATGTAATAATGAACACAGCAGTCGTCACTTACTCCTGACATCTGAGCTGCTGAAGACGCAGAGGATTAGTTTGTTTTTGAAGGGAATGCACCCCAATCTACCTAAATGCGTCTATGTTCGCGCGAATCATTCGTGATCCAGCTTCATCTACAGAACTAAAGTCAACAGTCTCACGAGAACAGCTTGTCAATCCACGGAAGAGAGGGGCGGGGTCAGCAGAGCTCATTAGCATTTAAAGGAACATAGACTGAAGCGGCTTGTTGAAAACAGGGTAAAAAGGGTGTTGTTTTACACTACCACTGAGAAATTTTTATCAAAGTATGTAATAGACTTTTTTTATTTATTTATTTATTTACCAGGAAGGTCCCATTGAGATACAATATCTCTTCTACCAGGGAGCCCTGGTCAAGATAGGCAGCAAAGGACACAATTACAAAGAAACAGACATCACCACACAATGGATAAATGTAAAACATCATTTTCTAGAAAAAAACAATGCAAATCCTAGTCAGTTATTAAAACATGTACACTATTCTATATAAACAGACTTGAAAATATTTTTAAACGTATCAAGAGATGGTACAGATTCTATGTAACATAGCTTGAAACTCATTCCACACATACGGAGCATAATTAGAAAAAGCAGAACGACCTATCTCTGTATGAAAAAACGGCATCTTAAGTAAAAGTTTATCTGTTGCTCTGGTGTTATTAATATTTGTGCAATATGTCAGCAACCTACATATATACTGTGGTAATTTACCCACATGTTTTTTTTCTCCTTAAGCACAAGGAAGTCCAGTTTGTCATTTCAAATCAATTACAGTGATGTGTACGGACACTTGTACCAGTGACAAATCGTAAAGCAGCATGATAAACTACATCCAGTTTTTCCAAAACATTCTCAGGTGCATGCATATAAATGATATCACCATAATCCAATACTGATAGAAGAGTACTTTCTACTAAACGTTTTCGAGCATCAAAGGAGAAACACTTTTTTTTAACGAAAATAAAAATCTAGCATCACTAGCTTTTCATTAAGACCCTAAAGAATCATACCAACTTGGGCATCCGATGACCCCTTTATAACATCTATCCAGTAACACTACTAATTACTAGTACTATAGAAATAATCCGAAAATATTTGCAAACACCGCTGAACAGATGTCCCCGATCACGCGGGCCCCTATGGGGCGTGGCTACTGTACCAGGCGGAGCCAGAAGCCCCTTTCACACATATAGACTTTACTGGAAAATTACCGGTTAATTGCCGTAAAGAGAATTCTTGAATTCGTTCCAGCAATTTACTGGTTTGAGAAGTTGTTACATTAGCAGTAAATTGCTGGAATGATGCTGTGTGTGAACGCAGAATGAAGATTACCGGTATGAGCATGAATGAGTTCAGAACACACTGACGTAAGACGTACTCTGGGCTGATCCAGAACCAAGGAAATTCAAATTCAGTGGCTCTGGGCTAATCGTGACATTCTGACGCAGATGATGGATTTACTCCACGCTGTCTAGTTTGGTTTGAAGTCCAATTCGCATACTATCTGTCCTAAATAGTATTCGAAAATAGAATTACTATTTCCCAAATTGTTGAAAAGAGTATGCCAAAGATTCCTGGATGGTTTACTACTTCCGGTTAGAATTCAAAGTGCAGATCAATGCATACTTTAACGGCTAATATTGCCCACAACACATTGCGCGGTGGATGAGGATTCGTTTAGAACTACAAACACGCATAAAAAGTGTTAAAAAACTACAAACATGGCCCATATGCGAGACCAACGGACAGGGGTTTGAGTGATAAATAATCAATGTCCAACCTGATGAAAAAATATTTAATTAATGTTATCCATGTTATATTTCACCTACAACATTGTGAACTTTTATAATTATACGTTTCGTCATTAACTTTTAAATGCTTATTTTTAAGTTAAATTTTAAGTGTTCTCGGATTGAAAGACCTTTCATTTCTCTCCAATACGGTAGGAAATCAAATTAAACGACAAGTGGATGATGTTAACTGTGACAAGATGATTGACAGGGCAGTTTAAACAGTTACAGGATGCACGTAACTAAGCAACAGAGCATCTGTTAATGATGCAGGTATGATGAAGTATTACGTCCCAAAGCTTGCCTACTATTCTGCTACAAACTCAAAAGTATGTACTTTTTCTTCACCAAAAGAGCACATACGTTTAGGGCATAGTAAGAGTAGGCGAACTGGGACGCAGCAGAGGTCTCTGGGCCTAAAGCGCTGCTTTGACACAAAAATAAAAGCATCTGATCGTGCATACCCCTCCATGTTTACAAACACAACATCGGGAGGTGCGGTCGTTTAATGACGTCACACGTAATTTGAAAGCGATGTGTGAATGGTGCTTTACCGGAAAAAAGACAGAACGTTGCCTGTGTGAACAGAGCATTTTTTAATTTACCGGGAAAGTCGTTCCGGTACTTTTACGGCAATTTACTGGTATTACTGTGTGAAAGGAACTGTATAGTGTTTAGCTGTGTGGAAAAACATATTCAGATTCTGTTACAGAAGTGCAAGCAAATTCAAAAACTTACAAAATACACACAGACAGTCAACAGGGTAAAACAAAGGTAAACACGGACAGTGTTTTTACAAGATAAAGAATTTGATGGAATATTTTGGATTATGACAAACTTGTGGAGTTTCTGGACAGATATGCTAAACTTCAAGTTAAAGGTATTCCTAACATGTTGGACCTTTTATTGAAAGTAGCCAACTTTTACCTGTTGAGACTGTGTTTGTGATGCTTGAGTTGGGGGAGGTGTGTCGTGAGAAACGGGCCGTTTGCTTAGGTTTACTGTTTGTAGTTCCATTAGATGACAGTAGTAGGGCACAAACTCTTTAATCCAGCTTTAACTATGTGTCACATGTCCTGAAAGGTGAAGCCTAAACATTTTGATCGCCCTCTCCATGTAAACGAATGTTACGTAAAGATGTTATCATCAGATTCAAAATTCATGCTTTATTTTTTGACATATTAGAGTTGAAGATGGATTTTAGATATCTACTGTATTTATATTATTCCTCACATCAGGCACTCCATAAGTGTTATATACAGTACTGAGTGAAAGTTTTAGTATTTTCAGCAGCTATAACATGGTTTAGTCTTCTGGCTTGAGTCTCAGTTTGCTCTGTTTCTTCATGTTACTCCAGACAGACTGATGATGATCAGATCAGATCTCTGTGTGGAGCACTAACATCTCTGTTTATGTCTGTTTTAGTTTGTGCATAAAACAAGAACATCTGTCAATCTGTCAATGGGGCATGAACACTTGTTTATCCTTTTAATTAAGCTCTGTGAGCCCATTGGTAGATATGTTCGTTTTAGTCATAAACTCAATTTCACAAAAAGCAAGACTTATCATCTTCTGCCGCTGAGTAAATGCATCTTGACTCTTCAGACATTCACACTGGAAAACAAGACAAAAATACTGAGGATGAACAGTGTGATCAGAAGGTAAAGGACCAGATATTTCCATATTCTAATTAAGCTATTTCTTTTTGTAAATTATTTTTAGTTAAAAAGTAATGTAGGTTGGTTGGGAATTTCCAATATTAGACTTTTAGGCATTGCTAAATCTCATCGTGTTCTCTAGGTCTCTAGATTTAGAGATCATATGTGACCCAGAGCCACAAAACCAGTCATAAGGGTCCATCTGTTTTAATGCATCATCTGAAAGCTGAATAAATAATCTTTCCATTGATGTATGGTTTGTTATGAGAGGACAATATTAGGCTGAGATGCAACTATTTGAAAATCTGGAATCTGAGGGAGCAAAAAAATCTAAATATTGAGAAAATCTCCTTTAAAGTTGTTCAAATGAAGTTCTTAGCAATGCATATTACTAATCAAAAATGAAGTTCTGATATATTTATGGTATTTACTTAATATCCTAATGATTTTTGGCATAAAAGAGAAATGTATAATTTTGACTCATACACTGTATTGTTGGCTATTGCTACAAATATACCTGTGTTACTGATGACTGGTCTTGTGCTGCAGGGTCACATGTGGGCTTGTTTTGTTCCCTTGAGTTTATCCTGATGGAAAGGGTTTGTGGGAAGCGCACGGTGATAATGCACATGAAGGCACTAGAGGTCAGTGGTGCTTCTGTTTCTCGTCTCAAAGCCTCTGTGCTGTTCTTTGAACTGGTCTTAGTTTTTGTACACTATTCTGTACAGACAGTCTTTGTCTCTTGCAACATTTTGATACGAGTTTGTGCCAAATATCATAATCACTGCAGTAAAGCTATGATCATTTGCTATCAGCACCACTGACATCTGAAAGAATGACGTTTGACTTGGTTAGTGGTCATCGAGGTCAGTCAGTGTCTGTCTCTCATGCTTTTGTTTAGGTGGGTTAATTCATTTCCACTGAGGTCAAAATCTTTAGGGAACACAAAATATTGATGGCTTCTGTAGTAGATAGTGGATTTTCTGTCTGTATAAAAATAGCTACATTTAAATGCACCCAAAAATAATCAATCTATAATGGGTCGATGTTTCAGTCGGGCTGAGAAGCCTTCATGTTTCAACAATATTATTATGTTGTTGAAAACCGCTGAGTAGAATTTATATACATTTAACATCACTACACAATAAATAATAATAATAAAAACATACAATAATGTTCAAATACCAATATACAACGTCAGTTTTGCGATTTATATAATTAATGATACCTAAATTGTATAAATTAAGGAACACAAAGCCCTGCCTTCCAGAGATTTTCTGAATACCTTATATTATTTTCACACACAAAAAGAAAAGATGAAAAAGAAGGGGGAAAAAACATATACATACATACATGAATCACTCCTCTAATCCAAAATAAAATAAGAGGTGGCCACAATTCCAGAAAGGATCTCTTCCTAGCTACAGCAGCCATCCTTTCCATTACCATGTGATCTAATAATACATTATTTAATGCAATGTTGGAGAATAGCTTTTTTAGCTATAGAGCAATGTAAACCAATTTTACATGATGTGGTGGAACATCCATCTCCAAGCATAATCCTAATAAACAGCACGACGGAGATAAAGGTATTTCTATATCGAGTACCATGTGCAATTTGTCTATAACCCCAGACCAAAGATTACAGGAGTACAATACCATAAAGAGTGAAGGTGTCTGTACTACCAAGATTACATTGAACACAAATGGGTGAATTGGTATTACCCATTTTATGTGTTTTTTATATATTGTGTAATATGTACTCTCCTGTATTGAATAAGTTGTTAATTGGAATTATTAATCATAGAAAAAGTATTTTTTACAAATTTGTGTCCATATATTAACATCATAAGAAAAGATGCATCCGAGTCCCACTTTTCAATAGGGAGATACATCAAATTATCTATACTGAGTAATAGTTTATATAATTTAGATAGCATTTTAATAAATTATTTGATGGTGCAAGTGTTCTGATCTGAGTTCCAATACAGAAGCGTATTGTGCTTAATATTCACTTTACTTCTGATTACTTCCTTTATATGTAAATAGTGAATAAATTCTCCCTTGGAAATGGCATAATGAGACGTTAAATCTTTAAAGGAAATAAACTTATTATCACACAATAAATTATGTAGATGAGTTATGCCACATTGACTTCTTACTAAAACAAAGAGGTCTCTTGTTAAAATAAAAATCAGGATTATACCAAATAGGATGTATACATGGGTCCATTGAAGAATTAGTTATATTTTGTATTTTCCACCAAGTTTTATTAATTTATTCTTAAAACAGTTATGTTTTTTAATGGATGTTCCAATAAAAGGTAGATCACCTAATTTAATATCCTTCATTATCTGAATTAATATGTATCCACTTAATAAGCAATTGTAACTGATTTGCTGTATAGTACATTAAAAATATTTGGAGCATCTAAACCCCCCTGTGATTTATTTATTTATTTATTTATTGTGAAGTTGACAAACTAATTCTGACTTTCTTATTTTTCCAATAAAACCAGATATAACAGAATTTAAAGATAGGAACCATTGAAAAGAAATAATTAATCTGAGGGAGGATTTTCATTTTGACGTTTGCTATTCGCCCTATTAAAGAAAGAGGCAAAGTATTCCAACGTTTTAAATCATTACTAATTCCCGTTAATACCGGAGAATAATTTAACTGAATAATTGCTGAAAGATTTGAAGAAATTATTACACCCAGATATTTCAAATGATCTCTAAAAGTTAATGAGAATAAGGATTGGGATGGAGGATTCCATGAATTAGCTGGTACTGAGCGTATCGTTGATTTTGTCCAGTATATAGTATAATCAGAAATCTGTCAATATAATGATATAGTCTTCCGCTAAGTTCCGTTAATGAATTAGCTGGATCTCGAAGATACAACAATATATCATCTGCATACAAATGAATTTTATGTTCCATATTTCCAATAGATATGCCTTGTATATTTACATTTTGGTGAAGTGCCGCTGCCAGTGGCTCGATGAAAATAGCGAACAATAAAGGAGATAGAGGACATCCTTGTCTAGTACCTCTTTGTAGTACAAAGCTATGTGATAATTTTCCATTCGTTACAACTGATGCCTTGGGTTCATTATAAATAGTCTTTATCCAATGTATAAACGAATTTCCAAAACCAAATTTGGTAACACTTTATTTGGATAGTCCACTTTAGACATTCTACTAACAGTAAGTAACTTTGCTACTACACGTCTACTAGCAAGTAATCTAAAAAGTAGTTAAATACATTACCACAAATGAGTAACCTAGATCCCATTAGTACAGGTACATCTCAAAAAATTACAATATTATGAAAATTTTCATTTTCTCTTGTAACTTATTTCAAAAAGTGAAACTTTCATATATTTTAGATTCATTACATGTAAAGTAAAACATTTCAAAAGTTTTTTTTGTTTTAATTTTGATGATTAGAGCTTACAGCTCATGAAAGTCAAAAATCAGTATCTCAAAATATTAGAATATTTACATGAGTTTCAATTAATGACCATCTCTACAGAATAAATTCTGGCTATCTCTTGTTCTTTGAAACCACAATAATGGGGAAGACTGCTGACTTGGTAATGATCCAGAAGATGAACACTGACGCCCTCCACAAAGAGTGTAAGTCACAGAGGGTCATTACTGAAAGCTGTGGCTGTTCACAGAGTGCTGTATCAAAGCATATTAAATGCAAAGTTGACTGGAAGGAAGAATTTGGGTAGGAAAAGGTGCACAAGCAAGCTTGAGAATACTGTCAAGCAAAGCTGATTCAAACACTTGTGAGAGCTTCACAAGGAGTGGACTGAAGCTGGAGTCAGTGCATCAAGAGTCTCCACGCTCAGACGTCTTCAGGAAAAGGGCTACCAAGCCACTTCTGAACCAGAGACAACGTCAGAAGCGTCTTACCTGGGCTGTGGAGAAAAAGAACTGGACTGTTGCTCGGTGCTCCAAAGTCCTCTTTTCAGATGAAAGTAAATTTTGCATTTGAGTGGAGAGGCACAGAACCCAAGCTGCTTGAAGTCCAGTGTGAAGTTTCCACAGTCAGTGATGATTTGGACTAACCCAACAATGCAGATGACCTGAAGGCCGCTATCAAAGCAACCTGGGCTTCCATTACACCTCAGCAGTGCCACAGGCTGATCACCTCCATGCCACGACACACTGATGCAGTAATTCATGCAAAAGGAGGCCCAACCAAGTATTGAGTGCATAGAAATGAGCATATGTTTCAGAAGCCTGACATTTCTGTTTAAAATATCCTTTTTTTATTGATCTTATGTAATATTCTAATTTTCTGAGACACTGAATTTTGGGTTTTCATTATCTGTAAGCCATAATCATCAAAATTTCAAGAAATAAAGGCTTGAAATATTTCACTCTATGTGTAAATGAATATATATATAATATATGGGTTTTAATTTCTGAAATGAGTGACAAAAAAATACTGACCTTTTTCACAATATTCAAATGTTTTGAGATGTAGCTGTAAGTACAGTTTTCATCGTGTAATCAGTAACAGACTACAATTTTGTAAGTAATCTACCGAGCTCTGGATGTGAAATAACATTTTTAATTTATGCATTTAAATGAATTATTTCTTATTAAAATGATTTTGGAATTAACATTTGGAATTTTATCCAATTAACCGAATAAATAATCAATTATTATATAGTTGTTCATTGCAGCCCTAAAATAGTTTTATTTATTAGGTTGTAATGAAGCTACTGGCCAACCGTTTATTTTATCCACTGTCATTGGCTGTGAGTGTGTGTTAGTGTGGACAGATGAGTGTGTAATTCATGAGTGTATTCATGTTTTGGACTGTCTCTCAGCGTCTCCTGCTGATCAATACGTTCAGAGGAAGCTCTAATTGAATCCTCGACTGACACGCATTCTGCTGCTCACTGTGGCTTACTGTCAAACACTGTGAGGGAACAGGTCGCCTTGCTCTTTCATAGTAAGATGTGCTTTTCCACATACTGAACTCAGACATCCTCTCAGTTAAACAGCAATTATGACATAATAATAAAGATCAACTCATTAGCATATAGCCACCATATCAACATCTGTTCAGTCTTCAGTGAAGGTGTGGTTTACTCACTTCACATGCAAAGAGTAGTTTCAGTCAAGAGTTGCTGCTGATGGTTGTCAAAGTAAAGATGACTTCCTTTGACGCAAGAGACTTTGACTAACAATATAGTCAGACTAGCAGCATGTAGGATCTGGACCGGCACACAGCAGCACTAATGACTCTAATCAGTAACCCTTTATTTTAAGGGGTCATAATACAGAGTACATTTACATTACATTTACATTTAGTCATTTGGCAGACGCTTTTATCCAAAGCAACTTACAATTGGGGAATACAAAAAGCGATTCATCTTGAAGAGGCAGTCAGACAGAGGAAGTGCTCGTAACACCAAGTCTCAGTCATTGTTCAAATAAGTACAAGCTAGTAGGTGGAGAGAAAGATAGAGGGACATTTTTTTTTTTTTTTTTTTGAGTTTAGGATGAAGTCAAGTACTGCCGAAAGAGATGAGTTTTCAGTTGTTGCTTGAAGGTTGCCAGAGATCCGGCGTTCCGGATAGGGGTGGGAAGATTAATCCACCAGCCAGGAATGGTGAACGAGAATGTTCTGGAGAGTGATTTTGAGCCTCTCTGTGATGGTACCACAAGGCGTCGCTCACTAGCAGATCTCAGACTTCTGGAGGGGATGTAGGTTCGTAATAGTGAGTGGAAGTAGGAGGGTGCAGAGCCTGTGGTAGATCTGTACGCAAGCATCAGTGACTTGAACTGGATGCGAGCTGCCACTGGTAGCCAGTGCAAGGAGATGAAGAGAGGTGTAACATGCGCTCTTTTGGGCTCGTTGAAGACAAGTCGTGCCACTGCATTCTGAATAATTTGTAGAGGTTTGATTGCGTTTGATGGCAGACCAGCCAGAAGAGCATTGCAGTAGTCCAGTCTAGAAACAACCAGGGCCTGGACAAGAAGTTGCGCAGCATGCTCTGTCAGAAAGGGCCTGATCTTTCTGATGTTGTGTAGTGCAAACCTGCAGGATCGAGCAGTCTTTGCAATGTGCTCTTTGAAGGTCAGCTGGTCATCAAAGATTACACCAAGATTTCTGACCGAAGTTGATGGGGTAATCATTGATGAGCCTAATTGAATCGTGAAGTCATGCTGTAGAGTCGGAGTGGCAGGGAAGACCAGAAGTTCCGTCTTTGCCAGGTTGAGCTGTAGGTGATGTTCTTTCATCCATGCCGAGATGTCCGCCAGGCAGCCTGAGATCCGTGCAGCTACCGTTGGGTCATCTGGTTGAAAAGAGAGATAGAGCTGTGTGTCATCGGCGTAGCAGTGATAGGAGAAGCCATGTGCATGCATGATGGGACCCAGCGATGTAGTGTATGTGGAGAAGAGGAGGGGTCCAAGAACCGATCCCTGAGGAACTCCAGTGATCAGTTGATGTGGTTGGATACCTCCCCTCCCCAGGCCACCCTGAAGGATCTACCGGTGAGATAGGATTCAAACCAGCTAAGTGGAATCCCAGTGATGCCCAGTGATGCGAGTGTAGACAGGAGAATCTGATGATTGACAGTGTCAAAAGCAGCAGAGAGATCCAGCAGAATGAGGACTGACGATTTGGAATCAGCCTTTGCAGTTCGCAGGGCTTCAGTGACTGAGAGTAGCGCAGTCTCTGTTGAATGGCCACTCCTGAAACCTGACTGTTTAGCATCCAGCTTGTTGTACTGTGAAAGAAACCGCGAGTAATTACCTAATTAAGTACTTAGTAGTAGCCGTTGTACTTACATGCAACAAAATGTATTTATCATGTAACTAAGTTATGGAACAGCCTGTAATTATGTAGTAATTATGTGTAGTGCAAGCTCTTGCACTACACACATATCTGCACAGTTCTGTTTTATTTAACTGGTTTGCACTCTATCTGCCATGTGCCTTATGCCACTTTATCTATCTCTTTCTTTATTTTTCTTCAATGTCCTCATTTTTATATCTGTATAGTTGTATGTACATATGTTTAAACTGTATTTATCTGTATTTGAACGTCTACTGTCAGTGTCTTAAATGTTAACTGTATGCACCAAGGGTCTGAGAGTAACACAATTTCAATTCTCTGTATGTATATGTGGAAGAATTGATAATAAAGCAGACTTGAACTTGAACTTGAAGATGTAATAGGAAGCTACTGTTACACATATGTAACAAACCGAGTCTGTACACCGCTACTAGTACACTTAAGTACAATCTTTATTTTAAGTAGCTTATGTCTGTGTACTTACATTTATAATTATGTTGTATAAAGTCTGAAACACATATGTAACAATCGGTCTGATATATATGTGTAACAGTTGCTGCCTATTACATCTACATAATAACAAACTGTAATTACTGGCTGTTCCATAACTTAGTTACATAAGTACATTTAGTTTCATGTAAGTACAATGGCTACTTAACTAGGTAATTACTCTGTATTATGGATACCTTAAAGTATTATAGTATTATAAAAAACAACACACTTCCTTCACATACCTGCTCCCGTCCAATCACAGATCTCTGTTTTGATTCTGTAGGAAGTTGAACTGTATTCTGTCAGAATGCACAAATGCATACACATCAAACCAGGCTCATGGGCTTGATTCAGGGAATACAGGAACTGATCCTGACTGCAGTGTAAGTCTCTTTGATTAGTGTAAATGTAATGTGGATGACCATCAGTGAGAGAGAGATGCTTTTTGGCAACGGACTGATGTGCTTACTTGATCCATGAATCTGAAATTTTGAGGAGCATTTATTTCTTCATCTCTCAATCATCATTGGATTGCTTTGGATTATATGTTTGGATCATTTAAATATCTTACTATACTAAGTCATATTTTTGTAGATACAGTATTATTGTGACATGATTGGTTCATAGATGGGTTTATGGTTAAAACCTGTCATGCGGTCAGCGTTAAGCGTGCAGACACACACGGTGTCTCATCTCGGATAAGCTCAGCTCTCTAATCCTCCAACACAGCTCATCCACTCATTTCCAGGAATCACTGCTGAATACTCCTCAGTTCTGATCTGAGAACATCTGTCTGCTTCAGATGCAGTGCTCTGAATCCCTGGATATTATTTAGGAAAGATGTCTCTCACCATAGTGCTTCTCTTGTGTGTTTCTGTTTCAGTTTGGTGTTCCGTTCACATTGCATTGTGTGTAATATTTTGCATTGTTAGAGCATCGCATTATGGTGTTTAGATCATGCAAACCCAAGATGGTTCATGACAGCGGATCACACTGCTATCGCATGTCTAACACATTACACTGCTTTGCTGTCTGTCTCCCGCAGATAAGTCCAGTTATGACATATAAATGCATGAATGTGAATATCAAGGGCACGACGCATTGTGATTTATTCTGATTTACTACAATATTCATTATTTCATATAAAAACCTTACTTGAAATAGATGTTAACTGAAATAAAACTTATTCTATTTCCCCTTGTTGCCAAGGCAGTTCTTACTTTTATTTACTTAAAATTAAAACTGAAACAAATAAATGTTTTTTTGTGTGTTTGTTTTAAAACAAAATCAATACAATTAAACCAAAATCAGAAAAAAAAATGAACGAAAGTAAATAGTATCTGAGTGATCCTAAAGTATCTCTGGGTCATTGTGATGCTTCTGATTGATTGGCTCTTTTTGAGATTATACTCATGCTTGAGAGATGAATTAAATCACACTTGACTGAAAATACCTTATAGTTTAACTGTATATTTGTATTATTATTTTAGTTAATGCACATCATTTTGTCATTGTTTTTGCTTTTATAGTAGTGTTAGGTTATTATATTGTGAAGTGTCACTTGTGCATCATTTATTTGGAGATTTCCTCGAGTGTTCGCATGTTTTCAGTGGAAGGCAGACGTTAATCTCTGGTTTGACTTCATCTCCTCTCAGTATAGATTTGGTGTGTTTGCGCAGACCTGTAGGTCGAAGGTTTCTCCGAGCTGCTGCTCACATGAGCTGTGTTTGTGCTGTGGCCAGTATCGATCAGCGTGTGTTAGTGCGCTGATAAGGAGCAGTGACAGATAGATGTATTTAGGAGCCGCTTCAGTATTCAGTGAGACTGCATTTCACAGAGCAGAAGAAATTCCAGCCTGACTGATGTTAATCAATCGTTTACATATGATACTGGGGATGATTGATGGTGTTACTGATGATAATGGCTAGAGAGATGATTGTTTTTGACTTCATGTGTTAATGGTTAGTGACTCTGGATAAAAGCACATGTTGTGTATGGTTGTGAAGCAATAATGTGTGGGTTGCTTTGTTACGTTGATTGTTGTGGTTTTAAGCGCTAATGGACTAATAATGGAGTAACAGTTTGAAAGGAAAAACTCCAGTGGTTGAGTATGTGTTGTGTGTCACATGCACACACAAAATATTAGTAGTGTTCACTGGACTCAAATTTAATAATAACTCCGCATAAGTGAGTTGAACAGTAATGTTTAAACTTCAATGACCCCTTTCCCTGTGATGCGCATTCATAACGGCCACATCTGTAACACTTGGTTATATTATATAGGTGTCTTTACACCGCTAAGGCTGCTCTGTGCCTGATCAAAATTCAATGTAAAGGCATAATGACTTAGAAAATCTGGGATAAATGATGCCTGCTCAGACCAGTGTTATTGTAGTATTATCAACATACTGTAAAAATAAACTGTTAGTTTTTAATTTTAAGTTTTAATTTAATTTTGTTGTGTTTTTATGTATGTCTATTTTTTTTTTATGTATTTTAGTACATTGAGGTAAAATATCTAAAATGATAACTGTTGCTATGGGAACTAGCTTTAATTTTAACTGGAGCTTTTTTATATTTTATTTCAGTTAACATTTATTGTGTTCCAATTTTTTTATTTTTTGTTTAAATATGAGCAACTGTGGCTTAGACCCAGTTCAGCCGCTAGTGTCACGCATACAGTTCTAACCGCTGTGCTTTAGCTCACCTACAGTAAATGCTAGCACCTTTGCAGTGTAACAGATATGTGCTTTATCCTGTTTAAACAATCATCAGAATCAAATTCAGAATGAGCTTTATTGCCCGGTATGTTTACACATACAAGGAATTTATTTTAGTGACAAGCTCCACAGAATGACAGCGACAAGACAGGACACAGATAATAAAAGGAATAATATAAAAATATATAAAATAGACAATATATGTTGTACTGTAACTGTCTCATCTCACACGTTTATACCCACAAACAGCCTCGTACAAACCACACCTGGGACTAATAAAACTCAATAAAAGCACCCAAGTCTCCAATCATTTACACTCTGTTTATTTGAGTCAAATATCTTTAGTGCTGGAGGGATGAGCAATGACTGATGGGTAAATTTCCCTCTGATGTTCCCTTATTCCCTGTACTGCTCTGTGACCTTCACACTGAACATGTGCACTCCTTTCAGATCTGTTCAGTCCACTTCATAGGGCCCTTGCAGTCAAAAGCAACGTACCTTCATCTCGGCCTATAACAGTGTCAGCATTAGTGAAGATGTTACTGTATTGTTCAGACTGTAAGAATGAACTGATTTGTCTCTGATGAGGCACTAGTTTGTCCTTCGTGAGTAGGCACGGATTAACACAGTGTAGTGCCCTAGGGTGAGCACATTTGAAGTGCCCCCCCCCCCCCCCCCCCTCCTCAAATATTCAGGAGCGCCTTCTGATCAATAACAAAAATTAGCTTCCCATTTGACTCCTTAAAGTGATTTACAGGGGCATTTTTTCCCCCTAATTTTATTAAAAGTATGTCATTGTCAAATTCAAAAATCTATATTTGTAAGTTTTTCCAAAATTTCTAATAAAAAATTTAAAATAAGAATAAGAACAGGTAGAATAATAAGAATAAGTTACCAATCAAAAGAAATGAGTTTCCACTACAAAGGTGGTACAGAAGAGCACAAAAGTGGCATGTAGGTAAATTTACAGACATTTACAGAGGCTCAGAGGTGGCATGGATGTTTTAAATTCATAACAATGTTTGCGAGATTAATATTTTAAATATAACATTTTGAAAATAGAACTTGAAATGATTTAAATAACTGAAATGACACTTTAAACATAAAAATAAAACTGCCAGCAGGTGGCGGCAAGTCACTGATTTTATCACTGAATCATTCATTTAATTGATTCGTTTGAACGGCTGATTCATTCAGGAAGTCTTCATCAATGGGTAATTGAATCACTGACTCTAGGTTCATTTATAAACGAAACACCGCTGTGTTTGAATGGAGATACGCAGCGGCTCAGCTGTTACTGTTTGAAACTATTTTCCTTGACGAAATAGAGCAAAATGAGGAAATATTGTTAAATGCATACAATGTACATCACTTTATATTAATTTATTGTTTATTGAACTGTTGTGTTAATTTTATATCACATTTGCAAACTCGCTTATAATCTTTAGAAGCTGTCACTCACTTCAGTTCATCGCAAACTCACAAAGCTCCACTATAATCAAGGAATCTCTTATTTACACCCTGTCTACACTTTGTTTGTTATAATGAGAGGATTTGTGAGCTTGCATAACTCAGCAATGAACACAAGTATTTTGAGCAGTGAGTGGATTCTGATTAACATTGCATTCAAGGAATCAACATATGTCTGCGATACATTACTCAATGCTGCACAAAAATATAAATTGGTGGGCTCGACTCGACGGGGAGGGGGCACATACACTGTGACCTGACCCAATCGCAGTTCTTTATATGCGTGCATATATTTGATATTCTCTCTGTATACATTGTATCATTAACTGTTCATTTTCTATGCATCTGCATCTCTTCCAGCAAAATAATATATACAAAATATTTGAAAGGTTTAGTCATTAACTTAATTACTTGGTCCCCCCCAGGGCACTCGCCCAATCCCGTCTATGAATAATCCAGCCCTGTTCGTGAGGTTAGTTAAAATGATGTGGTCCAGAAGTATTGACTGATGGTGTTGAGTGATGCTGTTATGAAATGATGAATGGCATGGTAAACATATTTTGACCGTAAGATGTATGAGCTGAACAACAGACGACGTTTGAGTTTGCTAGATGCCTCTCCTAGCAATTCTTGCTCAAATCCACATTAACACACCCATCTGAGATGTGCTTACAGACCAATTTGGTGTTTGCAAACAGCTATGAGGGTTTTTGTTTTATCTGGTGGCAGAAAATGACCGTTTTAAATTAGCAGTCCATGGAAGCCATGCAATAAAAGGTCATTTTTAGTGTATATTTTCTTCTTGTAATTCCGAGATCATGTCTCTCAAACCATCAGGTCATTCTCTCTTTTCCCCTCTGCTCAGAATCATGAGTTTATATCCGTCTTCTGAACTGACAAACTAGCTGTTGTTGAGTAAATAATCGAGTTATAAACTTGCATTTGTGAGAAAAAAAGTCAGAAATGTGAGATTTAAATATGTAAATGTTATGTTTAAATAATATTTCATGCTTTAAATGCTAACTTTAAGGCTAATACAATATGTCCCCTATGAACTCCATATATCAATATTATGCAGACCTGCTGTTTAAATCAAATTTATGCTTTAAAAGTAGTGTAATCATAGCAGGTTTAAACATCTGTTTTTAGCTTCAAATGGTATCTTTGACAACAGTATTTCTGACATCCAATACTGTTTTTTCCTCTTATTCCTCTTCAAAACGCACGCAGCTGCAAACTGTGACCTGTACTCCAAATTAGTCTACAGTATGTCTTAAATGTGCTGTTATTGATTTCAGGCATTTTGCAAACATTCACTTTGATTCAAACACACGTCTGCTGTCCGTAATCTGAACGTAAGAAGCACACCCCAGTCAATGTCCCATGATCACTACTGCAATCACAAGAGACCTCGGGACTCACTGAGTGACCGCTTGTTAAACAGCCTCTACAGCTGCTGAAGTGTGTGTGTTGTGTGTGTTCTGACCGTTTGTTGTTGATTGTCGTACTGTGGAGATGTGACTTCAAGCATCTCTCTTTCTGCATCAGTCTTCACGTTGGCATATGTGCAGTATGCATCTCTATAGTGTCATGGCAAGAAACCAGTTAATAGACTTTATAACTAGTCTGTGCAGTTATTTACTTCCCAGCCTCTTCAGTGATGATACAGCTAGAACAAGTGCTGGATTATTATCATTAACTAAAACTACCTGGGGGGAAACCAAAATGCTAAAAAAAAGGTAGTTCGTTTAAAACTGAACTGAAACCATTAGCATGCCAAATACAGTGTCTTCTGTGGTCTGATTAAATGAATCTGGGTCACACTTTAGTTTCGGGACAAATTCTCACTATTAACTGTGAGTTAGGAAGGTACCTGTTCAGTTTAGGTATGGGTGGGTTAAGGGATCTACAATATGCTCATGCAGAATATGGCAATAATATGTGCTTCATAAGTACTAATAAACAGCCAGTGCGGTGATAATATGCATGATAGTTACTAGTGAGAATTAGACCTTAAAATAAAGTGTTATATTAATCTGTGACTGTCATAAAAAAATTCCAAATGTTAATTTTCAAAGCAGTTATGGAAATAAAAACAAATTAAGAAGTATTTATTCAAAAGAAAAAAATTGTGAATCTGAACTGAAATGGGCGATATCAACAAAATAAAAACTATAATAATAACCCTTGAGCAGTGTGAACCCTAACATGAGCTCAACTGTTATAAGCAGGAGTCTTATCGAGGGTTTAATGATGTGTTGTTGCTGCAGTGGCCTCTTACTGTGGACTTTGGCTTCTTAAAGTTTGAACTGTGGGCTCTTTATAGCATTGTGTAACATTTATGGCATTAGTAATAGCGTGAGTCAGCAGCGTGTGACATTTCACAGAGTTAGCAGCAGCAGAGACACGTCTCACATTGTGTCCGGCCTCAGACGACCGGCTCTAATGCTGCCATACGACAGCCAGACTACAGGCTAATCGAATCTGGGTTCAGAGGAGTGACCGGGTCATCGGGTGGGGTGGTCATGTGTGTTTGTGTTAGATGCGGATGGGCTTGTGACTGTACTTACAGTGAATCTCACATGTCATAATTTACTTCAGAATCAGAAGACCATTTGTATTTGTTATTATATTGTGGAAATTGTATTTTGCATGAACAGCATTAAAGTGCTCACCCAAAAATGATCAGTTACTCACCCTCATATCATCCCAAACACAAAAGAAGATCATTTGAAGAATAATGGACACTGAACAGTTTGTAATAACATGGAAGTCATGTTTTTGATCAACATGAGGGTTAGTTAATGATGATTTTTAGGTTAATGATCACTTTAAGCAGCATTGTGTGAATTAGAGGCGATGTCTTTTCTGCATCGAAACAGAATCAGTCTGCTAAGGACTTACTGTACAATGTCTGTGAACGATCAGCTGAGACGAGGAAGACATTATGTGAAGTTTTTCATGGCAATGATGCACGTTTTCCCCAAAAACTTGTGTCCAGATGTTGGTTTCTAATTTCATTCTGAAATCGTTCTTGGTGATGATTCTCATTACTGTAATACAATAAGGAACACCATTCTGCCTGGACACAGTGATAAGTAAAGGAAGGAAGCTGGAAACTGTGTCCAGCCCGTGTGTGTGTGTGTGTGTGTGTGTGCGCACCTACTTAGGCTTATTTTTGGGACAAAATTGTACCCAGAAGTGAACTAAATCTGACAAAACTAGGTCCCTATGATTTCAGCGATGAAACAGAATCCAGTCATAAAAATGGGATTTACTGTATAACACGAAATATTGTGGAATTTGGCAAATTTTGGAAACCATTAATTCAGAAAACAGAAAAGAATTGGGGGGGGGGGGGTAATATTTTTTTTTTTTTTACTGTAACATTCAGAACAATTATTTTTTTTGGTTAAGGTTAGTGTTGATTTGGCTTAGGTTGTAGTATGTATAGCTATCTTTATACAAAAACAAAAGCCACTAGAATGTCTCTATTTACTATAGATGAGTGTGTGTGTGTGTGTGTGTGTGTGTGTGTGTGTGTGTGTGTGCATGTTTATGTGGTTTATGAGGACACAAATGTGTATAATGACATGGGTATGACAGAGGTATTACAATATGAAGGTGGTTTATGAGGACACTGCCTATGTCCCCGTAATTCAAAAGGCTTAAAAAACATACTAAATGGTGTTTTTTTGAAAATCTAAAAATGCACAAAGTCTCCTGTGAGGGCTAAGTTTAGGTGTAGGGTTGGTGTAGGGCAATAGCACACACAGTTTGTTCAGTATAAAAACCATTACGCCTATGGAGAGTCCCCATAAACCACAAAAACCAACGTGTGTGTGTGTGTGTGTGTGTGTGTGTGTGTGTGTGAGAATCTCACCAGCACTTTGTTGAAAATACCAGGATAGTTAATGAATTGTAAAACCTAATTAGCTGTTATTTTGTCTGGTAGTGTAATTAGTAATGTAATGGCTTATAGTCACTGTCAAGTGTAATATGAGGTCATTTTATTGTCAGAGCATTTGATGTCAGATTAAACTGTGATTAATGAAGCGAGCACACATACACACACACACATGGCTGTTTTTATTTGCACAGAAATCTCTTGCTCTGGATTATGAGTGTGTGAGCAGCAGCCAGATGTATGTTTTAAGCTCTGTTAGTTCACTGAGCTCAAACACACACACACACACAGAGCAACAAGCCGCTGTCCATTCCAGAGCAATTATTCAGGCTGGCATGAGGATGGAGGCGGAGCTACAGTCGGCCAATCTCCCACCAGCCCCTCCACTCACACACACACACGCGCTTGCATAATCGCAGTGGAGCGAGAGACAGTCGCACGCTCATGGCTGGATTGTACCGCTGCTCCTGCGCTTGAGGACAGAGAGGCTAGACAAAGGCAGGCGTGATGGGGCAGCTGTGCTGCTTCCCTCTCTCCAGACCGGAGGATAAGCTCAGTAAGTGTTTGGGTTCAGGGATCTGTGAGCGTCGTGAGCGCCGAGGCTGTCTGGAGGATGCTTGAGCTCGGATGGTTAGCGTGATTTCCTTCGCTGATTGGGGTCTGGCTGGGGGGGGGGGGGGGTGACTGTGCTCTGGATGTGTGCATCAGCAAACCCACTGAAAAACCATTTAGATGCGTGATAATGACATTTAGGTCTAGAATTAGGGTTAGGATCATGATCAGATCAGGTCAGTCTGTAATGAAGGTGCACCAGGCTGGAGAAAGAGAACTGTAGCTTTAGATGAGGAGAAGTGTTGTGGAAGAACTCCTGTAACATCTTTGTAGTCTGCTAGTCGTGCTTCACTGTTGTCTCTTGTAGAGTATTTATGTTGTGCATGACGTGTTCTTGTCATTTCACATCACCGTTCCTAAATGCGGTGTAATCTATGCTTCAAGTGGAATTGAAATATCATAATTAAGTCTGATCATATGAATGGTTGAGTAAAGTCATATTTACAAGTGGGAAGCTCTAATTGTAGATGATGCACGAGTGGTGATGTTGGAAGTGTGTCGAATAAAAACAATGGCAGAAACACTGATCTGTAATATATCTATAATCTGTAGTTCACTGAGCAGCTCTGTAGTGAATTATAATAATTGATTTTGCAAGTAATTTAAATTTTACGTGTAATCGTTTTAAAGGCATGATGTATGGAACAGCTTATA
The DNA here is from genome assembly GCF_936440315.1 of Barbus barbus. Lineage (NCBI taxonomy): Eukaryota > Metazoa > Chordata > Actinopteri > Cypriniformes > Cyprinidae > Barbus > Barbus barbus. The sequence continues at coordinate 2,612,001 of NC_136742.1, forward strand.
AAAAACAAGTGTTAATCGACCGACTTTCACATGTAAGCGACAAACATTTAGTTGAGATACCAAGTGATAGAAATGAATAATTTTCATTATTTTGAATTCAGATGTACTTTTTGTGTTTTCTGTTTATCAATATATCTTGGCATTGATGGTTCCACAAAGAACCTTTAACATTTATGAAAACTAGGAGAGTAGCTATTTTTTAAAATAGTATTAAAAGTATTACTAGTATTACTATTTTTTACTAGTTTTTTTTAAAAGTAAGTAAAAGCAAAAAGTAAAGTAAGCTATATCGCATTTGAGGATCCTGCAGGTGGCAACTCGTTTATAGCCTTTTCTCACAGCAGATAGAATAATTACATTTATCATTTTGATGGCAGATTGTAATCCAGATAGGATTATGTGTTTATGAAACTAAATTAAATTATATTCCAGTTTTAAATGTGCTTCTGATTACAGATATTTTGGGATTACACAAGCTTTGTATTTTAAAGAAAACCAGTTCGAAGGAAGCATAGTTTGCTTTTGTGGGTTAAAAGAATTTCTAAATCTGAAATTCAAATGGTATGAAAATTAGAGATTAGACTGTACAGAAATTGAAATCGACACGCTAATACACACTATACTCATAGTCACGCAATGCTGATGTTGTTAACATTAATCATTTGAGAACAAAGTAGAAGAAGAAGAATAATTTGCACGGTTTGATGTGATATGAGCTAACGATCTTTAGATGAAATCACTGTTGGTAGCACGATTTATGGTAATGCTTCTTTCCTCATTTGGTCAGAACAAATGTGGCAGACTTGTTACTTGTTCAGATGACAATATCCGGTGAAAATTCTTATTTGGGTCATATATTCCAAGACGTAGGCTAGAATCTGTGATTCCTAAGTACTACTCAAAGCATTAGATTCATCTGTGCTGGAGCCGTGCCGCTGCACAACCCCATGTAATGAAGATTATTGCACAAATAACTGCAATTACAGATTTTCAAACAGAGATGGCGACAAAGAAGAAAAACTTATGGTCTGCAGCTTTAAGATCCAATTCTCACTATTAACAAACCATTAACTACGACTTTTCCCTCAATATACTCTTAGTTTGCTGCTCGTTAATAAGCAAGTAAGGTAGTTGTTAAATTTAGGTATTGGGTAGGATTAGGGATGTAGAATATGGTCATGCAAAATATGTGCTTTATAAGTATTAATAAACAGCCAATATGTTAATAATAGGCATGCTAATAATCAACTAGTTAATAGTGAGAATTGGTCCCTATGCTAAAGTGTTACACAAAATAATCTATGGAATTACTGTGAAAACCTTCTTGTGGAAGCTTTGTTTTAAGAGCGGGGGCTACTGCCATGTTTTGTTCGGTGCAAGCTTCCCATTTTGAAGGCAGCACAATTCCACATTATTTTGACATTAGGATGCATCTCTCAGTCACCCCAGAGAGGGGCCTCCACAGAGCCGCGGGGCCCCACAGCGATCCGTCATTGTTTAGATGAGCCTCAGTTTGACGGCGGGGAGTGCAGACGCAGCACATGGTGCGCACTAAAGCTTGTGTCCTACTTAGAGCTCACATGACGGTGAGAAGCAGTAAGTCAGGCTCGAGAGAGCAGCGCGCTGTATGCATGGGGCTCAGAAATACAGTGTGTTTATGAGGCTGACGGGGTCACGGCGAGAGCTCAGCGTGTGTGTGTGTGTGATGCTCTCCGAGCCGGAGCTTTGTGTTAAAGCAGTGGGATGCATATAAATAATAGACACTGACATACACACACATGGCCTTCTGCACATTCACACGCTGCTGTCGGATGTCCTGGAGATGAGGAACACAAACACGCGCACCCCTGAGGAACAGCGTTAGATGCTGCTCTCTTAAAAACGACTCAGTAGATGAACAGAGGCTGATGACTTTCTCTTCTGCTGTGTGTCTTCTGTTTGCTGAGATGAACTGAAGGACGGTGATGCATCAGAGCAGAAATGCCAGCCTTGAGCTCAGAAAGTACACGGGTGTGTGTGTGTGTGTGTGTGTTTGTTTGTTTGTTTGACTGTGTGTGTGTGTGTGTGTGTGTGTGTGTGTAAGGTCAGATTTGATTATCTTGTGCGGTTCTCCAGAGATAAAGCGCACACAGATAAGAGCTCCCAAACTCACAGAGCTCTCAGCGGCACACCAAAAATAATGTTGGACACGTCTGTGTATGATTCACTTTTTTTATGAATCTTATTTGAGCTAAAGCTGATTTGCCAAATTTTCAGATTTGAGACTAAACTAAAAAGCATTATGAATCACCAAGAAAGATCTGTTTCCAGATTGAAGGCTTGTTCACACAAACAAACAACAGCGCTTCAGTCAGCAGTAGCAGTCGGCCGAGAGGATTTTATGATGGCCAGTGCTGACATCTGAGAGGTGCACGATGATCGTAGAAAGCTGATGTATATCAGGGTGTGTTTGCACGACAACTGTGGACTAAACATTGAAAAGTTTTGCATACAGACAAAAACATTGTAGGAAAATGAACCCCATTCACACTGATCTGTGAAAACGACTAAAAGGCTGTTTTATTCATGCCAGGCCAGTAGATGGCGATGTCACTTTAAGAAACTCACACATGCATATAGACTAAACATGTAATATGCATGGACATGACCTCACCGTTTTCACAAATTAGCATTTTTGTAGTTTACGCAGACACAATCAATGTGTAATTGTCAAAAACTGGCACTTTGAAATCCATTTGGGTTTTCAGGTTTACCAACAGCCAGAGCGCACAAAACGCTTTCCGTTTTTAGTTGAGAGCAGTGTTTTGTAAACGCCACCTTATATTGCATTTGGAGTCACAGAAATGGCAATAATTTTTGTCGAATAATTTGAACTTCGTAAGTTGAAAAATAGACCTGCTTTAAACTTTATATAGAATCTTTTCAATTCTGCAATTAGGGTTAGGTTAGGTTTTCACAAATGAATGTTTTATATTTTATTTCTATAATAGTCTTTCATTTACCATTTATTTTTTTTGTTTAACATTTCTGTCTCATAATTTATTAAGCGGAACCGTTAAACACAGACAGTGAGCTAATGAAGATGAGAACAGGAGCTCCTGTGCTGTTTGTCTCAGTGCTGTCAAAATAAAAGTCCCGCTTCCAGCACTTATTGCCAAACAGAAAACGTATTGGTAATCAAAAACTGACAATTGTCAATTCAAGTTAATTATGGTCTTGGACACCAAGTGCGAGACAAATTGTAGATGAAAGGCCTGTTCACACCAGGAGCAAGACAATATTGTCAAACTGAATGAAAACCAGCTTCACTCCAGTACAATAGATGGGACTAATTGACAACCAAATTGACTCCAGTGCATTAGATGGCTGTACAAATTGCCATTTTTAGCCCATTTAGGCAGTGGCCTTTCTGAAACATGTCACAGTTGCACTGGAGAACCAAAAACAGCTCTACACCGGCTCCTTAAAACTGCTGCCGTGAACCATGTAAACCATATGACTACACTGACGAAAGAAAAGGTTGATTGGTTATATACTTATATGAGCATTATAAGTAGCTCATAATGGTACAAAGATGAATTAAACAAATTTGGACATTAAAAATGTAAGATGTGAAAAGCAAAGGCCATGATAGGGCATGCTTGTTTGTTGGCAGGTTATGTAGTAACAGTTTTGGCATCATTGGCTCTCAGGCAGTGCAATTGTGGGCTGTTACTGAGAGACTTACTGGCCACGCACCAGCACCGTTTCACTGGAACTGAGTTCTTGAAATAGCAGCTGGCGCTTTGCTTTCTAAAGTGGGTGGAAAACAAACAGACCATCCTAAATGCACATTGTTCCTCGATGGGAAGCACTGGTTGATTAGAGGTGAGACGGCTCATAACACTGATCTCTCCAGCACAGATCCTGACCTCAGGCCCGCAGGAGAGAGACAGGAGATGAGGCTTCCTGAGGAAATGCCTTCAGAGAAACACAGACATGCATTCTACACACCCACAAATCAGTGTCTGAACCGGTGATTAAAGGGCGAAAACAGCATAAAACTTGCTTCAGGATATTTTTTTTAGAGAATATATCTTTGAACTGACCTTACTTCAGTGGTTACTTAAAGGAATAGTTCACCCAAAAATGAAAATGTGCTCACCCTCAGGTCAAGATGTAGATGAGTGTGTTTGTTCATCAGGTTTGTATAAATGTGTCTCTGCATCAGTGTCTCAGCAATGGATGCTCTGCAGTGAATGGGTGCCGTCAGAATGAGAGTCCAAACAGCTGATAAAAACATCACAATAATCCACACCACTCCAGTCCATCAGTTAACATCTGGAGAAGACAAAAGCTGAAACAAATCCAGCATTAAGATGTTTTTAACTAAAACACGAGTCCATAATCCATAATAACGCTTCCTCCAGTGAAAAAAGTGGTCTGGTCTGAATCAGGAGAGAAATCTGCACAGATCAAGCAGCATTTACAGTCCAAAACAGCTCTAAACAAGCTTGTGGCTGGATTTTGATGCGAGAGACAACAGGAGATGCACTTTTTCACTGGAGGAATCGTTATTATGGATTATGGACTTGTTTTAGCTGGAAGTGACAGTGATTTATTACAATTTGTCATTGAACAAAAATCAGGAATCGCAGGCTTTTGTACTACGTTATGTTGAAACACTAAAACTAAAACACTGTAACAGTAGAGTATGAGAAATCCGTCACATTTCAAGTGAGAAACCTACCCCAGTGTCATAAACGTAGCTCTCGGAAGTCACATTAATTATTACTGATGATCAGAGCACAGAGATGTTGAAACTGGAGCTTCACACCAGAGTCCATTTAGCCTTCTTCAGTTTTTCAAATCAAATCTAGATGTAGCGTTAATGAAAACTCGTGCATTTCATTTGTAGTCTTTTTATTTAATGCAGAAAACATCACAGAAGTGTAAAATGAACAAAAGCCAGTCCAAGTCTGATCCAGCGCTTGCATTTTTCAAGATTCCTGGCTGATTTTGAGAACAGAATGAATGAAACTCCATTAACTAGCCAACTCTGGATATCTTGACTTACATGTGTCATAACAACACCCTTTCACCACTGTTAAAGGAGTTTTCCACAAAAAAATGAAGTTTGTACAGGATGCATCCAATAGTTCAGTAAAGCTTGATGGACAACAAGGCTTCTCAGTGCAGTGATTTGATTGGCTGTTTGGCCTGTCAGTCATTTATCTGTAGTAAGGTCAATTCATTGTCTCAGTGATTAAGAGAGAGTTTTTTGCTGTATTGTTAGGAAAGTTTTTCCCAGATTGACCTCACAAGAATCAGATGCTGAAGCTGGTGCTGGCTGGATCGTGAGCAGAATGTGAGAGATGTGAGATCTGGACTGTAGATGATCAATGAGTCAAACATAGTGCAAGAAGTGATTTAAACCATGAATTGATTGATTGGATGTTGTAAATGTATGCATTGCTTCTCAGTTTTTTTTAATGTATTTTAAGTGCGTCTCATAGGCTTTCTGATGCTCAAGCAGATCAATGTTATGAAAGCATCCCAGTGTTTTAATGTGACTCTGAAATTGTTTAAACATCAAACAGCATGTTGCCAATTTAATGTAGCCAGAATCTGTTTCAGGCGAGAATAACAGAGACACTGGAGAGGCTGGTGTTGTGTTTTGGCCTGTGATTTGATGGCTGATTCAATTAACACCAGTCAGTTATTGTGTTGTGGTAAACAGGGCACACAGTACACAGTGTACTGATATGAGCATCGAATCAATTATGCTGCACAATTAAACAAGTAATCGAGATGATGATGATGCAGTTCGTCGTGAAGTCAAGTCAAGTCAAGTCACCTTTATTTATATAGCGCTTTTTACAATGCAAATTGTGTCAAAGCACTGCACAATATCAAAAAAAGGAAAATAATGTGTCAATAAAGTGTTGGTTGCTGCGCTGCTTCTGTTGTATCTGTGGATTGTGTTTAGAACGTGTTTTTGCTCTAGTTGAGCAATGAGTGATATGAGGAATGAGTGTCAGGAACTACAGCTGCTCTTATTCTAATCACCCAGGAGTAGATATGGTGAAATAAGGCATTACAGTATCAAGGAAAATAATCAATCAAGCAATGCCATTATTGTTATGCTGGTGGAGCTGTAGAATCAAAGCCGTCGTTCAACGGTCTTTATTGATTTTGAGGAGCGCTGAATGTGAGATGAGTAAATACATGTAGATATTTAGTCTAGATCTACAGTAAGATCATGTTCACACACAACGCTCTGCACTTACTCCTGATTTCTCTCAACATGGCAACACCAGAGCTGTCAGTCAAGACATGAGAAACAGAGTAACTGGCGTTACTTTTTGAAAAAGTAACTCAGCTATTTCCTTCTAAATTAAAACTTACTAGTAACTTAAAAAAAAGTAATCTGATTACGTAACTTGCGTTACTTGTAATGCATCACCCCCAACACTGCTCATGACGGTGAATCAGCAGCATCTCGTCCTTCATCACACCATCTGTGTGATTCTGATGGTTTATGATGCTCAGATTGTGAGGAAATCACTTCAGGTTGCTAAATATGTTGTTTATCTTGCAGATCTTCTGCAAAGCAGGCAGCGTGCCACACGGACAAGTACGTGTTCCTCCCTTCATGTCTGTGTGTAGTGTACTTCAACCCCTCACTACCCTACTACTGAGGGACTATAGACACAGATTCACCCCACTGTGTTTGCAGTAGTCAATACTGTCATCTTCTCCATTGTTTGAGGGATGCACAATATATCACCGAGCAAATCTCTGATTGGGCTGATATGCTGGAAGCAGATAGTATCACAGCTTATTGTGTCTATTTTAACCAACAGTGAGTTATTTTTCTGTGCCAGGTTACAGAAGTACTATAGGAGGCACAGCATGTGTGAAAGTAATGTTTTGCTTCCTGCGTTAAGCATTAAATTAGACAAGTACAAGTCTAGATTGTTGATCCAGTCTAACATACAAAATGGTATATATTTATGATATTGTCAGAATTACAGTAAATTATTTTACTGTCAAGTTTAAAACAAAAGTACTAAACATTATCACAATTATATATCAGTATATATTTTTTAAGAAATTAATACTTTTGTCCATCAAGGATGCATTAAATTGATCAAAAGTGACAGTAATGACATTTATAATGTTACTAAAGATTTCTATTTCAAATAAATGCTTTCTATTCATCTGTGAATTCTGAAAAATAGCATGAAGACTGGAGTAAAGATGCTGAAAATTCATCTGCGCATCACAGAAATAAATGACAGTTTAACAGATATTCACATAGAAAACAGCTATTTCAAATCACAATAATATTTAACATATTTACTGTTTTTAATGGTATTTTTGATCAAATAAATGCAGCCTTGGAGAGCAGAAGAGACGTCTTTTGAAAACATTCAAAAATCATACTTTTTCTAAACTTTTAAAAAATAATGTATTTATCGGTTATCAGCTGAATAATTACTGGCATCAGCCAATATGTCAATATCTGTGCATCCCTACATTATTCCTGTTAATGTTCCTGTTTATATCAATCTAATGATGAACACAATATCTGAAGGCTGAGAAAGAGCTTTAGCTGTAATTGTGACGGTCCTCATTCGCACCTGTAACCTGAGGCAGACGTGTGTGATCTTCAGATCTGTGTGTGTGTGTGTTTTTATTGATTCCTCTGTGTGTGTAGGTGTTAAGAAGGCCCCGGCACCGGACGATGAGGAGTTAGTGAGTCTTAGTAAGCGGCTGGTGGAAGATGCCGTGTTGCGGGCCATGCAGCAGTACATGGAGGAAACCCAGCAGAATGGTGCCACACCGAGAGACGAGGCTCCGCCGGGGGCCAACAACAAACTCAACACCACCAAATGAGAGCGCGAGCCCTGAGCCGTCCCCTGAACCGACCGGCGGAGACCCGCAAACGCCTCCACCTGCCAGCGGCGTCAGAGCGCAGCCGAGAGCATTTGAGCTGAAGAAAAGGCTTGTGGAGCACGAGCGAAGCCAAGATCAGGCCGGATCTCTGGACACACGCAGCCCTCAAACTCTACTTTACTTTCCTGCCTTTCCCCGTCCTGCATCACTCCTGTCTGTTTGACTTGGCAACACTTTATTTTGATGATCCCTTTTGAGCATTCTGTTGACTAGGCCTGGAAAAATAAATCGATGCATCGCGAATCGAGAAATGATTCAGCATCTTTTCAGAGATTTTCCGAATGCATGGCGATTCTTTCTGGAGTCGATTCTGAGCTTAGTTTTGAACAACAGATGGCGCTGCACGCTTTAGAAACAGCCGTACTCTGCTCATTTCCAAATCCTTACACGCACTCGAACCTAAAATAATCATTCATCAAATTCAAAAAAAATTGTTTTCTGGGCTGTTTACATTAATCTCGCGTCATAAAAGCATTCTGAGCCGAGGAGAGATTACAGACTCAAGCACAAGTGCTCTTCAGCGCTCGTTTTCATCAGCATTTGTGTGTTCGGATAAAAACTAGAGAAGAGCGCCATCTGCTGTTAAAATCCATTCCAGAAGAATCGCAATGCATTCGGAAGATCTCAGAATCGATTTATCGTCGCTGCCCTATGTGTTGACTATAAGTAACTTTGCACCTACAGGTCGACTAACTCTCATTACAGTATTAGTAGACTGTCTGTTTAATGTCAGATTACTCTTTATTGTGATGGTCTCCCAACAGACACTCTACTGACTATAAGTAACTTTGCAATTACGTGCCAACTTATTCTTACCCTAACCCTACCAGTCGACTAATACACTACTAACACTCTAGTGAGACTTAGTACATATAGGTGCAATTTTACTTACAGTCAACGGAATGTGTTAAAGAGAGCATCAAAATAAAGTGAAACCTTTGACTTTATTTGTGACGGATCCTTCAGAGAACGCTGCTGTAGTGTCCGGAGGTGTTCGAGTCTGTCAGTGTTGCTTTGTCATATTCACATCTGACAATCTGACTGCTCATGAACTGCAGGCCTGAAGCCCGATGCAAACCAGAGCTATCAGAACCGCTTATGAACTCTGAACACGCTGTTTGATCTGCAGTGTTTGTGTGTGTGTGTTGTTTGTGCCGTAGGGTGTGCGTTTGCTCAGAGCAGAATGGATCAGGAAAGAGAGCGCAGGCGGACGCAGGTAGAGGCCATAAAGACACTATTAGCACAGGAAAACATTCGAGCTAAGATCCAACAGGAGCTCGAGTCGTCCATCAGAGGGAGTCAACACTGAAGCTCATGGACACACACAACCATCTCAAAGTAAATCACACACACACAGACCTTCACCGACAGCAGAACACACACACACATTAGTTCATACTGACATGAGGCCGGCCTGAAGTAAGCTTATTGTATGATTTTTGGGGGAATTAAAATGTATATGAGCTGGTTTGATATCTATAATGCTTCAGATAAGCAGCCACAGTGGCCTTAGAGAAATCACACCTTGTTATATTGCTGAAGAACATGCCCTTTCAGTTTCCTTTCATTCACAGATGCGTACTTTCACCAAAATGTGTCTTTTTATGTAAACAGTACTATGATGTCATTGGTTTAGCATTTCGTTTCCCATCTGTCACTTTTTTTACTCTTAAAAATAAAGGAGGAGGTGACGGCGAGTGGATGTGACTCATTCGGTGTTAATGATGGTTGAGATTGTTCTCATACTGTAGATCAGTCTTGTATCTCAGAATCATGTTGGCAGGGCAGCAACGCCTCTTATTTTTCTCTCGTCCTCTGAAATAAGCATATTGGCTGCCGTCTGCTGAGCGTGAGAGAAATCAAAGACACATCCGAGGCTCTGGAGTTCTGACACGAGATCAAGAGGTTTATTCGAGGTGAAGCCATCATAGGCAGAAATGAGAATGAGTTTCTTCAGCCCTATTTGGTAATTATTTCACAGCAGGGCGTCTGTTGAAGAATGATTGCATGGATAAAACTCAGGAATTCAGATGCTAAATAATTCACTGAGGACAAGTTAAAAAAAAAATAGAAATCTGATGAATTGGACTTTCACTTCTCTCATTGCCACCTAATATGTATATAATATACTATGTATATAATATAATTGTTAAATTAAAACGACTATTATTTATTGAGTCATATTAACTTGCACTTAATTTTTTTTTTTTAACAATTAACAATCAATTAACTGTTTTATTTGTTATAAAATATTTCTACTTCAAATAAATGCTGTCCTTTTGAACTTTCTATTCATCTGTGATTCCTGAAAAATAAAATGTATCAGTTTCCACAACAATATTGAGCAGCACAACTGTGTTCAACATTGATAATAATCAGAAATGTTTGTTGAGCAGTAAATCAGTATATTATTATGATTTCTGAAGATCATGTGACACTGAAGACTTTTTGAAATTGTAATAATATTTCACATTTTCACTGTATTTTTGATCAAATAATGAGGTGTTGGTGAGCAGAGGAGGCTTCTTTCAGAAACATTATGAAATCTTCCTGACCCCAAACGTCTGAACTGCAGTAAAATGGTCATGTTGCTTATGAACAGTTCACATGATATTTTCTTTCTTCTTAAAATCTGTGCTGACGATCTCTCCAAAACAGTCCTTCATTATACCTAAAACATACAAACTCTTACAGTAACAGCGCACAGAGCTCTTTTGCTCTTCCTCCTAGTGAAATCAGAGATGACATGTAAAAACTGGAAGCAGTTTGGCCCAGAGGTTTTTCCTGAGACATGGGAGGAATATTTTCAATTCAAACCACAATTAAATTACATGTTCACTGCCTGTGGGAGCTGCTTAAATCATCTTGCCCCTCTGAGAAATAGTCTCCATCTGAACAAGGTCTGGAGTGTATTCCTGAATCACTTTCCCGTCAGACTGTAGAGCGAGTGTCATGAAGGCAGCAGATAGACAGAGCGTCTCTGAACTCTCTCAGCACAGATGGATCTGTCCAATCCCATAATGCTCTGAGATACAACAGCCATCGTTTTTACTGTCATGGCTGCTATTACAGTCATTCTGAATGTATATGGTCCATTCTCTGCCTGATTTTTATGGTTTCATTTGAAACGGTTTCTTCTGAACTGTCAATAAATCACTGATTGAAGGCTCAAAGAACCACAGAGCAGCTCTTCCCAAAAGAATACAGTCTGATGTGTGTAAAATGTGAATACATCATGTTATAAATCACACAATACATAAAAAAAATTAACAATTGACATTAATATGTATTATATTATAATCGGCATAATTTTTTTTCTAACCATGGTTGGTGCAACAATCATTCGGAGTGTTTTGTGGCTGAAGGTCAGTTCAAACATGGCTTTACAGTAAATGTCATTACAAAACAGCACATTATTACAATCGATATTCAAGCTAAATTTGGATGCTGGAAATTCAGCTTTGCATCAGTAATAAAGTACATTTTGCAATATATTTACATTGAAAAGTTATAAATCGTAATCCTATTTCACAATATTACTGTTTTTACTGCATATTTGATCAAATAAATGCAGCCTTGGCGTTTTGATGTTTTATAAAAAATGATTTTACATATGACAGCTGATATTGTGTACTTTTCTATCAAGACCAATATATGCTCTTTAAAAATTGATCACTAGAAAAATTGATAACAGCTGAACTTTTAGGCCAATGGAAGTGTAAAGAGTAAGTGATGAAGAGAAGCTTCAGTAACACTTTATTTTAGGGTCTCTTAATTAGTTGCTTATTAGCATGCATATTACTAGAATTACACTCCCTATGATCGATTGCTTCCGTCTGTCGTGCTGCTGAGAGGTTTGCGATTGTAGCTCCGTGTAGCTTCGCTTTTCTGTTGAATCTCTATCTTACTTTCTATTTTACTCTGTTGTTTAAAGTGATAATATATAACTTAATTACCACCATATTACTGGTATTATCTATCAAACTAATTTGATCGTTCACTTTTTAAAACCGCGAGTGCAGCGCGTTAGCATTCGTTAGCCGGTTAGCTTGTCACTCGCGGTTCCATTCGCGTTTCTATTCGCGCCTGTTATTGTTTTCTTTTTTTTCTCGCTGCGTTTTTCACGAGTTCATCAAACAACAGTGGTAAGCGAATCATTCTTCAATCACGGTGAGTAATGGCTTCTTCTCCTGCTATTGTTGTTTGCACTTTATGTCACATGTATAGTTTATCTCTCTCTGTCGGCGACGAAATTCACGTGATAAATGCAGGGAAATAGTTAGGCTGACAGAGAAGATTTCAGAATTAGAAACACTCATCCAAACTTTAGTTGAGGACAGTAAGAATGTGAGGGCTGTAGATACTGCTTTGGACTAGCTCAGGGAGTCCTGTACATTGTTCGGTTCCGGTAGAGCCCATGCAGCAGGGCAGCTGGGTGACTGTGAGGCGGCCTAGTCACGGGTCAAAACACCGCTCTTCCGTTCCGATCAGAACATCAGGTTCTCCCCACTCAGTGACGCATCCACTGAGAAACCTGATGAAAGTGCTCTGGTTATTGGCGATTCTATTGTACGGAACGTGAAAATAGAGACACCAGCCACCATAGTCCAGTGTTTACCGGGAGCCTGAGCGCCTGACATCTTGGCAAATTTAAAAGTGCTGACTATTGCTAAACGTAAATTCAGTAAGATTGTTTTTCACGTCGGCGCTAATGATGTTCGACTTCGCCAGTCGGAGATCACTAAAAATAATGTTAAAGAGGTGTGTGAACTTGCAAGTACGATGTCAGACACTGTAATATGCTCTGGTCCGCTCCCTGCTTAATGGGGTGATGAGATTCATAGCAGACTGTCGTCACTCAATGGCTGGATGTCTAAGTGGTGCCTGCAGAATAGCATAGGTTTCATAGACAATTGGAATAATTTTTGGGGCAGACCTGACCTGTTGAAAAGAGATGGTGTTCATCCCTCCTGGGGTGGTGCCGCTCTTCTCTCTAGAAATATGGCACATAGTCTTAAAGTTTGTACTTGACTAACTGGGACCCAGGTCAGGAAGCAGACAGACTGGCTAAACCGACCGTCTGCTAGCCGCCTCACATCACAGAAGTCAGTTAATTCTCAGCACATAGAGACTCCTTCACCTAGATATCACACTATAGAGACTGTGTCTGTTCCCAGAACTAGAAAATACAGAAAACATCCAAACCAAAGTAAGAGTAACAATTTAATTGATGTTCAACAAATAAAAAACAGATATAATACAGATAAACAAATGATAAAGCTTGGCTTATTGAATATTAGATCCCTTTCTACAAAAGCACTTTTTGTAAATGATATGATCACTGACCATAAACTAGATGTGCTTTGTTTGACAGAAACCTGGCTAAAACCAGATGACTACATTACTTTAAACGAGTCTACCCCCCAAGATTACAGTTACAAACATGAACCGTGTCCAAAAGGTAAAGTGGGAGGTGTTGCCACAATTTATAGCAATATTTTCAGTATTTCTCAGAGCTCGGGTTTCAAGTATAATTCGTTCAAAGTAATGGTGCTTCATATAACGTTATCCAAAGAAACAAGTGCTGATGATAAATCCCCTGTAATGTTTGTACTGGCTACTGTACACAGGGCACCATACAGACTTTATTAAAGAATTTGCTGATTTTCTATCTGAGGTAGTGCTGGCTGCAGATAAAGTCCTAATTGCTGGTGATTTTAATATCCATGTTGATTATGAAAGAGATTCGTTGGGATCAGCATTTATAGACATTCTAAACTCCCTTGGTGTTAAACAACACGTTTCAGGACCGACTCATTGTCGAAAACATACTCTAGATTTAATACTGTCATATGGAATTGATGTCAGTGGCATTGAAATATTGCAGCAGAGCGATGATATCTCAGATGATTATCTAGTTTCGTGTATATTCCATATAGCTAAAGCTGTAAAGCCAACTCCTTGTTACAAATATGGTAGAACCATCACTTCTACCACAATAGACTACTTTATAAATAATCTTCCTGACTTATCTCAATTCCTCAGCATATCCAATAGCTCAGAACAACTTGATGATGTAACAGAAACTATCGACTCTCACTTTTCTAGTACTTTAGATACGGTTGCTCCTTTACGCTTAAGGAAAAAAGTCCAACACCGTGGTATAATGAGCACACTCAAGCCCTAAAGAGAGCAGCCCGGAAAATGGAGCGCAGCTGGAGAAAAACTAAATTAGAGGTATTTCGTGTTGCTTGGCGTGAAAGTACCCTATCCTACAGAAAAGCATTAAAAACTGCTAGATCTGCTTACTTTATGTCTCTTTTAGTCAAGTCAATGTTATTTGTATAGCGCTTTTAACAATACCAATTGTGTCAAAGCAGCTTTACATCCGCTTGATGTAAACCTGGGTGACTATATCAGCTTTACAGTATTTAGACGGGGAAATAGTTTGTTGAAATACTAGTGTCATTCTCCTCTGGCCAGACAAAATCAGCAGTTTAAATCTAGGCTAAAGCAGAATCAGATTGTGCAAAGGACTCATCTGGTTCCTGTGGTCTTGTCCCGATGGCCGTCTTGGAGACAAGGTCTTCACTGGGGATCAGTCTCTGGGGCTCATCTAGGTGTCCTGGCTGTAGAGGTCATCTCTAGGTGCTGATCCACCATCTGATCTGGATAGAGTCTGGATCTGGGTGGCTACGGTGACCTCAGAATAAGAAAGAAAGAGACTAATATTAGCGTAGATGCCATTCTTCTAACAAAGTAACATCAGGTGTTTTGGAAAGTGTTCCCGGTTCCAGTTGACCTAATTAATGCAGCCTAACAATCCTTTAACGGATTTGAATTATAGAAATGCGATAGTGTATTATGTGTAAACCAGATTAAAGAGATGGGTCTTTAATCTATATTTAAACTGACAGAGTGTGTCTGCTTCCCGAACAGTGTTAGGTAGATTGTTCCAGAGTTTGGGAGCTAAATAGGAAAACGATCTCCCGCCCGCAGTTGATTTTGATATTCTAGGTATTATCAAATGGCCAGAGTTTTGAGATCTCAGAGGACGTGAAGGACTATAATGCAATAAGAGCTCACTCAAATACTGAGGTGCCAAACCATTCAGGGCTTTATAGGTAATTAGCAAGATCTTAAAATGTATACGATATTTAATAGGGAGCCAGTGCAGTGTTGACAGAACCGGGATAATGTGGTCATACTTCCTGGTTCTAGTAAGAACTCTATCTGCTGCATTTTTAACCAGCTGGAGTTTGTTTATTAAACGTGCAGAGCAACCAGCCAATAAAGCATTACAATAATCTAGCCTTGAGGTCATGAATGCATGAATTAATGTTTCTGCATTTGACATTGAGAGCATAGGTCGTAATTTAGATATAATTTTAAGATGGAAAAATGCAGTTTTACAAATACTAGAAACATGTTTTTCGAAGGAAAGATAGCTATCAAAAAGTATGCCTAGGTTCCTAACTGATGACAAAGAATTTACAGAGCAGCCATCAAGTATTAGACAGTGATCTAGGTTATTACATGCAAAAGTTTTTGGTCCAATAATTAACACCTCTGTTTTTTCAGAATTTAGCAGTAAGAAATTGCTAGTCATCCAGTTTTTGATATCAACTATACATTCCGTTATTTTTGCAAATGGGTACGTTTCATCAGGTCGCAAAGAAATATAGAGCTGGGTATCATCAGCATGAAAGCTAACACCATGTTTCCTAATGATATCTCTCAAGGGTAACATGTAAAGCATGAAAAGTAAGGGGCCAAGTACTGAGCCTTGAGGTACTCCATACTGCACTTGTGATTGGTATGATACCTCTTAATTTACTGCCACACTTTGATGGCGGTCAGATAAGTGCGATTTGAACCATGCCAGTGCACTTCTTCTAATGCCAACATAATTTTCTAGTCTATTTAAAAGAATGTTGTGGTTGATAGTGTCAAACGCGGCGCTAAGATCCAGTAGCACTAATAGAGAGAGACAACCACAATCAGATGATAAAAGCAGGTTGTTTGTAACTCTAATGAGAGCAGTCTCAGTACTATGATATGGTCTAAAACCTGACTGGAAATCCACAAATATATAATTTTTCTCTAAGAAGGAACATAGTTGTGATACTACCTTTTCTAATATCTTTGACAGAAAAGGGAGATTCGAGATCGGTCTGTAATTAATTCATTCTTTGGAGTCAAGTTGTGGTTTTTTAATGAGAGGCTTAATAACAGCCAGTTTGAAGGTTTTAGGGCATATCCTAATGACAATGATGAGTTAATAATATTCAGAAGAGGATCTATTACTTCTGGAAGCAGCTCTTTTAGGAGCTTAGATGGAACAGGGTATCTAAATTACAACCTATGCTCTCAATGTCAAATGCAGAAGCATTAATTCATGCGTTCATGACCTCGAGGCTAGATTATTGTAATGCTTTATTGGGTGGTTGCTCTGCACATTTAATAAACAAACTCCAGCTGGTTCAAAATGCAGCAGCTAGAGTTCTTACTAGAACCAGGAAGTATGATCACATTAACCCGGTTCTGTCAACACTGCACTGGCTCCCTATTAAACATCGTATACATTTTAAGATCTTGTTAATTACCTATAAAGCCCTGAATGGTTTGGCACCTCAGTATTTGAGTGAGCTCTTATCGCATTATAGTCCTTCACGTCCGCTGAGATCTCAAAACTCTGGCCATTTGATAATTGCTGGCGGGAGATCGTTTTCCTATTTAACGTCCAAACTCTGGAACTATCTACCTAACACTGTTCGGGAAGCAGACACACTCTGTCAGTTTAAATCTAGATTAAAGACCCATCTCTTTAATCTGGTTTACCCATAATACACTATCGCATTTCTATAATTCAAATCCGTTAAAGGATGGTTAGGCTGCATTAATTAGGTCAACCTGAACCGGGAACACTTCCCAAAACACCTGATGTACTTGTTACATTGTTAGAAGAATGGCATCTACGCTAATATTAGTCTGTTTCTTTCTTATTCCGAGGTCACCTGATTCTGCTTTAGCCTAGATTTAAACTGCTGATTTTGTCTGGCTAGAGGAGAATGACACTAGTATTTCCACAAACTATTTCCCCGTCTAAATACTGTAAAGCTGATATAAAGCCACCCAGCTTTATATCAAGCCGATGTAAAGCTGCTTTGACACAATTTGCATTGTTAAAAGCACTATACAAATAATATTGACTTGACTTGACATGCAACTAAACATTTATGGTTCCACCTTTGAACCTTTGAAGATGTGAGTTTGATCTGGAGAATCCCTGACCTCAGCCATTTACAACCCATATTAATATCCATCTCAGGTGATCTGTCACTCTTTTAAAGTCTTTAGCAAAATGTGATGTTGCGCGCAAAATTGTTCATAGTTATTTTGGAGGAATACCTGTACCTGTTCAAATGTAAAACACTGTAGCACTGGCCAAGAAAGCACAGCAGCGTCTCTACTTCCTCCGCAAACTCAGAAGAGCCAGAGCCCCGGCCCCCATCATGTGCACCTTCTACAGAGGCACCATCGAGAGCATCCTAACCAGCTGCATAACTGTGTGGTATGGCGCTTGCAACGCATCCTGCCGCAAGTCACTTCAGCGCATAGTGAGAGCAGCTGAGAAGATCGTTGGTGTCTCTCTCCCCTCCCTCCAGGACATCTACAGCACCCGTCTCACCCGCAAAGCCCTCCGCATTGCAGGCGATCCCACCCACCCGACACACAGCTTCTTCAGTCTGCTGCGGAGACTGCGGAGTCTCCAGGCGAGGACCAGCAGACTGAAGGACAGCTTCATACATCAGGCTGTCAGGAAGCTGAACTCCCTCCCGTCCTTGCCCCCCCTCCCCTCTTTTACCCCATGCAACACTGAACTCTGACACTATGAGCCCCCCCCTCACCAACTTAAAAACTGTGACCAGCACCTGTCACTTGTGCAACATTGGACTGATCACTACCTCATCCAGCATTGACTGCAAACTACCTCTTCGGATAGTCTGATATAAGGACTGTTCTCCCTACTGACAAGCTCTTCTTGCACTACACATATATCTGCACAGTTTTGTTTTATTTAACTGGTTTGCACTCTATCTATTCTACCATGCGCCTTATGCCATTTTATCTATTTCTTTATTTTTCTACAATGTCCTCATTTGTATAGCTGTATAGTTGTATGTACATATGTTTAAACTGTATTATCTGTATTTGAACGTGTTTAATGTTAACTGTTAATGTTAAAAAAATTTCACTTCCTGGGTGTCACACATTTAAGTAATGTTACATTTTATTGTAATGGCCAAAAACTATGCAATAGCAAAGCTGCATTTAAAAATCTAAACAGATAAATATGTTTTTGGTAATTAATTCAGTATTTCATTACAGTGAAGTTGGAAACAGGGTCGTGCATTTCAGACACACAGTTTTCCTTTCTTACACATTTTCAAGGCATTTGTAACCTCAACAAAAATGTGTCTGAAATACCAACGCAACAACCAGCAGGTGTAAATATTTGACTATTTTACCTTGCCAGATCTCTAAAGGGTATTTCCCCAGCTTCATCTTTACTGCGGAAATAACTGCGAGTTATGAGCTGAATCTAATGCCCTCTGATGTCTGTATTTGTTTTCCGTTATTCATGAGGAGAAATGTCATTGGGCATGAATGTTTTAAAGCTCATATTTTCCTCAGACAGGTAATGGCACTGGGTTTGTTTGTTTGTGAATGCTGGGAAACTGCTGCATTACTCTGTTACCAAACACACAGGCTACATTTAAAAAAGCTGCAAATCGGGAAGGCTGTTTCTCCCCTGTCTTGTTCATAATAACTATAAAATCGATCTGTCATTTAATTACAGCTGTTCCTGCAAAGCTGTGAGGAGATCAATTAGGCGGCGTGTGCGGTGCGGGAAGAGTAGCTGCTGCGTTCATCTGCTTGTAATTACAGCATGATGTCCAAGAGAGAAAAACATGAGCTCTGACGTCTGACAGTGCAGATACAACACATGCTCTGCTCCAATACAAGCTTGATGGACTACTGCTGCAAATCACTTCCACTGCTGCCTTAAGATGAAAACAAATGCAAATCATGCTCTCAGTAATGCACTTACGGTGGAAGTCAATGGGGCAGGAGTACCAGAGGATTTAAAAGCACAAATGTCAAGCTGGTATGTTTATTAAAGAGATAGGCCATCCAAAATGTAGGCGACTTATTTCTTCAGCAGAACAGAAAAGAAGATTTTTTAGTTCAAACGGCTGTCCATATTTGAGAATAATAATAAAAAAAAACATATCAAGCAACACAAAATTAATAACCATGGCTCCTGACAATATATTGAGGACTTGTGAAGCGAAATGATTGGTCTGTGCAAGAAACTGAACATTATTCACAACATTATTACCTGTAATCCAGAGCCTCAGGCAATTCGATTCAATGAACATGTTCAAAACACTGACTCACCAGCAAACGTAATGATGTGATGTAGATGCAATTATATTATTAAATCACCCTATAATGATGTGAAACATGGATATTTTACATGTCTAAAGCATGTAAAGTTAATAAACTAGTATTTATCAGCTCAACTTTTTACATAAACGGTGAGAACCCATAAAACGTTCATTTGGCCCCTTCATTCAAGAGTTTGTCTGAAAGTGAGTGTTGATTAAGTAACTTGTAGATCTGTGCTGCTTGAGCCGCAAACTGTTTCAAATGGTCCGATTTGGTGAACTGGTTCAACTAGTTTTTTTTATTCTAAAAAAGCTAGGCAGCCGCATTTTATGAATCACCAGGGAGCACGGTTTCAGCTAAAAATCTTCTTTACTGTTCTACTGAAGAAATAAGTTTGATGAACAACAAATTTTATTTTTGGCTGAACTATCCTTATAGCATTATGATTTACACTTGAATTGTTTTCATTACAAATCTCCCCCCAGACATTTATCAGTTTCTTAGCTGTTCTTGCCTTACCCTTATGAAAATTAACCATAGTTTTATTATAGTAAAAGTGTAGTAAGTAACCATGGTTTTAACGTATTGATTACCGTTTGTATAACCACAGTTTTACTACCAAAAACAGTTTTTTTGGGTTTTTTTTTTTTACATAGTTATTGGTTTTTTACAAATAAAACAAAAACCATGGTTTTTGTTTTATTTGTAAATATAATAGAAAACAGCACAGAGAGAGAGTTTTCAAAACAGCTGATATTATTCTGCAACATTAGACTGACTAAATATCTTCTTAAGCTCTAAAATGTCCCAAAAATCCTTTGACCCCCAGTGTGAGTCCTGAACAAAGTCAGAGTACATTAGTGAAGCCATTGACAGTATATAAAGCTGCATAATGCAACTCCACAGGATATCATGCTCAGGCCATCCATGTGTATTAGTCTGACTCACAGCTCATAATGAGAGACAGAGATGTAAAAAGACAAATAGAGCGAGTCTGACAGTACAGAAAAACTGTCTTTTGTGACGTTAGCGTCTAACAAAGCAGTCGCCCAATATCTGACAAGCACACATTGATTTTAAACCCATTAACTCATAGTTACAGTTCCTCCGTCTGGCCCGTTGACCTCGAGTTACTGTCCTCATGCAGAACGGAGCTGTCATCATAATCAGAGAGCGGTCAGCCAGGCCTCCTTCATGAATGAGGTAAAGCCATTCTCATGTAAATTGCTGCATTTGGTTGACATTTGCTAAATGTTTCTGTGAACGATTAACACAGGTTCATCATGAATGAATCGTTCGATCTGTTCTCTGCAGTCCCTCAGCTCATATCTCCTGTGGACGAGCTCACCGGCTCCACAAACAGCTGCTGACTGTCTCAACACTTGTTTCTCATTGCCCAACACACACACACACACACACACACTCACGCAGGATTGATTCTTGAACTGCTTTGACAGTGTTTCATATGTTCTTGCACACAGTATGGGAATTTTCTGTGCATACTTCAAGCAAAACTGAAGAATGAACTGGTGTGACATCATTTCAAATAAAATTAGGCCAAAACAAAGTTTGTTTGGAAATCATTTAAAAACTGCTCTTTGCTCTGCTTAGACAACAAAATTACCAGTAACTAGCTGCTTATTAGCATGCATATTGCTAGCATATTGGCTGTTTATTAGTATGTATAAAGCACATATTAATATCTAATTCGCAGTGTTGGGGAAGCTACTCTAAAACTGTACTCGTAATTTAAAGTAGTTAAGCTACATTCAGGCTACCCTTCTGAAAAAGTAGCTAGCTACACGACAAGTTACTATCAAAAAGTAACTAGCTACATTGAAACTACTTAAAAAAAAAAAATTATTATAAAATAAAATTTTTACTATTAACATTACAAATTCAGAACTTTTACAAATTCACTAAATAATTGCTAATGAAGAATTGTAATAAAGTTATTAGTAAACTATAATGAAGTTATAAGTAAAATATCTGGGGTTTAAAACAACATACTGTAATGCAATCATGATTTCAAAGAGTAGGATGAATTCAGATTGATTGGGACACTTTTTCCAAGCCATTTCAACGACAAAAAGTGTCCCAATTGTTTGATTTTGTAAACTGTCCGATACACCTCTCTTCTCAAACTGACTGTCAGAGTGCAAAATTGTTACTAACATAACATCAATGCAAGAACAAAATGCATGCAACTTAAACTGGATACGGAGGAGTCGTAAAATAAGCAGGTTAAACTCATAGCATATGCAGTATTGACTGAATGGAAACACTCTGAGATGTCAATCGCACACTAAGCACACTACTTTATCGTGATTTTTTTTTTCTGTTCGGTTAGTGTTCATTACATAACTGTGGGGGGACAGATTATATTATGACCGTTCATCATTGTAAAATAGACATTTGATTGGAGTGCAATAAAGAGGAAAAATTATTCAGTTTAAAAAGGCTATTATTCACCTCCTGTATGTGCTTTAAGTCTTTGGCGTAGACCGCATTTTAATCTTTGTTTTGCATAAATTACAGTTGATTCATGTGAAATATCCTCTCCTATACATCCTTTGCAAAATCATCAGATGATCTCTTGTCGGTGGACAGACTGTAAAGCCAGGAGATGCGTGATATCGCCACAGATGGCTGTAATGAACTACTTTAGTGTGTGATCTAGTCATGTCAGTCATGGCCTGATGGACAGAGAGTCAGACTTGTAACCTGAAGGTCGTGGGTTCGAGTCTTAGGTCCGGCAGGGATTGTAGGTGGAGGGAGTGAATAACCAGCGCTCTCGTCCACCCTCAATACCATGATTGAGGAGAGACCCTTGTAGACCCTAGCAAAACCTCCAACTGCTCCCTGGGCACCGCAGCATTGGCTGCCCACTGCTCCAGGTGTGTGTTCACTACTTCAATGCATTACAGGCTTGTGACCCGTCAGAACTGTTGTGTTTGATATACCGAATAAAAGGATTAAAACCTCTGATCCGCATCTATCATACTCACAAATGGATCATTGTCAATAGATATATAATCACCTTTCAGCTGAGTTGATATTGGCAGAAGTCTTCCGTCCTTTTCCCCCGGTGTCCGTCCTGGCTCAGTCAAGTTCGGGCCTCTTGGGACTCGTAATAAGGATTTAATTCAGGTTCTGATAACTAGTTATTATCTATTAATCACTCAGAGACTTGTTTAAAAGAGTTAACGAATCACCAATACAATGGTTTTGTTTTATTAAAACAATAACTCATAAGCAAATAACAGCGAATAAAATCTTCACCACGAATGTCGGCCTCTCACATTCATTGTTTCAGCATTTTATAGCCTTGCATATCATTTGTATTAATCACATAACAAAAACCTCCCATCACTTTCCCCTCTTCTCCCCCTGCCTGTGTTTTGCTTCCTCTGCTCATGCAGGCAGGAAACGTCACCTTCGCTACAGAAGCTGCACAAGGCAGGGTCGGAAGCTCAACAGAAAAAAATTATAACACCTTCAAACAGCAAGCATGCATATTGCTACTTTAAACTATAAGGAAAGCGGCAACACCTCAGAATACATATGTGAAACTTGTATAGACTTGTCTAAACGACTATATCACACTTCTAGCAGGTGCGAGTAACACCTTAAGTTTTGGTCTCATCTAGAAAGTCCATGTTGCAAAACGCATCTCCTAGTTTCGACCATCCTCTTATGAAACAAGCAAAATAATCAACAATTATAACCACAAAGCAATCAATATTCATGCTCTTAAATATACAGCACATACTTCCTTGGTATAGCATCTAGCATTTATATGTCTATAATGGGAGATTGAAGTTCTGTTGTCTCTAATTAATTTGTTGCCATTTGCAATTCAGCTAAAAAGTCATACAACTTAAGTATTCTTGTCATTAACTTCAGGATGGCTCTCATTTTGAAGAAGATCTTTTGGTCATCCAGTTCCCTTTTAGGTCCGCCTCTTTCGTTCCTTCTTCGTTCCTTTGTTTCTTGACCTCCTTGTCCTGGAGACGTTGAAGTCCCTGTGCTAAAAGATCATTAAAATCAACTTCTATTTTATCCGGTCGCTTTTTACCACTCCTGGCTGGGGATTGATCAGGAGCTTGCGTATCAGTTGTGGCAGGAAATGCCACAGAACGCAAAACGGAATGTAGCTTTTGGTCACGCTACACCGCTACTTTCTGGAAAAAGTAGTTAGCTGGAAAGGCTATTGAAAAATTTAGTTACGCTAGTAGTGTCGCTACTTGTAGCTAGCCACTCCCCAACACTGCTTAATCTGCATATTCTACATCCCTTCGTCCTACCCAATACCTAAATTTAACAACACATACTCCTTCGCAGGTCACCTTTCAGCCTAACCTACGTTCACACTCTCCCTCCCGCCTATCCGCTGTGGTTTCATCCTCACTTCCTCCACGCTCTCAGTTTTCAGCATTGGACACTAACACTGCTACTGACATTCTTTGCTCCACTCTAACATCTTGCTTGGACAACTTCTGCCCCCTTTCATCCAGACCAGCACCCTCTGCCCCCTGGCTGTCCGATGATCTCTGTGAACATCACTGCAGAGAGGAAGTGGCGCAAATCAAAAACCTCTAGTGACCTTAGTTTGTATCAGTCACTCCTCTTTTCCTTCTCTGCAAATGTCAACAAAATTATCAATTGTTCTTGCACACTTTTCAAAACCTTCTCTTCTCTTCTTTGATTTCAAAAGAGGCCACTCAACTGAGACTGCCCTGCTCTTGGTTACTGAAGCCATGAGACTGGCAAGAGCAGATTCCAAATCCTCAGTACTCATTCCTGGATCTGTCTGCTGTTTTTGACACAGTTAACTACCAGATCCTCCTGTCCACCCTCATGAAGATGAGCATCTCAGAAACCGCACTCCAGTGGGGTTTCAGGTAGGTGAAACCGGTAAGGGTGTCTTGGAGAGGTGAGGTTTCTAAGTCACAACTTCTTGCTACTGGGGTTCCTCAGGGCTCAGTGCTTGGACCACTTCTCTTCTTCATCTACATGTCATCATTAGGATTTGTCATTCACAAACATTTTTTTCTTATCACAGTTATGCTGATGACACTCCACTCAACTTCTCATTCCAACCAGATAATAGCTGTTCGCATTGCAGCCTGTCTGACAGACATTTCTGGCTGAATGAAGGACTATCACCCTCAATTCAATCTTGCTAAGACAGAACTGCTTGTGGTCTCAGCCAACCCAGCACTTCATCACAACTTCTCAATAGAGCTAGGTTCATCAACCTTAACTCCTTCCAGGGCAGCCAGGAACCTTGGTGTTGTGATTGATGATCGGTTAAGCTTCACAGCAGCCCGGTCCTACAGATTTGCCATATACAACATTAGGAAGATCAGACCCTTCCTATCAGAGCAGGCCACACAACTCCTTGTCCAATCTCTTGTTCTCTCCAAACTGGACTATTGTAATGCTCTCTTGGCAGGCCTTCTGGCATGTACTATCAAGCCATGTACCATCGAGTCATAATCAACGAGCCGAAGAAAGACGATTTGCTGGCATTCTGATAACATGACCAAGCCATCTTAGTTGCTAAAGTATTATGGTTGCTTCTATACTCCAGCAGTTATGTGGCACTCAATCTTGCCATGTCACTTTGAGGATGCGCTGCAGGTACTTGATGTGGAAGGATTTCAATATCTTCAGGTATCGAGCCATAATCCATGTTTCACACGCATATAGGAGGGTGGGGATGTAGATTGTCTGATAAACAAAAATCTTAGTGTGTAGATGTAAATTGGTGTTGCTGAACACTGTCAGTCTTCCAAATGCTGATGCTGGTGCCAAATCCTGGTTGATCCTCTACTGAATTTCTTGATCCATACTACAGTCCCAACATAAATAACTGCCAAGGTATTTGAAGTATGGCAGATAGTGAATGGGGATTCATGAATAGTGAGTACTGAAGGTTTTGTGGAGGATCTGATGAACATTGGATTTCTGTTTTCTTGATATTCACAGCTAGTCCCATCCTGCTGTATGCTATATCAGCAGCTTTAAGAATGGACTGCATACCTTCTGGAGTATGTGATACTTGGGCACAATCATCTGCATACTGCAATTCCAGCACACAAACCAACGAAGCATAGTAAATGCCTAAAACCTCTTGATGTTAAAGAGGTTACCATCCAATCTATAACTCCACTTTCTTCTTTCACATCTTTATACAGAAGCTTTGTTAACATGCATTAAGAAGATGTTGAATAAGACTGGTGCAAGAACACAGCCCTGCCTGCAAAGGGAGCAGATTCTAATCCACCCAATGTCAATTTGGCGGTCATCCCATCAAGAAACCACCACAAGATGGTGGTAAACGTTACAGAGCTTTCAAAATGCTAAAGCAATTTCCATAGGAGATCACGATGTAAAGTATCAACAGCCTAGGAAAGATCCACAAAAGCAAATGAACAAGTTCTTGTGTCGTTTGTGAAATTTCTCTTCCAGCTGGCGTGAGTAAATATCATATCCACTGTACTTCGACCTGCTCTGAAACCACTTTGAGATTCTGGCAATAGATTTTCAGAAATAGTATTGACAAGTCGATGGAGCATGACCTTTGCCAGAACTTTGCCTGCAGCTGAAAGGAGTGAGATCCCCCTACTATTTTCACAGATGGACCTGTCGCCCTTGTTTTTATAAATTGTGACAATATTTGCATCCTTTCACTGTTGGGGAATATTTTTTTGCTGCCACACTAGGGTGATGAACTGATGGATTGCCCTTGTGCAGAGGTACCCTCGTTCTTTCAGGAGCTCAGCAGGAATACAATAAGGTCCAGGGGACTTTTCAGTTCCTTTATTGCAGCATACAGTTCATAAAACGAAGGGGGTGCATCAAGACACTGTATATGCTTGGAAGAGATGGTAATTCCTCCAGTACTGATGCCTTCTAGTCTAATAAAGCTTGAAAATGCTCCCCCATCTTTGAACAATGCCTGCTTGGGGCATTTAATGATGGTCAGTTGTTCTCAAGAGATACAGCTGTGCTCAAAGGACAGACAAAGTAAGAACTTGGGCCATAAATGGCCTTCGCTGCATTGTAAAAAAAAAAAAGAAAAAAAGAATGCATATCATGCTTGTCTGCATACGATTTTACGATGAGCTTTACGACATCCACCATTGATTCTGTAGTTGCATTACTTTTCTCTGTTCATGCCAGACCTTCTTAAATGGTTCAGAAGATTTATTAGAAAGGTAGGCTTTGTGGGCACTGTGTATATTTTCAAGGAGAGTGGAAATACGTGTGGAAATTTCATCAAGCCAAGCTATAAAAAGAAATAATCCTGATTTCTTTTTATAGCTTATACCAAAAGATTCAACATATAAAGCTCCGTATACTGTCAGTTGCCTCTTCATTCGTGAGTAAAAGCTCAATGTCAAGTAGCTTATTAGCAACAGAGTGTGGATCGTTAATTATTCCATCCCAAATGTCAATATGGTTTCCCACTCTTGCATTGAAATCATCCAGCACCATGATTTTTTTGCCTCATGGAGCTGTCCTAAGGGCCTCATCCAGTGTCTCATAAAAACTATCCTTCACCTTCTTTTCTGATGGAAGACTGGGTGCATAAGCACTGAAAATAATGAAAATAGTGGCATTTTTAAAAAGCCATGCAAAAATATCTACTCCATGAACATGGAAAAAAAGCAATAATGGCATTTTCCTGTTGTCTGCAGCGTTGTTTTCTTTTTTCAGCCTCAATGATATGAAACAATGTAAAGTGTAATAGGAGATTTAGTCAGATTTTCATGCTCTTTCACGTAAATTGTGGGTTTACATACCAATATTTGGATACCCTTTTCTAGATCCTTCCCTAATAGGGGTGAGCAATGCGATTCCTTTATAGAGCTGCTCAGACACACAGGAGTCTGCCGAGAGCGGATACCTGCACACAGAGGTGGTTGAAGTGATGAGAGAGATGTGCCTGCTCCAACACCACTACTTTGATGTAGAAAGATTCTAGGATCACTGGGCCCATGCGTTTACAACACTACACACATCTATAAATGCATATTAAATGCAAGACTATCTGTTTGACTGTTGAAAATGTTGAAGACAGTTATTATTATTGAAATTCTGGTAACTGATGCTACACTGCAAACATTTTTGGCTAACACTTTAGAATACTGTTCCATCATTAATGAATAATTACACAAGAACACATGAGTAATGCAATATCTTCGGATACTACTAATAACTACTACTAAATTTGTTCCTGTATAGTTATTCATTAACGATGGAACAGTATTCTAAAGTGTTACCTATTTTTCAGTGTAGTAACACACAAATTATATTTCTTTCTTAAACGCTGTTGGATAAAGAATGTAAAATATTAGAAAGTTTATTCAACATGTTTTAATTCACCATTCTTTCGTATGTATTATTTCTTAGTCCCGATGACAATTTACAATTGTTATGACATGTAGAAAATAAAAAGTCATAATTCAGTACGTGATCCAAACCCGCCTGTGGCAGGAGAAGCTCTTCACTCAAACTCACTGTAAAGCATTCACATGATGAAGGATGCAGATGCGGTCTCCATGGAGACCTAACCAGGCCATTATCATGGGCAGCTCTTCTAAATGCATTCGATCAGTGCTGGCAGCGTGTTTATTTACTAGTGAGGAGGTGTTAGTGGAGTGTGAGGTGGGAGGCGAGCCAGAGATCTCCCGAGGGCTCTTGAGAACAGCAGCAGGACTCCACTTGTGTCTTGTTAGTAATTTGAACTGCGCTGCCTCCAGAAAACCAGTGTTCTTACAAACAACCATCATCACGAACATGATGTGAAATAAGCAATCAAAATCAATAAAATCACACTTAAACCTGAATGAAAGACTTTCGGTAATACTTTAGCATAGGGACCAATTCTCACTATTAACTAGTTGTTTATAAGCATGCCTATTATTAACATATTGGCTGTTTATTAGTATTTATTTTGCATGACCATATTCTACACCCCTAATCCTAAACTACCTTGTTAACTATTAATAAGCATAACATTAAAGATTTATTGAGGCAAAAGTCCTAAGTAATGGTTTGTTAATGGTGAGAAATGGACCTTAAAATAAACCGTGACCAGACTTTCATTGACAAAGCATACACATTAACATTCTTCAAAATATCTTCATACAGGTTTGGAATGATATGATGTGTAATTTTTGGGAGTCCTTTTTATATGAACAATCACCTTTGAAAACAGTGAAAATAAGGAGGTGGAGAATGACAAATACATCTAGAAAGATTTCTTAAAACAGCTACAGAGTTTGACATATGTGTCCCTGCAGCACAAAATCAGTCTTAGGTCGCTAGGGTATATTTGTAGCAATAGCCAAAAATACATTGTATGGGTCAAAATTATACATTTTTCTTTTATGTCAAAAATCATTAGGATATTAAGATCATGTTCCATGAAGATATTTTGTAAATTTCTCAATATTTGTAGATTTTCTCAATATTTAGATTTTTTTTGCACCCTCAGATTTTCAAATAGTTGTATCTCGGACAAATATTGTCCTATCATAACAAACCATACATCAGTGGAAAAATTATTTATTCAGCTTTCAGATGATGTATAAATCTTAATTTCAGAAAAATTGACGCTTAAGACTGATTTTGTGGTCCAGGGTCACATATTTGAACATAATTCAGAAAGTAACCTGCATTTTACTTATTTACACATTGCATAGAAACGGTCCTACATTTGAGCTTACGATCATCCGCCTCTCTTCTAGATGTTACAAATGATCCAGATACTGTGCGCAGCTGAACGGTTTCAGATGTCTGCATGTAAACTCTGCATAATTAATGTTATTAACATATAATAGAGTGCCACTCAACGTCCAAATCCTTTATTTAAGACTGGCGAGCGGGAAGAATTGCTGAAAGGCAGGGTAGGTGATCATGTGATTTGCAGGGAGGGTGGAATCTTATGCTATCTAGTTTGCTATTGCTAGCCTCTCCGAAATCATCTGCCCTACCTTTACATTTCTAAATACCTGCAGTACTCAGAATGCGAACGTCTGCCTAGACCCTGGTGTGGCACACTTTTCACATCAAACATGAACGTTGGCGTGGATTTTAGCGTACACACACACTCTAAGATCAAATCTGTGCACACACATTTTATAAATAAGGCCCCACGACTATGAGTCTCATGCTGATGGTCTCACAAATTCTCCAGTCTGAACATTAGAGCATTAGCGGTTATGACTAATACTGTTGGTAAAACAATAGCTGTGTTTCGTCCCCTACAGTTATTTACATAAGAACTGAAGTCCAAACAGTAATCAGCCAGTGCAGCTTTACTCTCCACCTGAGGCCTGAAGCAGAAACGCTGCTCTCTCTTCATGTGTGCTGTTGTGTATCTCAGTATTAGATCTGTCCAGTCCGTTCAGCTCTTTAAACAGTTCACAATTATGTTCACTTAACAGCTCGCCCATAAACCAGCGGCAGTAACAATTAACACTGGAGCGCCATGGTAAACATCTCAGCAGCCACAGGGGATCATTATATGCCACAAATCAGTGTTAAAGGAGCCGCGGGACCCTCGTGGGCCCATTGAGCTATGCGTATGGCCCAGCACCGCCTCGTCTGGAGAGATTTCTCTACAATCATTTGCTTA
Source organism: Barbus barbus (assembly GCF_936440315.1). Taxonomy (NCBI): domain Eukaryota; kingdom Metazoa; phylum Chordata; class Actinopteri; order Cypriniformes; family Cyprinidae; genus Barbus; species Barbus barbus. The sequence goes on from NC_136742.1 coordinate 2,642,053, forward strand.
TCAAAAAACAACTGCTTAACTGCTGTATTAATGGTGGGTTCACACTGAGGTCCAGTGAAACGCTGGCAGTCACTGAGTCACTGCGCTGCTGCTCTCTAGTTAATGTTGCTGCTAAACCGTAGTATCCAACCAGCTCCTGTGTCAAGAGCCTTTCAAGGGACGGTTCACACACCAGCATGCACGCTGTCATTGCTGATCCAAACGTGTTTGTAGAACTTCAAAAACATTTGAGAAGTGCAGTTGATTGCTTTTTTCCATGCCGTTACAATGAATGGCCACTGGTGCTTTCAAGCAATGCAAGATGCAAAAGAACGTGTAGTATAGGCACTGTAAAAAAATCATTTAATATAGTTCTGCACAATAGATTTATTGACAGATTAATGCCGACTCCACTCCAGCTCTCTTTGATGCAATCATCAGTTGATGAAAGAAGCAGCTGTGTTTGATTCATTAATATACTGAACTGTTAGATCTTTGCAGTGTCTTTGGATCTCAGGTTCATCGGTGTGAGCAATTCATTCATGAATCAGACGCATCTAGTTTTTAGTGATCTGGTTCAGTACAGCTCACTGGAGTGGATGATTTTCAATGAATAATGACTTAAATCTGCTATAGCATGACTAGTGCAGAAGTCATATGGATTACTTTTTATTCATTATTTTCATTATGCTCAATAAATGTTGGAAACATTTTGATTTGGTTTTTAACAAAGTCTCTTCTGCTTACCAAAGGCTGCCTTTATTTGATCTACAATATAGTAAAAACACAAATTATTCGTTATTAATAATGATTAATTCTCAGTTATTATTGGTGTTCAGTTATTAATAATAGTTCTTGTTATAGTCAATGTTAAAAACAATATAAAGCTCAAAAGTCTTTGGTAACACTAAAGTTTTTGCTGTCACTTTTCATCAATTTAATGCATTTTGAAGTGACCGGAAAACTGCTGTCAGCACTAGAGAGGGAATGTGCGTTTGCCAGAGCTAAAGAAAACGTGAATGTAGATTAACTCACTAGGCACACACACACGCACACGCACGCACACACACACACACACACACACACACACACACAGAATGCCTTGATGTTCCGTGTTGCCATGGATACTCAGAATGACTAGAAAATGAAACATGAAGAGAGTAGATGGTGTGCTCGCTTCAGACAAAGGAGTGCGGACAGACAAGAATCTCATTCGTGGCAAACACTTGATTCTTTTAAATGGTGATAGACATGAAAGGTACGAGTCAAGCACGAGATGCTGCCGCTGAGCTGCGTATTCCTGACGTCTTCCAGCCAGGCAGAGAGTCAAACGCAATGGAAACTGGAGAGGCACGACAGTTTACCTCTGAGTCCCTGTCTGTCTGAACAAGTCTTAAATAACCGAGTTGGAGGGCGAGCGCTGGAGTGCTAAAGGTTGGCTTAACTTTGTAAGCAGACATAAATCAGAGGGTTGTGGAGCAGATGTGCCTTATAAAAACCAGAGCTCTGGAGTGAAAGACCAAACATGGTAAGCATCGCAGTCGTTGAGACTGTACTTTATCCAGTTCATAAAGCTCCCATCCTCCATCAACCCCAACCAGAAACCCTTCACACTGGGTGTCATCTGGCAATAGCTTTAAAAGAATAGCTCATCCATGAATGGACAATAACAACAGAATATGTTGCCTTAATGTCATGACCGTGATCATTGTTACAGTGATTCATGGTGTGGGTTAGCAATGAGCGTGGTCGTCTTTCACAGGTTTGACCAGAAAAACTTTCTCTGAAAAAAGGCCTGAAAGCAAATCCATTTATAAATTAAATCCAGATGCAATATTCAACAAAACTCATCTGCAGGCTTGGTATGGAAGAACTGAAATGCCACAGAAACTCAACAAATGCCACAAGATGCCAAACTCTGTACTAATGGCGGTGCATTGGCCCGTTTCAACAAAAGTTAGGTAAAAGCTAAACTCACAGGTTTAACAAAGCAAAATGAGCGGGTTTCTCAAGGGTGGAATATACAACTTTTCAGATCTGAACAGATTTTAAAAATCTTTTTTTAAATGAGCAAAAAATATCTACCAATGGGGCAAGAAAAATAATATTGTTTTCCCTTTGAATTAAGATTATTTTTCTTACACCATTGGTAGATATTTGTTCTTGCTTTGAGCAAATATTTGATTTTAATTTTACTAAAACAAGACTAGAAGATGAGACAAAAAATATTGAGTAAGAAAATATTTTTTTGCCATGTAGGCACAGACACTGTAAATGCTCACAAAGAAAACTGGCCATCACACACTAAAAAAAAAAAAAGTAAAGTCGTGACGTATTGTCAAGTATGGTGACCCATACTCGAAATTGGTGCTCTGCGTTTAACCCATCCAAGTGCGCGTGCACACGCACGGGCAGCCATGCTGCGGCGCCCGGGGAGCAGTTGGGGGTTCGGTGTCTTGCTCAAGGGCACCTAAGTCGTGGTATTGAGGGTGGAGAGAGCGCTGGACATTCACTCCCCCCACCTACAATTCCTGCCGGCCGGGGACTCGAACCCGCAACCTTTGGATTACAGGTCCGACTCTCTAACCATTAGGCCACGACTTCCCCAAACGACTGCATATCACATGCTACAAGACTTTCAAGTTGTTCTGAAAGCAACAAACTCATGCCATGTTAATATAAGATGCACAACAAATGAAAACAATGTGTTCTGAGATCAGTTCAAAATATCAAACATGTCTGTGTAGATGGAATCAAAGTCTGAAACTAAAAGAACAGAGACACAATATTGCCTATTATTGTCTAATATTAGAGACACACACTGTATGATTTTCTGTGAAGTCTGTCAATTAAAATGGACTTTCTCTGACTTTTGGCAACCAGCACCAACTCGTCCAGACTGTAAATCATGTAAAAGTCATGCAGTGTAATCCAGCTTGCTCCTGGTTCAACTCCATAAACACACACACCTGAAGCAGCCGATCTCTGTCATCAGGACCACTAGAAATGTGCAGACCTCCAGAAACACTCCTCGACTGCCGTCACACACATCACAGGACGCATCTTCAGTTCTCAAAACTCAAAAATCTGCTGAAGCTGATACGGAAGAAAAAAAAAATCAAACCTGCTTTAAAACCCAGCAACACAACTGTAGCTGTACAACTTTACAACAGCAACACTGCTTTAACGAAAAAGCAAAACAGCAAGATTTGACAACAAATAAAAAATTTGCTGTCTAATGGCTCTCTCAGTTCTTTGACGTCACACACAGAACGGTCTGCAGTGCTGCTTCGAGTCCAACACCTATTGTGTTTTATTGGGAGACGCACAACAGTTCTTCTGTGGCTTTATAGGTACTATTTTCACTTACACAATTTAGCAAAATGAGACAATATTGTGTCTAATATTAACTTCTTATTATTGAATTGTTGTAAATAAATATCACATCTGCAACTGGTCAGTGTTCAAAAAATGCTGGGAAATCACTTCATGTAGCCCTACGAGAGTGATTACTGATAAACTGTCTGAAAAAAAGAAAGTCACGTTTTAGAGAATAAACAAAATCACCCACTGACTTTCAAAGCTGCTACATAGTAATGACTTTCTACTTCCAGGACCTTGATAGAACTGTAGTGGAGTGAAAAGTACAATATTTGTCTTTCAAATGTACTGAAGTTAAAGTCATAAGTTTCCAGAAAAATATTACTCGAGTAAAGTACAGATACTCAGAAAGTGTACTTAAGTACAATACTCAAGTAAACGCACTTACTGTTACTGTCCGCCTGACGGTTAGTAATAGTCTCATATGGTTATATTAGAATGGCAAAAACCTTAGTGTATTGACTACTGTGATATGGCCATTTTTATTTTTTAAACGGATATTACATTTTATTTTTTTGTCTGGTCTGTTTTCTGTGTAAGTGGTATAATCTTGCTCTTCTGTAAAGTACTTTGGTCAGACTGGTGGCTGTTGTAAATGTGCTATACAAATAAAATGAACTTGAACTTGAACTATATGAGAGCAGGAGTCTGCCGGCTGAATTCTCCTCCACATTCAGCCCCGCAGCTCCAGACAAACACACATGGCTCAGCCGACTGACCGTGCTGACCGCGGCCAGGATGCATCTGATGTGTGCGACTGATTTAGTGGGATTTTCTTCTCACATACTGAGCTAAAATATACACATCAACATTAGACTTAGTGTGTATTCAACTCAATATATTCACATTTGTTCTGAAATGGGTAAAACTGTGATTGTTTTTCTGAAGATCTAGCATTTTATTCCTACACTGTTGTGTGTTTTTTTCTCACTCTTGAGTTTTTCTTTTCTTTTTATTAATATTATTATATATTTTTTTTATTGAATTTTCTTTTTTTGGACTAAGAAGCTAGTCTTAGCCACACCCACATATTAACCAGCTGTTTTTGATGATTTATTAATTAACGCCAGTTTAAGAATACCCGTTTGAGCAATTGATGTAGATCTACTTATCATTGTGTCATGGTTTTAAGGCTTTTTATCTTACCACGTGAGTGCCTTGGAAGTATTTTGTCTATATAATTAGTCAAATGTAGTTATGATTTAATGAAAAGGACAGTTTGAAGTGCTCACACAAATGAAAATATGAACTCTCATACTGAAGTTGAAACGAGAGACACTACTAACACTACTGTATCATATTTGATACTCAATTTTCGTCTGATTGATAGTTTATAGTTTTTTTTATTACGTAATGTAATTTATTTTAATGTAATTGTAGAAACGTAGAGTTTGAGCTGCATTGCATTATATGTTTGGAGCATTTCATCTTACTAAGATATATTATTGGAGATCTAGAGCGACGACTGATATTTAGATCATTTTATGTCAGTATCTGCTCTACTGTTAGAAAGATCCTGAAATATTTAATGGCCAAATGATGATGTTATGATGTTGCTTAATTTTATATCAAGATCTCAGTCAAATTCCTCAGTTTATAAAAACAAACACGATTTGTTCATGTGTACAGTATTGTCATGAAAACCTATCCCTCATGATATTGTAATATCATGATGACTTGAATACATCTGTTCTATTATGAACACATTTTGTAATGCATTTACCTGGTTCAGTTTTTAATTTCCATCGATGGAGGTTTGAAGTAAATGTTTTGAGAAGTTGGCTAGTTTACATCACACCAAAAACAAGAACAAGCAGCTGAGCACTGACTGACTTTCTTCTGCAAGTAAATACAGTAGTGTGAGGTGTGAGAGGAGCAGAAGCATCACATGACTAAGCACTCAACACCTCACGCACATGATAGAAACCAGAAGCAGAGGAAATTAATTAGCCAGCATGTCCTAACGCCCGTTGAGTGCTCGACAGCACTTTCTGCATAAAACATGAAGCTATAAAGATGTGATCTTAACATCTGATCCTTTAACACTTCCCACTGACTGAGTAAAGCTCAAGATCTCCATTATGGCTTATGTAAGCGTGCTGTAATTGCTCACGGCGCTTCAGTAATGTGCATGTACATTAACAGAAACACATGCGCTCCATGCTTCAGTCACGCTCTGATTCCTCCAGACAGACCAGCATTTACTTCTGACACACCTGAGAACAATATCAGATTGTGTTGCATGCTTATACATACATATGCAGTATTTCTGACATGCTCACAGCAGCATGTTGTGGATGTATCGGCAGTAGCAAGTCTCGGTACTTGCTCTGCCGCAGCAGCAGCGTAGCAGATCTATTCTGCCATATATAGTTCTGTCATGACAACTCTCAGAAGGATTTGCATGGTAATATACATGACAGTGTTAATGTGTTTGGTTTTGGCAGAATAGATCTGCTACGCTGCTGCTGCGGCAGAGCAAGTACCGAGACTTGCTACTGCCGATACATCCACAACATGCTGCTGTGAGCATGTCAGAAATACTGCTGCTGCACATATATCACAAATGAATAATCCCCACAGCATACATGATCAGCCCAGAGCAGATCTATACAGGTGGAGCTGGGGAAGGTGGAGGGTTTCTGAAGTGTGCTGCAACTGCTACAGCAAGTAGTTATATATTTTAATGTTGAGCAGCGAGCTCACTGGCTACCGATACTGGAGAGCAGGGGCGTGTCCAGGATTTTATACTTGGGGTGGCAAAGGGGGGGGGGGGGGGGGGGGGGGGGGGTTAAGAGCAGAATGAGGGGTGGCAACTAGGCTTGTCACCAGGGGTGCAAATTTGCTGAAGGGTATGCCAGATCAGCGTTGTCACCCCCACAAAAATGTCGGTTTTGGTTAAATTTGAGGTTTTCACAAAAATTAGTTCATTAAGCCGCCTTCTAGCGATCCCAATGCTCCAAATAGTAATTAAATATCTAAAATTATCTTTATTTGTACGTTTTCTGAGAGGAGTACCTTTTCTCTGCTCACTTCTGGACGACTGCAAATTTCCGCAAGCGCGCTCCCTACATTATTGCAAAATATGTTTTGTCTGACATGAATGTTTAGTTAATGTGTTACATTATATTATATCCATGCATTACAGGTCCTAATATAGATCTGTCTCAATGTTAATCAAACATTAAAAGAAAAGATGGAATCACTCGCTGCTCTTCATTAAACTACTGTTTATTTGCACCTTTGTTCTTATTACAAAGATAAAATAAAAAATAGTTATATTGTGATTAATAATACAGTAACTATTATAAAGAAAAGAATTGGAGGGAAATATGCGATGTTGCTTGGTGAGTTCGCTTTGGAATCTTCAGAAAAGTTCAGCTTGATTTTTCTCAAAATCATCACTGCTGACTGTATCTCCTTCAAACAGCTGCAGCTCAGGTATTTTTTTGTCCAATTCCAAGTCACTTGTCATTTTGAAGGTATTTTAATGGAGAATGAAAATCAAAAGAACTCATTTTTGAAAAATGCTCATTCTGACTCATATTGCCTGCACGGGACACAATTTAATCCCTAGCATTAACCCTCACAGAAAACGGTCAATCAGGGGTGAAAAAAGTGACTCCCATTACTCCTTACCACAAACAAAACATTGCCATATTGCTCTCATTTTAAACAGGTTTTTTTTGTCTCTAAATTATGCCTATTTTTATATATATTTACTCAAAAAGGAAGCAGTACATATATATATATATTTTTTTTTAATTAATGTAGATATTTTCATGGAAAATGTGCAACTATAATAATGTCAAATAAGCGATTGATGCTCACTTGATAAATTTCTTTTTAGAAAAAATAAATCTTTGTTTATTTGTAACAAGTAATCTTTTGGTTATTTATAACATTTTATTAGAGAAGATTTTCACAGCATGATTTCGGTAAAAAAGTAGCTAATCAGAATCATGGGTTCGAGTCGATCTCATAGCCCATGCACACCACAAAAAAACAGGTCTCTGTGTTAATTGCATTGCGGTTTGCTTTGGATAAAGTAAGAGTAGCTTAAACGTAAGAGCCCTTGAGCAGATCTAATAAGACAAAAGGGCTCTCTCTTTTCTTTTAGTAGGCTAGATGCATTAAATGATCTACCAAGCTGTTATCAGCATTAAGACTTTAAATCTGTCATTGTAGCGTTTTGAAGCTCACATTTTGTTTAGAAGCCTTAACTACATTTTAATCAGTTATTTTATCAACTATTTAGTCAGATATAGATAGAGAAGCACAATAATGATAATTGTGATAATTATGTCATTAAATCAGGTTGAGTAAGAATGTGCCATCTAGAGTTTCATGCCAGAACTTTGTGTATATACATATACATATATATACACACACACACACACACACACATATATATATATATATACACTCACCTAAAGGATTATTAGGAACATCTGTTCAATTTCTCATTAATGCGATTATCTAATCAACCAATCACATGGCAGTTGCTTCAATGCATTTAGGGGTGTGGTCCTGGTCAAGACAATCTCCTGAACTCCAAACTGAATGTCAGAATGGGAAAGAAAGGTGATTTAAGCAATTTTGAGCGTGGCATGGTTGTTGGTGCCAGACGGGCCGGTCTGAGTATTTCACAATCTGCTCAATTACTGGGATTTTCACGCACAACTATTTCTAGGGTTTACAAAGAATGGTGTGAAAAGGGAAAAACATCCAGTATGCGGCAGTCCTGTGGGCGAAAATGCCTTGTTGATGCTAGAGGTCAGAGGAGAATGGGCCGACTGATTCAAGCTGATAGAAGAGCAACTTTGACTGAAATAACCACTCGTTACAACCGAGGTATGCAGCAAAGCATTTGTGAAGCCACAACACGCACAACCTTGAGGCGGATGGGCTACAACAGCAGAAGACCCCACCGGGTACCACTCATCTCCACTACAAATAGGAAAAAGATGCTACAATTTGCACGAGCTCACCAAAATTGGACGGTTGAAGACTGGAAAAATGTTGCCTGGTCTGATGAGTCTCGATTTCTGTTGAGACATTCAGATGGTAGAGTCAGAATTTGGCGTAAACAGAATGAGAACATGGATCCATCATGCCTTGTTACCACTGTGCAGGCTGGTGGTGGTGGTGTAATGGTGTGGGGGATGTTTTCTTGGCACACTTTAGGCCCCTTAGTGCCAATTGGGCATCGTTTAAATGCCACGGCCTACCTGAGCATTGTTTCTGACCATGTCCATCCCTTTATGACCACCATGTACCCATCCTCTGATGGCTACTTCCAGCAGGATAATGCACCATGTCACAAAGCTCGAATCATTTCAAATTGGTTTCTTGAACATGACAATGAGTTCACTGTACTAAAATGGCCCCCACAGTCACCAGATCTCAACCCAATAGAGCATCTTTGGGATGTGGTGGAACGGGAGCTTCGTGCCCTGGATGTGCATCCCACAAATCTCCATCAACTGCAAGATGCTATCCTATCAATATGGGTCAACATTTCTAAAGAATGCTTTCAGCACCTTGTTGAATCAATGCCACGTAGAATTAAAGCAGTTCTGAAGGCAAAAGGGGGTCAAACACAGTATTAGTATGGTGTTCCTAATAATCCTTTAGGTGAGTGTATACAGTATATGTGTGTGTGTGTGTGTACAGGTAGTAACTGATTACATGTAGGCCTAATCTGGATTCCAAAACTGAGTACTCATGATTGGATTATATTACATTTTAAAATGCAATTACAGTTACTGTTTATGTAATACATGATTACATATTGCTTAAAATGGCAGTAATTTATAAATTTTTTGATTCTCCTTTTTTTCACTTTTAAAGTTTCCTTAAAAACTTTAGATGTCTTGTAAATAATTTTGCGATCCATGCTTCTGAATTCGGGGAAAGCACACCTTTCCATCAATTACACCATGTAGTAAACAAATAATAGACCATGTAGTAAACAAATAATTATGTAAGTTACTAAACACTGGCTTCATCATATCCTGTGATCTTCAGTAATTGTTTCTGAAAAATGCGTCACACCTGGAAGACTTTGAGTGTGTAACGTCATTGTTGTTTTTGTCAACCAAACCCTTAAAAATTTAATATTTACTCGAAATATTTCTTAGGAAGTTGATAGTTCAATAATTTACCAACATATTTGCATATTCACAGTTCTCTAGTTTAAGTGTTCAAGCATTTTATTTTGATTGTTTTTGTTTAAAGATATATATATATATATATATATATTAAATTCACATTTTTATGACTGAATTATTTATTTCCTTCCTTTACTTTTTATTATTATTATTATTTTTATCATCAATAAATCTAAATTTCTGAAATCTAAAGTAGTCAAAATACATTACTTAAACAAGTAACAGATTACTTTTCATCATGTGATCAGTAAAAGACTGCAGGATGGAAGGATGGATGGCATCAGTTAGGGTTAAAAGACCTTGCCAAACAATCAATTACTTCTACTTTACTTTAAATCCAAACGGCAACTTTATTTTGGCCAGGCAGTGTGTTTGCAATTCTGAGAAACAGAGCACACGTTCAGTCTTGACCAATAACAGCCTCTTTCAGTGTACTGTAACTGCTCTAAAAGAGCTTGAAAGGTGTCCATAGAGCCAGCGCGACTGAATCAGGAGCATTTGTGTGATTTTCCTGGAAGAAGTGAATGATTCTTCACAGAACAGGACACGAGAGCACATTAGGTTCACACATGATTAGTCTTTATTACATGTGAAAAAATGAGACATGACTCAATGCAAAAAAAACTAACAAAAAACTACTTCAGGAAAAAGTCTTGATAAACAACACCCAATCAGGTTCATTCCTCCATGAAAATAAGGCAGGCGCTGGAAATTTGCGCTGGTTTTCAAATGGAATCAAAGCCTCGCACGTAAAGCACACGTCATGTCACATGATCTTCATATTGTGTGTCCAGAGAGCTGCAGGTGCTCACTGGGTCACAGACAGAGGGATGCTGGAGGACCCGGCTCCGCTGGGGGCCGCAGGGGACGAGACGCTGCCGGACTGAGGGACGGAGGTCGCTGCCGCCGCCGGCTCCGTCTTACTGATGTGAGTGATGAAGCGCAGACGGAGACGCATCGCCGGCCTCAGCGAGCAGATGATCCTCTCCACCTACAGACACAACACACACCTTCTGTCAGGAAAACACAGCGTCATCCCGTCGGCTAGGGGTGGGCCATTTGACCAAAATCTTATATCACGACACCGATATATATCACAATATAGTCATTTATTTTTCTTTTAAAAAGGTTTTTAATTATATTAAAATCTTTGATACCATAGAATCTTCATAATCCTTGTCACTAATGTCAATATCAAACTAATACAAGCATAAAAAGTGACAAAAAAAACTGAAGATAAATAAACAGTCAGTGATGAAATAAGGATGAGAAACTATATAGGACAAAAAACTACAATAAATAAGAAACGCTACATATTGTGTAAATTAAATCTATCCATCTATCTATGATAGATAATTAACACGTGTATTATGTATGGATTCTATACAAAAGTGATTGAGTCAAGAGCAGTGAGAGCTTTTCTAGCAATGTGCTATGATTAATAACAATGGCAGACAGAACAAATACTGGGCAGCTTCCTCTTTAAGACCGAAGTCCGGATCCAATATACTGTTACACATGTGTTTCTCTTTCAGCTCTTAAGACCTAAACCGCTGTTTATGAGGATACTTGCAAAGATGGGGATTCTGACACACATAAGTGTGTTTATATAATCGTTCAAAGCCAATAAAGCGGCAAATAAAATAAAATAAATAAAAGCGTGCTCCTCTCACACGGAAACAGAGACGGTGCATGCATATAGCTCTGTTGTTTGTGCTTCAACGGCTTAAAATCGGTTGTTTTAAAACTGCAATGCTTAAAAACACGTGTCCATGCTACAGATGTAGTCCCTCGTTTAGGACGAGCTGCTTGTCCTCCACCTGCTTCTGTCTCCCTTCATGCCCCGTGGTGGCGTGTAAAGATCGCAGTCATCCAAATGATGAAAAAGTATCATCGTAAACAATGTATTTTGAGACACCACGAAATAAACGATATAACTTGATATGAAACGATAGATATTTCGTCCATCTGATATATATCGTCATATCGCACCTACCATCGGCCTTTACACCACCCTGTCCACTATCCTTCACATTTCACTTCTCTTCATTTCCAACCATATTGGAGAGAAATGATCTGCCAGCCACGGGACTTTCACAGTGAATATAATAATACACTGAATTATGTTTAGCCGAGTCTTTGATCTGGAGAACTGCGGTCATCTGTGCTTCTGTACTGTTCAAAAGTCTGGGGATGCTTTTGAAAGAAGTCTCTTCTGCTCACGAGACTAAATTTATTTGACCCAAAAATACAGTAAAAGAGTAAAAATTGTGAAATATAACTAGAGTTTAAAATAGCTGTTTTCTATGTTAATATCTGTTAAACTGTAATTTATTTCTGTGATCTGCAGCTGTATTTTCAGCATCATTACTCCAGTCTTCAGTGTCACATGATCCTTCAGAAATCATTATAATATACTGATTTACTGCTCAACAAACATTTCTGATTATTATCAATGTTGAACACAGTTGTGCTGCTCAATGTTTTTTGTGGAAACCCTGATACATTTTATTTTTCAGGATTCAGAGATAGAAGCATTTATTTGATATAAATTATGAGTCATTTTTTAATTCCTTATTAAATAAAAAGATGAATTTCTTTCCAAAAAACAAAAAAACAACTTAATGTATATATATATTTTTTATCATTTATGATGTAGTTTCAGGCACTAGGGTCTGAGGAATAGTGTGGAGCTGCGGAGTTGTTATCTGCCATATTTGTAGTTTTTTTTAACACTTTGTGTTTGTAGTTCTGATTGAATCCCCACAGTGGGTTGTGGGTAATATTAGCTGTTAGTGTGTGCACAGGTCTGCAATTCGAATTTCCACTGGAAACACTAAACCATCCGCAAACCTTTTGGATACTCATTTCAACATACTATGATTTGGGACACACTAATTCTAATAAATACTAGTCAGGATGGACAGTATGTGAATTGGGATGCAGCATTAGTGTGGCTTCAGCACAGCAGCGTGCGACAGTCTTCTGCAGACTATCAGTAAACACAAGGAAGCTGGAATCGATCAGACAACAGCACAGCGGAGAATGAGCTTTATTTCCTGTGACTGCTGATATAAACGTGACCTTTCCTGTTCTTCCCTGAGGGAGAAGCCAACAAACAACGGCTTCAGAGGAGAGCCCGGCTCCTGCCGCTGCAGACTCGTCTGAGTAACAGACGCAAACCAGAGGCTCAGAAACACCCAATCATCTTCATGCTGCTCAGCTGCACTTTCTGGGTTTTTAAGATGACAAAAGTTTTAAGAGATAGACGTCAAAGACAAGCTTTACTGTCCACAGAACCGGAACATGAATTCCAGCACCACGCTTCAGTTTCAACAGTGAAAGAGAGCGATGCAAAAACTAGATTAACACTTAGTAATATCCAGTGACGCAAACTATTCAAGCTCGTCAAATTTCACTGAATCATTCACGTAATTCATAATACATATACAGTCATGGCCAAAAATATATCAGAAATACAGTATATTCTTTGGTTTTTCTCATCGTTATGGATGATTAAGGGAATTTGGGTTTGTTTTCCCTCCTATTTATATTTCTGTGAAACAGGAAGCCATGGCTGGATAATTTCCTGTTCATAATCACCCTGGAGTGCTCAAAATTGTGAATATGAATGGGAATATACTTCAGATAAATTTTACTCATAGTAATTTCTAAGGGTGCCAATAATTGTGTCCAATGTGTATATGAGAAAAACATTTATTTCATAATGATATTTCCCCCCATTTTAAATTCTTATTATCCAATGAAAGGTTAGATTTTTGTGAATTTTTAAAATAAAAGATCTAAAGGATTAACAAAGCAGGTTAATTTTCACAGCCTTCTATGATCATATTTACCAAGGGTGCCAATATTTTTGGCCTTGACTGTATGACCCTGGACCACAAAACCAGTCATAAGTATCAGTTTTTTTTTAAATTGAGATTAATACATCATCTGAATTCTGAATAAATAATCTCTCCATTGATGTATGGTTAGTTATGATAGGACAATATTTGTCTGAGATGCAACTATTTGAAAATCTGGAATCTGAGGGTGCAAAAAAATCTAAATTTTGAGAAAATCACCTTTAAAGTTGTTCAAATGTTCTTAGCAATGCATATTACTAATCAAAAATTAAGTTTAGATATATTTATGGTAGGAAATTTACAAAATGTCTTCATGGAACATGATCTTTACGTAATGTCCTAATGATTTTTTGGCATAAAAGCGCTATACAAATAAACTTGAATTGAATTGAATAAAATAAAAATGTCTAATTTTGATCCATACAATGTATTGTTGGCTATTGCTTCAGATATACCTGTGTTACTGATGACTGCTTTTGTGCTCCAGGGACACATTTAAGGAATATTAAGAGTGTGCATATTCAAAAATAAATATTATAAGATTACTACTACATTTACTATAATCCTTTTTCTTTTTATTATTCCCTTTAAATCCTTTATTTCTTTAAATAAATAAAAATAAAATAAAAGGACTAATCACAAGTTACACTATTTTAAGGTGACACTGTAAAAGTGTAATTAACACAAATAAGCATCGAGTAAAAATAATTAACTACATTTACTTACCACAGGGTTAGAGTTAGGATTATTTGCTTTTAATTATGCATAATTTACTGACATTAATATAGTAAGTACATGTGAATGTCATGTTACAATAAAGTGTTACCCATTACATTTGTGACCTGCTCCACCCTTAATGTTCAGGACATGCTTACGGCCATGAATACACAAGAGGATGTGTGTGTTACCTGGTCTTTGACGCTGTCCCCGGTGAACATGTATTTGATGTGGTACAGGAAGTCACAGATGGGGTCCATATAGGCCAGGTGTTTACTGTGCTGGTCCACAGCCTGAAGCATCTCATAAAACGCCACTCCAATCTGAGAGAGGAGGAAACGCACACCAGTCAGGATATATAGCACAACACAGATGACCATTCAACACATTCGGATTCACTAATACTACTTCATTATTAGTTACACAATTTGATGTTGGTCCAATCTGATCTAATCAGAGGGCAAATGACAATCATCCCATGAAGGTTTGACTCATGAATATTAATAGTCCCCTTCAGATCAGTTCACACTGGAATGATTGATTGACTTTTTGTACTTTCAGCAGGAAAAAACTGATTCATTTGGACATTCTCCTGCTGAGAAATGGCTGATGAAAGAGAAAGAAAAATTTGCGTGCTCAAGGGAAATTTTTCAGATCTGTCTTATATGACATTCAATATATCTCAGGACAGAAATAAGGTTGGAGGAAAATATTTTTTGGGGGGGGGATGTTCTGCAACATGTTAGCTGTATCTGTTTCAAGTTTTGTGGTGACAGCATAAAGTATCCAAAAGTTACAGCATTTTGGAACAAAAGAGCCCTGGACTCCCTGAAGCATTTTAAAAGCTGTTGTTTTCTGAGTGACATACTGAAAAATAATGACTCGTAACTCCAAAACCATAGCAAGGAGAGTCCAAAGGTAGGTATCGTTTGATAGAAATCTTTCTATATTTTAAACTTTACATTTGGACATTCTCATGCTGAGAAATAGATGATAAAATGGAATAAAAATGAGTGGTCAAGGAAAAATTCTCATATTCTTATTTGGCATTCAACATCTCGCAAAAGAAATAAGGTTTTTGGTGATGTTCCCCAACATGTGTGTTGTATGTTTATAATTTTGTGGTGATATCATGAAGTAATCAAAACTTACAGCATTTGGAACCAAGTGCTTCTCTTAGCCCTTTTACAGTTTTGAATTTGAAGTAATGCCTCACTCAAGTTTAGTCAAAGCCCCAAACTATTATGTTTGTTTTATTCTACTCTGCAGGCCTGGATTGGCTAATCGGGAGCACCGGGAGGATTCCCGAAATATGGATGCCCGTATTTAAGGCATCAAAGAAGCGTCCCGTATGAAAGCAATAACACAGTTTGTCCCGTATTCGCAGGCATACGCCATATGACCACCAGACCATATGAATATCAAATTCTCAATTGATAATTAATCATGCTTTTTGTGCAAATTATTGTTTCATCTGTGAACCTGTTTGAGGAAGGCTTTAAGACCAAGTGGAATCCTCTGGTGGCTGCTCCCGCTTCACAGCGAGCGGGACTCGTACTAACGCCAATTCCCTTCACCGTCTGCTATTTGATTTTGCCAAATCGATTTGGGCGAATGCAAACAACTTATGGATCATGAGCCCAACATTCAGCAAGGCAGGAAAACATGCAATCTACCTGAGGGAAGACGTCTTTCACGATTGTAATTTAATGCTGTTAAATAGAGGGGGAAAATAATTTTTTTTTTTACTTCTAGTCGTATTCTTAAACTTGGACCTCATCATACTGAAGTAGAAATCCAAGCACTAGAAGCAGCCCATGCTCTCTACGTTTTCTTTAATTGAAAAATATGCATTTTCATTCATTCATAGGCTACATGGTGGCAATAATAGCCTATTTTAGTTCAAAAATGTAAATGCCATTGTTTAAAAACATATTATTGACTGACGTTTCAATAATATTAAAACTGCAGGCAGACATTGGTACAGTACAAATATTTTGTTGGCGATATGCGAGCAAAAAATAGATAAAAAAATGGATAGTGAAAAGTGAAAAGGCCAGTATAAAAAAAAAGCAAAGCTGTAGAAAAATACAAAGAATTACAAGGCTGTAGAGAACAGTACACTGCTGCAGACTTATATACTGAGGTTTTAATTTCATTATTTTAATATAGTCAGTCGTGAACTAAAGTGGGCCGGTCTAAGGCATGAAACTTCAGGGCTGAAAATGAGTCCCACTCCGGCTCTGCTACTCTGTGAGAGCTTTCAAAAGATCAAAGTGGCTACATACATTGTAAAGCTCAGACTATAAGCTTTCAAATATCCATTTTTTTGTTGCTCAAGGCAGTGTTTTGAAAACTACGTTTAGTAATATTTTTGCGGAGGCAGGGAAGTACACTCCGGGACTGCTCAGCACTCGTTAAGAGTTTATCAAAATTTCTAATTTTCAAAATTTGAGTTTCTAAGGTTTAAAATGATACCTATTTTGTGTTATTCTATTCAGTGGTTGCTTAGTAATTTGATTATGAATGTCATTATGACCTGTGCTGGCAAAAAGAGTCGCAAAAAAAAAAAAAAAAAAAAGTGAAAAATGTCGATTTTGGTCGAATTTCAGGTTTTCACAAACCCTCGTCTAGTGATCCCAATGCTCCAAATAGTAAATAAAACATCTAAAACGATCTTTATTTGTCCGTTTTCTGAGAACAGTACCCTTTTCTCTGCTTGCTTCTCGCACGATCCTGATAAATATACACAAACTGTATACACACAATTACAGCATTTAAGTAAGTAGGCTATTCATGCAAACATAATCAGTTATGTCTTAAATGAGCGTTTGGGGAACTGTTCGGAAAAACATTTGATGTGTAACATTATATACAGGTACATCTCAAAAAATTTGAATATCGTTAAAAAGGTCAATTTTTTTGTCACTCATTTCAGAAATTAAAACCCATATTATATAGATTCATCCCATATTTTATATAGATTCATTACACAGAGTGAAATATTTCAAGCCTTTATTTCTTGAAATTTTGATGATTATGGCTTACAGATAATGAAAATCCAAATTTCAGTGTCTCAGAATATTTGAATATTACATAAGATCAATAAAAAAGGATATTTTAAACAGAAATGTCAGGCTTCTGAAAAGTATGTTCATTTCTATGCACTCAATACTTGGTAGGCCCTCCTTTTGCTTTAATTACTGCATCAGTGTGGCGTGGCATGGAGGTGATCAGCCTGTGGCACTGCTCAGGTGTAATGGAAACCCAGGTTGCTTTGATAGCGGCCTTCAGCTCATCTGCATTGTTGGGTCTGGTGTCTCTCATCTTCCTCTTGACAATACCCCATAGATTCTCTCTGGGGTTCAGGTCAGGTGAGTTTGCTGGCCAATCAAACACAGTAACACCACGGTCATTGAACCAGCTTTTGGTACCTTTGGCAGTGTGGGCAGGTGCCAAGTCCTGCTGGAAAATGAAATCAGCATCCCCATAAAGCTTGTCAGCAGAAGGAAGCATGAAGTGCTCTAAAATCTCCTGGTAGATGGCTGCGTTGACTGTGGACTTCAGAAAACACAGTGGACCAACACCAGCAGATGACATGGCAGCCCAAATCATCACTGACTGTGGAAACTTCACACTGGACTTCAAGCAACATGGATTCTGTGCCTCTCCTCTCTTCCTCCAGACTCTGGGACCTTGATTTTCAAATGAAATGCAAAATTTACTTTCATCTGAAAAGAGGACTTTGGAGCACTGAGCAACAGTCCAGTTCTTTTCCTCCACAGCCCAGATAAGACACTTCTGATGTTGTCTCTGGTTCAGAAGTGGCTTGGTAGCTCTTTTCCTGAAGATGTCTGAGCGTGGAGACTCTTGATGCACTGACTCCAGCTTCAGTCCACTCCTGGTGAAGCTCTCCCAAGTGTTTGAATCAGCTTTGCTTGACAGTATTCTCAAGCTTGCGGTCATCCCTGTTGCTTGTGCACCCTTTCCTACCCAATTTCTTCCTTCCAGTCAACTTTGCATTTAATATGCTTTGATACAGCACTCTGTGAACAGCCACAGCTTTCAGTAATAACCCTCTGTGACTTACCCTCTTTGTGGAGGGCGTCAATGTTCATCTTCTGGATCATTGCCAAGTCAGCAGTCTTCTCCATTATTGTGGTTTCAAAGAACAAGAGATACCCAGAATTTATACTGTAGAGATGGTCATTAATTGAAACTCAAATGTAAATATTCTAATATTTTGAGATACTAATTTTTGACTTTCATGAGCTGTAAGCTCTAATCACCAAAATTAAAACAAAAAAAACTTTTGAAATGTTTTACTTTACATGTAATGAATCTAAAATATATGAAAGTTTCACTTTTTGAAACTTTTTCACGATATTAAATTTTTTTGAGATGTACCTGTAGACGGTTTCAACAGCAACAACATAAACAAACATTATTGTGCATGCACGCTTTTGTGGTCTAACTTCCGGTAGACTTCTGCAAAGAATCACTAACAACAGCAAAGTCCCTCTAGAGTACATTATTTCTACTTGGCTGTCTTCGTCGACTTCAAAAGTGTGTAGCTCAGTAATTTTTTGTCTGATTCCAGCAAATCATACATAATTTTGAAGGTGAATGTGAAAATAAATAACTAATTTTTGAGAATTTGCTCATTGTGATTCATTTGCCAGCACAGGTCAAAGTTTTTTAGTGGGGTAGGGTTTAACGGGTTAAGTCACATTTTAAGCGACACAATATTATCCGTTTTTGTCCATTTCAGACAAAAAAATAAATCCAAACAAAGCCACAGCAGAACCATTGCATGTGTCTGAGCAACACACTGGTGTTTTGTTACTAAACTAATTTAAGCAAATCAGTTGAGTGAATGATTCAATGACACACTCATAAAGACAGTCACTTTCTTTGCTCCTAAATGAATCATCATTGGTTAAATTAATGATTCAATGACTCATTCACTGAGAATGCGACTTGTCGCCACCTATTGGCGGTTTTGGTTTCTAAAATGTAAAACATATTTTTCCCACGCGTTTATACTTCTGTATTCAATTTTTGTTGTTGTTGAATATTAAACTCATAGCATTACTTATGTAACTAGCTATATCATCACCTTATGTATTTGTAATTTGCAATTCACGGCATATTTGAGCAGCATAAACAGTTGGTGTAAATACATCTAAGTGTAAATACATCTTTGTCAACATCGCACACCCTTATTTCTTACCCTCAACTACAGCTCAAATGCTATATATTTCGGGTTGTTCCAGTCAATGCACATATGCAGTGTAGATTGAAGGCTGAGAGCAAGACAAAAAGACTAGCTTTTGACTTTTCTGATTGGCAGGATGAAATAGTTTACTAGATGCTCATTCATAGTAATACAGTGGTCCATCTCAGCTATAGAGCAGGGCTGGGTAAATCTCAATCGATTCTCATTTTTACGGAAGGATATCGATTCTTAAATCCCAAGAATCTATTATTTATCTATTATAATCTGTTTTCAGTTAATGGACGGAACATTGAAGGGCACCTGCCATCCAACATATCGCATTAAGCATTGCGCTTTGGTACTTTTAATATGAAACAAAGTCTCATATTTCAAATTCTGTCCATTGTATTGCAGTATTCAAACAATAAATGCTGTTTTGGTGCTGTTTAATGTGGAGTGACAGATCGCTGGAGAGCCTCAGTTCAGGGCCAGTCGTGGCCTAATGGATAGAGAGTTGGACTTGTAACCTGAAGGTCATGGGTTCGAGTCTCAGGTCCGGCAGGGATTGTAGGTGGGGGGAGTGAATAACCAACACTCTCTCCTCCCTCAATACCACGACTGAGGTGAGACCCCGAACCCCCAACTGCTCCCCGGGCGCCGCACCATTGGCTGCCCACTGCTCCGGGTGTATGTTCATTAAATGCAGAGCACAAATTCACCATACTTGACTACACACCACTTCCCTTCCTTCCCCCCTTCAACAGACACGTAGCGCACGTGAACTGATCATCTCCTCCACATTAATACCAGTTTCAGCACAAAATAAACATGATTAAACATCCGAAGGTAAGTTAAAAGAAAGAGTACAACTTTACAATCCGTATACTGTCTCATGTAATCTAACGTTAATATAACATTACGTGACATTGTTTACAAGACTTCACATTTACCTCAGAAAAACATTTTCGGTGACCATAAACTCATTAGTCAGATAGAAAAATTAATTGTACAGAGGGTAATTTTGCTAAATATATGCACCATATAACATATTCATTATCAATTTCACTGTTCCTCAATGTTTCATTTATGTTTGAATAAATCCATCAAGTTTTTATGACAGCCACCATTATGTTCATATTTACAAAAAACTAATTGAAGTAGAAATATTATGTAATTGTAACTATTATTTTAAAAACTTCATTAAGGGTAATTTTAACAAATAGGTCAATTTTAACCTTCAATATTATAGTAATGTAGTACCAACTGACTCGTGTTTTGATATTGAATCGAAAGCTTGTGAACGAGAATTGAACCAAATCGTGAAATTTGTGTCCAAACCCAGCCCTACTATACAGTCTCTGATATTAATCACATTGGTAACTGCTACAGTAAGAGTGGTAGAGGAGCGTAAGCAGAGCAATATTCATGGGTCTGGGTCTTCACTGGAGTAATGTTCAGAAACCCCTGTTCATTTTTGATAGTGGCATGTTTGATCAGGATGGTGTAAGTGCTGGCAGCTCAACTGGATGCATTACGACATTCTGCACTGGTGAAACTGGCAACAGATCTGATCCAGACCTGT
This sequence comes from Barbus barbus, assembly GCF_936440315.1. Lineage (NCBI taxonomy): Eukaryota > Metazoa > Chordata > Actinopteri > Cypriniformes > Cyprinidae > Barbus > Barbus barbus. Next base: position 2,662,969 of record NC_136742.1, read on the forward strand.
TTACCAAAGCAGAGTGTTTAGTGATGGAGAGAGAGCATAAGAAGCTTGAGGGTTTCTGGGTAAAAGTGCAGTGGTCTGGGTCAGTGTGTAAAGAGCACTTTCATTAGCTGCACTGCTTCAATCAGCCCCAGAGGAGCTCAGCATGAACTACTCGCCTCGGCTGAAGCGCTCTCTAAATGTGTGTGAGAGCTGCTTCTTCGTCTGCACACGTGTTCAGAGGCTTGCGTCTAATCAAGTCAGCTTCCTCTCTCATGAGGCTCTACTTTGAAGAGTCAAGGAGAGTGACTGTGAAATGGGCAGGTGTGTGTGTGTGTGTGGCTTTACCTCCAACATGCATCTGGTCCTCTCCTGCTGGAAGCGCTGCAGAAATGGCCCCACCAGATGATACACATACAGCAGCTGGAACTCGGTCTTCACGATGGGCTTCAGCACCTCCGAGAGGAACCTGACACACACACACACACACACATCACGTGAAAACCATGGTAAAATCTCTGCAACACCAAAATGAAGACACCGATGATCAATCAATAATCACAAACTGTATTCAGACTACACGATACTAACTGCAGGCCATTTCTGGAGGAAGAAATTAGGGCTGTGCAATTAATCGAAATACAGTTTAGATTTTGACCTCCATCGATTATGACAATAGAGTAATCGAGATAAAATTATTATTGCACCTCCCTTCCACCATAAAGACCAATTTCACGTGCAAATCAGTAAAATCATCTTCAGTGACTTGCAAAATGGGACGTGCCTGATTTATTAAAATTAATTAGATTCATTCATGTTTTTAAAATCGGGACAGAGAACGGCGCTGTTCCTTGGGAGGATTTCTATAAATGCGCTCAGACTCTGAATACAACACGGACATGTAACTTTATCTTTCCACTCAAGCTGCGCGCCTAAAAACTCAAATATATGCAAAAATGTGTCAAAATGCAGTGCTTAGTGATTATTGGCGTAAACCCTCATCGGTTATGTAATAAATGTAAACAGTTGAGAATAAAGACAGTAAATTGGATCTGTTCGGCTCTTAAAGTGACAGCGGGCTAATGTTCCTGCTGTTGACTGTGGGCTTAATATTAATCAAACAACAAAAAGACAAAGAAAAAAATTAGTCTTGCATAAAAAAAAACAACAACCTTAAAGCACAGTTTGTTTCTTTAGTATCTTTTTTTACTCTATTGTATTTATCCTTAGCTTTTTATTATTTTCAACAATTCTGAAGACTGTTTTACTAATATTATTATTTACCCTAGTATTCTTCTGTGGTGTTGAGAAATGTGACATTTCGCTGGTCTCTAAAATGTAGATGTCATGGCAACCTTATTTACAGAAATTATATATTTGATTTATATCGCTATCTTTGAATAAATCATTCATATAAAGTTTTGGTCATCTGGCCCACTCATAATCGTGTTAAATAACCGTGATTACAATTTAATCGTGATTATGATATAATCGAGCAGCCCTAGAAGAAATGTAGCAATTCCTGCATGAATGGAGAATGAATCTCTAGCGGTTTAGTACTACAGCTCTGAATCCGCGTCACAATGAGTGTGTGTAATAAACAACACACCTTAGCGGTTATAAATTCACTGGGAACCACAGCTTCACGGGCTCATTGCTTTTATAAAACGGTTACAGCAAATAACTGTAATGATATTAATATAAACATTCTTCCACCAAACAATGTAGTTCCTCAGAAACAGTTGTGGTTGGAACCTATGGTGTGGTTTCCAAGCAACACACAAAGTAAACAAAGGTGTATGTTTGTTAAATAATTTACAACGGCTTCGAACGTGGCTCAACCAATCAGAATCAAAGACTATCCGTTTTATAATGAAGATCTGTTCACAGCGGATGAAATCCTCATGACTCGTGGCATCATGATCGATCTGCCCTGAGCTCAACCAATCATTAAACCCGTTTTCATGACATTTTTGAACTCATGGACTAGAAACCCAGTGACCTTCAGTTATTGATCACGTCAGGATCGGAGCTTCATGAGTCTGCTCTCAGCGCAGCTTCACTCTCCTAAACGCTGTCTCTGTGAATGCTCAACACTGGAACTCAAATGAGTGAATGACAGCGTTCAGCAGATTGTGTTGAAGCGCCTCACGTTCACATAAGCTGTGAAGAGACGCAGGCGGGCAGAGGTTTGGGCGTTTCATCAGTCGTGTGCTGATATTCTCGTGTCGCTGCAGACGGAGTGTGTCAGACGCTCACAGCCTGTCACCGAGTGCTGAAGCGCGCATGGCCACGATCCCAGACGTCACAGTGCTGTCAGCAGACACATCAAAACAAACAGAGCATGTGACTGCAGCACGAGGCCTGACGCCTCACAGCACACGCACACAAACACCACACACCACAATCAGGGCCCTATGAAATCAGTTTTATTCTTTACCAAATTCTGTTTTTTCAGTTTAAATTTTTCTGGACTCCTTTTTTTAATGGTTGAATGAAATTTTATTAATCAAAAGCATGTCTAATTAATTAAATTCTTGAAACTTATACAATTAAACATCAATTTATTACAAGTTTAACAAAAATTACATGTTTAGGGCTCTATGAAATATTCTATTTTTTCTCACCTCATGTTTTATTGTTATCAAATTCTTGGTTTTAGCATGTCTAATTATTTGAATGCATCAAAACAACTTATTTATTCTTAATAATAGCCTTGTGATTTTTTCTTTCATGCTACATGAATTTATCTTTTAATTAATGAAAATTAAACTTTTAATTTTTTTGGTAAACAAAGAGGATTTATTATTCAAATTAAAACATGGAAGAAATACAGCGTAATTATTCCTTAAAAAATTAAGTGGTAATAATTTTAGTAGTAGTAATACTACATACAGTCTTCTGAACATTAGTAATGTATTTCTTGCACAATGTCAAATGCACAATGTTTTATTTTTGAGGGGTTGCCGTAAATACCTTTAATTTTCTGTATGTATATGATGAGACGCTAACTGTTAGTTTTACTCATGAAGCAGAGCAGTTCTGGAGATGTTCTTCATGGGTTTAGTGAGAAGGCAGACGCTGAAATCACCACGAGCGTCACGTGCTTCAGTGTGTGTGTAGTAAACGAAACACAGAGACACGCAGAACATGCAGGATTCATGTTTAAATAGTATTTTTGCGGCTTAATATTTACAGATACTAGTCCATATCTCGATTTGATTTAGGTATAATGACCTACTTTTGATCAGTTCATCCAAACTTTGACAGATTCCCTGTTAAACAATAAACTCCATTTTTATGACTGGATTCCACGATTCTATCCGCATTGTGCAGAAATCATAGGGCCCTACACAACACACACACGACCGTTCAGAAGGTTGGACACTGTATGACTGGTTTGTTTTTTGAAAGAAATTAATACTTTTATTCAGTGAGGATGCATTGAATTGATCAGAAGTGACAGTAAATGCATTTCTAATGTCAGGAAAGATTTCTATTTCAAATAAATGCTGTTGTTTTGAACTTTCTATTAATCTGTCAATCCTGAAAAATAAAATGTATCACAGTTTCCATAAAAAAAATATTGTGCAGCACAACTGTGTTCAACATTGATAATAATCAGATGTTTGTTGATCAGTAAATCAGTATATTATTATGATTTCTGAAGATCATGTGACACTGAAGACTGGAGAAATGATGCTGAAAATACAGCTGCAGATCACAGAAATAAAATATATTTTACAATATATTTACATAGAAAACAGTTATATTATACGGTAAAAGATTTCACAAAATTATTATTTTTACTGTATTTTGATCAAATAAATGAAGCCTCGGTGAACAGAAGAGATTTTTTTTTCAGAAACTTCATCCCGACCTCAAACAACTGAGTAAATGACATGAATTACCTTTAAAACCAACAGAAAATCAAAATTGACCTTTTATTTACTTTTATAATGCACAGCTCCTACTGTGATTGACTAAACAGCATGCTATTATGTTAAAAAAAATCTGTCTTTATAATCATGTATTAAAACCTGCTCTGCGACTGAAACAACTTTTCAGATGATGTTACGAAATCCACTTTTTCAAATCATCCTGTCCATCCATCAAGCTTCACTGTGCTACAAAACTGACCATCATTTAAAAACTTAACCTATTACTAAAGTAAAATGCATTGTGAACAACTAATGAAGAGTCATGCACAGGCGGCATTCTGTCATAGCTGATAAACACAGATGAATAACAGATTCAATCTGAGCGCGCTGATGCCGTCTCTAGATGTGTTGTGTTGGGATGAAGAGCAGGTCGAGGCAGCAGGTGAACTGATCTCAACTCATCACTGACTCATCCTCTCACATATACACACACACACACACACACACATGCACACGCACGCGCACACACACACACAGCTCACAACTACTCACAACTGACTCACTCACTCAACCACAACATTTATCCATTTATCAGAGTATCTTCGGGGGTTTTACAATCAAAGTTTAGGCTTTTTAAGATCTGCATTAATAAAATTATTACTGTTTGTCCATTCAGAACAAACCCATACAATCTCAGATTATTTCACTTGATTAAACAGGCTGTGGCACAAATTCAATGAGGACATATGAGACTTCACAGCAAAGCAGGGTAACTGCAAGTGCATATTCAATATACACTGAAATTGGATTATGTACCAATATATCGTTACATACAAAATATGGTTCAAGCAATATCAGATTTTGCTGATACAATAATAAAGCATTTAAAGGGTTAGTTCACCCAAAAATGAAAATTCTGTCATTAATTACTCAGCCTCATGTCTTTCCAAACCCGTAAGACCTTCGTTCATCTTCGGAACACAAATTAAGATATTTTTGATGAAATCCGAGAGCTCTCTGATCCCCCATAGACAACAATGATCCTAACTCGATTTAGGCTCAGAAAGGTACCAAGAACGTCCACAAAATAGTCCATGTGTCATCACTGATTCAATCATAATTTTATGAAGCTACTGAATACTTTTTTGCATGATCTGCTGAATACTTTCAATGAGCCGTTTTAGGAAGGAGTCAATGAGTCTTAACTTATATAAAGAATCTCTTTGGGTTTGAGACTTTAGTCTTTGCAACTTTACTGATCTTATATATGCACAAACAGCTTGTAACACTAAAGACAAAGGACAACTTGAAATCGCATAATATGACCCCTTTAAAATGAATTCAAGGCTTTTTAAGGACCCGCAGGGAGCCGGGGTTTTGGTTCGGATTATTAATGTCTGTGCTACCTAACTTTAACAATGAAAATAACGCACAATACAGTTTAATGGATGGTAATAACCGTTTACGGCCAGTAATGTCTCTCTGGCGCACCGGCAGGTGTGGTGAACTGTTCAGTGTGCAGGGTGTTTTTAAGGTGGTCTGATGTCTTACTTGGGTATGAGGGAGAGCTGTCCAATGCTGGAGTGGTGCCAGACGGCGTGGGCCAGTGCCAGAATGTAGCTGCAGTGCATCTCTGAGTATGAGCGGTGACAGGCCGTGAAGTCCAGAAGCTGGAACGGGTAACCGACCCACTCCGTCTCCGAACTCAGGACAGGACTGCTGATCACACTCACGATACGGTCATGAAGCACGATCCAGTATGGCTCCTGACAGAGAGACCGAATGCAAGAGAAAATTACTTTACCTTGAACAAAGATGCTGAGTTCAAATCATGTATTAATTATGGTTCCCAAAACAGTGACTACAAACACCTCAGAGTTCAAATCCCATCAGGGATCGTACATGAAGCAGGGTTTTATAGTTAACTAAAAGTAAAGTGGTTAAAAAATATATAACTTGAAAAAAAGTAATATGAATGAACTACAAGTACTTACTATATGGTTAGGCTTAGCGTTACTTGCATGTAATTGTGCATAATTAATTATTATAATACATGTAACAAGGATACATTAAAATAAAGTGTTACCCAAAATTGTAAAAAAAAAAAAAAAGAAGAAAAAATACAAAAATTAACTAATTTAAATTATTAATAAAAACTCAAACTGTATTTCAGTGATACTAAAATCACATTGCTACAAACTTGACAATTACGGTCTCAAATGCTGAATGTAACCCTAGCAGTCGAATGAGCATCATCAAGCACTAGTCCTCACTACTGTACGAGAGAAAGAGTACATAAATGAATGAAGATGGTGTGCGTACAGGCAGGGCCGTGATGACCAGTCCAATAGCGTTCATCCACGCTGTGATGTTCTCCCGAGGAACCAGCGGCTGACTGCAAAACACACATTCATTATTCAACACTCAGCGCTCACATGACTGTAACGTGAATAAGTATGTCTGTGCATCTCCTGACACAGCTCTCACAGGCATGAACTCTGACCTCTTGAGCACGACATTGAGCAGAGCATTGCCCACGTCCTTCCCCGGCACGGCCAGAGCCATCAGCTCCACACAGGTGACGTGCAGCGCGTGAGCGGCCGGGTTTGGAAACTCATTAAACCGCCAGTCACAGTTGGGGAACGGCCCTGGAGATTTACCTGCCATGGGTAGCACCGGTTAAGGAAGCGTTTCTTGTTCTCTTGCCATATTCAACATAAGACATCCACTGAGTGAATTATATTCCTTCTTAGAGAAAAATAGTATTTGTGAGGAATTCCAGTCAGGATTTAGACCGCATCATAGTACTGAGACTGCTCTCATTAGAGTTACAAATGACCTGCTTCTATCATCTGATCGTGGTTGTATCTCTCTATTAGTGCTACTGGATCTTAGCGCTGCGTTCGACACTATCGACCACAACATTCTTTTAAATAGACTAGAACACTTTGTTGGCATTAGTGGAAGTGCCTTAGTATGGTTCAAATCGTACTTATCTGACCGCCATCAGCTCGTAGCAGTGAATGAAGAGGTATCATATCGATCACAATTGCAGTATGGAGTACAAGGCTCAGTTCTAGGGCCGTTACTTTTCACGCTTTACATGTTACCCTTGGGAGATATTATCAGGAGACATGGTGTTACTTTTTACTGTTATGCTGATGATACTCAGCTCTATATTTCTTCGCGGCCCGGTTTCAAACACACCAAATTGAGAAACTAACGGAATGCATAGTCGGTATAAAAAAAACTGGATGACGAGTAACTTCTTACTGCTAAATTCTGAAAAAACAGAAGTGTTAATTATCGGACCTAAAAACCCCACATGTAATAACCTAGAACATTATCTAACACTTGACGGCTGCTCTGTCGATTCTTCTTCATCAGTTAGGAACCTAGGTGTGCTGTTTGATAGCAATCTTTCATTTGAAAGCTATGTTTCTAGCATCTGTAAAACTGCGTTTTTCCATCTCAAAAACATATCTAAATTGCGACCTATGCTCTCAACGTCAAATGCAGAAATGCTAATTCATGCGTTTATGACCTCAAGGTTAGACTATTGTAATGCTTTATTGGGTGGTTGTTCTGCACGCTTGATCAACAAACTACAGCTGGTCCAAAATGCTGCAGCTAGAGTCCTTACTAGAACCAGGAAGTGTGACCATATTAGCCCGGTTCTGTCAACACTGCATTGGCTCCCTATCAAACATCGTATAGATTTTAAAATCGTTAACTACTTATAAAGCCCTGAATGGCTTAGCTCCTCGGTACCTGAGCGATAATACCGTTTGATAATACCTAGAATATCAAAATCAACTGCGGACGGCAGATCCTTTTTCTATTTAGCGCCCAAACTCTGGAACAATCTACCTAACGCTGTTCGGGAGGCAGACACACTCTGTCAGTTTAAATCTAGATTAAAGAAATTTCTTTAACCTGGCTTACACATAACACACTAATACACTTCTATTATTCATATCCATTAAAGGATTGTTAGGCTGCATTAATTAGATCAACCGGAAACGGGAACACTCCCCATAACACACGATGTACTCGTTACATCGTAAGAAGAATGGAATCTATGCTAATATTTGTCTGTTTCTTTCTTATTCTGTTTCTCAGTCCATGTTCAGATCAGATGGTGGATCGGCGCTGGGAGATGATGTCTCCCTGATCATCGACGAGGCCGAGACACCTGGATGAGCCCCGGGGACATATCCCCAGTGAAGACCTCCACTTAAATACAATAAAACTAAAAAGCAAAGAAAATAACTAAAAATATAATAAAATACCGAACTACATAATACTATTATTGTTAGAAATTGCAACAATATAAAATAGAAATAAATGCATTTATACATACTTTTTTTAATTAAAACAATAAGTAAACAATAAATAAACAATAATCTCCTGGTCAGAGGAGAACTGGTCCCCCGACTGATCCTGGTTTCTCCCAAGGTTTTCTTTCTCCATTCTATCACAGAGGGAGTTTTGGTTCCTTGCCGCTGTCTCCTCTGGCTTGCTCAGTTGGGGACACATAATTTCTAGTGATTATCGTCAATTTGATTTCACAGATACTATTTAAACTAAACTGATCTAGACAATGACATCTCTGAACTCAATAATGAAATGCCTTTAACTGAAAATTGAGTGTTTAATCTTATTTTTATACATTACTGACACTCTATCCTCCAATTTGATACTGTTAAGTGCTTTGACACAATCTGTATTGTTAAAAGCGCTATATAAATAAAGGTGACTTGACTTGACTTAATATTAAGGGTCGCCTTAATTTCTTTGTTTTCAGACATCAAACCACAGAGGGTTTATTTTGGCACAGAGATCATAAGCTGCTCATGTGTAAAAGAACAGTGCCATGAATAGTCATTTCACTATGAATACGCTCTCTCTCTCTCTCTCTCTCATATATATATATATAATTAAATCGCCCCCTTTGTGATTGTGTTCTCATAATCATACATTGTTAAAATCTATAAACAGATGTTTTGTTTCATATACTTGGCAATGCATAATTTGCTTTTTGATCGTTTAAAAGGGTCATGAAATTTCCTTGATCTTTTGACATATAAGAGGTCATTGTACTATAAAATAATCCTGTAAGTTTCAAAACTCAAAACTTTCTTGTTAGTCTAAAAACAGCTTATATTGAAGGCAGTCTGCCAAAACCACAGCTTGAGGAATATTCTACTCTATGATTTAATAGTGTGCATAAGCACCGCCTCGGCAGATCATCAACGCCTGATTCTACATCACTGCCTGTTTAGCCCCGCCCACTGGTTCTACATCACTGCCTGTTTAGCCCCGCCCACTGGTTCTACATCACTGCCTGTTTATTTATTTTACAATTAACAAAAGAAAAAAAGGCCTCTAACACTAGCTTGCTCTATTCTCTTTCTATTCTATCCGTTTTCTTTTTATTATATAATAATAAAAAAACCTTGCTACGTGTACTGCGTTAAGCTAACACTTGTTACAGCACTTGCATATCATTGCTCTTTTGTTGATTTTGATAGCTTCCATTGTCCTCATTTGTAAGTCGCTTTATATAAAAGCGTCTACTAAATGACAATGTAAATTATGATTTTTTTTAATGTAAAAATCTTGATAACATAAGTGGACCTCAGAGAACAGTACAAAATGAAGGCAGTTCATGACCCCTTTAAGGCCATTCTGTGATCCTCATGCAGTCACCATGCCCTAATGCAGTGGTTCTCAACCTTTTTTGGGCCAGCTTTCCCCGACCCATTATCCAGGTTGCTCACCGCCCCCCATCAAATAAAACGTAGTCTAATTGCCCTCACTGAATATTAAATTTGATAATTATTATTTTGTGTTTATAATGAGGACTGTTATTATATTTACAGTACAATTCAAATGTATGAGGTCATTATGATTTTTAAGAAATTACTTTAATTCAAGGATGCATTGAATTGATCAAAAAAGACAGTGAAGTACCTTTTTTCAGTAAATGATTTTAAAATAAGTGTAATAACATTCATTTACAGCATAACATTTTCAGTTTTTAAGCATGGTGGTGATTTTCGTTGCTACAGCTTCAGTGTTGCTGAGATTCTGATATATCTTGTTGCCCCAAATTTAAAAAGACTAAATAAAAATTTTATTAAGATATTTTAGTTTTTTCTTCCATTCCTGGAAATCTTGAACACTCTTTTTACTGCTGTGAAATGTTAGGATGTTTTTAATTAGCTTTCAGTGAAAAATAATCATATTTATTCCTTAGTTTTACAGGATACCCTGTTTTTTGAAAATATATTGTATTCCCTTTTTTTTCTGACATAGTGGACAACATGGTTATTTTGGTGGTAAATACCACATTTCAGGGCTCCAGACTGCGACCAAATGTGCGACTAAATTTTGTGAGCGTTGCACTGGCGCGACCACTGCGTTGCTTAATTGATAAGCGCTGCTATTTCTGTTGCATATGAGAAACATCAAACGGCAAACGAAACGCAGCGTAGACCGTTTACCAGCTCGGATCAATAACTGAGAGCAACGCAAGCAAACTGGTTCGAGCTCAGAACAGGCTTACTTGGCAACCGTTGATCTTGCGACACTGTTTCAGCACAGTGCTGCGAGATCCAGTGAAAAGTGTTTGAATTCGCCACATAATGAAAAAGGTTGTTGCCAGATCTGGTGAGATGCATTCAAATTCTGCTATAAACAGATCAAACTGATGTATTCAACTAGAAGCAGTTACGATAACCATACCATGGTGTTGTGGCAGAAAGAGTCGAATGTTATTACATTATTCATGTCAGGGTTTGCCCATCCTTTTGAGAGAAATTTAAGCATTTTCAATGACTTTCAAGCATTTCACACAGCTGTTTCCAGCACTCTAATAAAATATATTTATACTATTTTAATAAAATATTTTATACTAAAATATACTTTGTGGTAAATCAAATTACCACTATAACCAGTATATGGCAGCAGAGGATCACTTATTGGCTCATTAGTCATTCATTTCCACTTTTTTGCTTTATATTTTGATATTATAAAATATTAAATCATCAATAAATCAAAGTTTGTCAAAGTTTTGCACTTTTCATGTGTATGAAGTAAGAAAAGTGCCTTGAAAAACAAACTTTTGATTAATTTGCGACTGAATCACACATTAAAGTAAAGAGCCCTTCTTTTATAATCACTGACGTTGTCGGTCAGTTCAGTATAATGTTATAAAAGAATAATGGTACATTTAATGAGGATAGAATATATATAATGCTTTCATATAAAAATTCTGATTTTGCACGTTACTGTTGTCAATAAAAGTAAATTTTTTATGCCAACTCCAGCTCAGTGCTTTACTGTAAAATGTGCATTTCTAAGAAATAATCATGTAATATTATTAGCAACTGCACTTGTTAATGCAAAACGCATTTTAAAATATATTCAAATAGAAAGCATTTTTTTTCAAATGGTACATTTACTGTTTTTACTGTATTTAAAAAAAAAATACAGCGCTACAGACAAGTTGACAAATAGATACAGAAAGTGCGCTTTGATGCATCCAGTGTAGAGACGTTAGGATGTGGCAGACCATTTTCTTTTGCAAGTTTCAGCTCATGCATTTTTGGTATAAACTCGTCTTAACCAAACACCCCCCCAATAACAGCTCAGCATCCCCTTTTAAAAATATTGCTTCCAGGGCCCCCAGATGCTCTCCGAACACCCCCTGGTGGTACCGCCCCTGTTGAGAAACACTACCCTAATGTGACAGCGCTGGCTGTGGTTGCTCAGTAAAGGATATTATCCACGAGCCGGCCGATGAGTTTGCAGTAGTACGTGTCATCGGGGATCCAGACGTTGTCATCTCGGGGGTTCATGCCACACTTCAGGTACGTCTCACTGAGACACCAGCCGGGCATGCGGTTGTCCTTGAGCGAGCTCATGATGGCGTGGACCAGCTTCCTCTTCAGGTTGGTGCGATCTCGCAGGTGTCTCTCGTAATAGTGCAGTGTGTTGTACAGGTACGTCACCGGACGATCTGCATGTAGACAGTTTTAGGATCACATTGAAAAAAAATCACATTTGATTATTTTAATATCTCCACTACCAGATAAGATTTTTTATGTTTTTTTAAACAAGTCTCTTCTGCTCACCAAGCCTGCATTTATTTGATCCAAAGCACAGCAAAAACAGTAACATTGTGAAATATTTTTACTATTTAAAATAGCTGCTTTCTATTTGAATATATTATAAAATGTCATTGATTGCTGTGATTTCAGTCTTTAGTGTCACATTATCCTTCAAAAATCATTCTAATATACTGATTTGCTGCAAAAAAAAAAAAAAGAGAGAGAGAGAGATCAGAAGAACAGCATTTATCTGAAACCGAAATCTTTTGTAACATTATAAATATATGTATCATCACTTTTGATCAATTTAATGCATCCTTCCTAAATAAAAGTATTAATTTCTAGAATTTCTTTCCCAAAAAAATTTATCAAAAATTACACCTACTCCAAGCTTTTGAATGGTGTAGTGTATATTGTTACAAAAGCTTTTTATTTCAGATAAATGCTGATCTATGGATCTTTCTATTCATCGAGGAATTCTGAAAAACATTTACTCAACTGTTTTAAATATTGATAATAATAATAAAAATGTTTGTTGAGTAAATCAGTATATTATTATGATTTCTGAAGATCATGTGACACTGAAGACTGGAGTAATGATGCTGAAAATACAGCTGCGCATCACAGAAATACATTACATTTTATAATATATTCTAATAGAAAGCAGTTATTTTAAATAGTAAAAATATTTCACAATATTACTGCTTTTGCTATATTTTGGATCAAATAAATGCAGGCTTGGTGAGCAGAAGAGATTTCTTTAAAAAACATTAAAAATCTTACCGTTCAAAAACATTTGACTGGTAGTGTAAATAATAAATAATTCATTGAAGCACTTTTAATTCCCTGAATGCAAACCATCATGACTCTCACCATGGAACTTGTAGAGGCCCCCCAGGTGATCGAGCAGCGTCTCCAGAGACTTGGACACAGGCAGCAGCTCCAGGAAGCGATGGATGACGATGTCAAACACCGGAAGGAAGCGCAGACACACGTTCCCAAAGTAGATGGGCAGGTACTGTAAGTGCAGCTGAATGGGAGGGTTGACCTGCTCTGCCAGACCTTCAAAGTACAGCTTCTCTGGATACTTCTGCACGGGACACAGAGAAGGAGCTCAGTGCTAACATAACCACTATCCCAGGATAGTATTCAGAGATTGATATAACAAGTCAAAACGCTGTAGTTTTGGAAAAACTCATTATCTGGACTAACCTTTAAAAAAAACATTGCTGCCTGATTTCAGCTGAACATTTATGTTAACATGTCATAGGTTATAACTTGCATGCATCTTAAAGGGACAGTTCACACCAGGGCTGTCCTCGACTAAAGATTTTTCTGCTCGACTAGAAGTCGCTCATTTGAAGCATTAGTCGACTAATCGCACGTTTATTAATAAATCATTTAAATCATAATAACGAGTCTTTAATTGCCTACACAGCCTAATAAGCGCAAACATAAAGCTTGCCACAGCACATCGCAGAAGCAATGATTATGAATGTGTCAGGGAAAAACAGTAAGGAGACTGCGTTAACATTTTAATAATTTATTGATAAACTAGTGCTTTCTTTGTTCTCGGTTTAAGAGATGAAGTCGGAGACACTGACTCGTCATCTGCGCAGTAGTGATGCGCCTGTATGCATGTTACGGATTACATAATCTGAGAAGATTTGTTTTCCATTTGAATTGGTTTATTTGACAGTAGAGATTTCGCTCTCTATAGATATATTTTATATGTCTGTAAGGCAAGTCTACACTTAGTGTTGCGCTCAAGTTCACAGAATGAGACGGCAGAAAGCACATCCTGATTGATTTCGTTATTTAACAAAAGCGCAATATTTTATTTTTATTCTGAGTGCACACAAACTTAATAATATAAACTAATAAAAGTTTGGTCGACCAAGCCTCTTCTGGTCGACTAACGGTTAGTTGACTATTAGGGGGCAGCCCTAGTCGTGGCCTAATGGTTAGAGAGTCGGACTCGTAATCCAAAGGTTGTGGGTTCGAGTCTCGGGCCGGCAGGGATTGTAGGTGGGGGGAGTGAATGTCCAGCGCTCTCTCCACCCTCAATACCACGACTGAGGTGCCCTTGAGCAAGACACCGAACCCCCAACTGCTCCCCGGGCGCCGCAGCATAAATGCTGTCCACTGCTCCGGGTGTGTGTTCACTGCTGAGTGTGTGTGTGTGTGTGTGTGTGTGTGTGTGTTCACTGCTGTGTGTGTGCACGTTGGATGGGTTAAATGAGTTCGCTCGATTGCTCACATTGTAGCAGGGCTCGCAAAATCGCTAGCCCGACGTTTTCCAGTCGTCCAAATATGGACAGATTTTTCATTTCTGGATGAACTATCCCTTTAAGACTTGAACAGTTTTGTATATTTCAATGTTGGCCCAGTAGAGAACAGTTGTACTGCATGTTAGAGAACAGCTGTTGAGGACTTTACCGAGTGCACTGATAAACATCAAGAACACGGCGCTCTTCTAAACACACGTGTTGTCTTTGGTCTTAGTTTGAACGTCATGGTCGGGTCAGATCAGGTCAAACTGTGTTGAATTATGTTGTTTGTCATTCAGCACAAATACACAAGAGATGAAATGTCAAGGCAATCTGAGGTCAATCTCTCTTTGAAATGCCACAGAGAAGTGAAGATGGGAGGGGGATAATAACTGTGTGCTTATGACATTTCAGACAGCCATCAAGCTTGTTATGCAGCCCAATATCTTGAACTGAGATGGTTTTCTGTTTCATATCTAAAGGTCAAGAATAGTATTATACACAAATCCATAACTAATGCACATCTGTGAGAGAATGGCTGCTGAATATCTGGGGTGCCAGCTTTTGCTGTGTCTGCTCAGGTCATTTCATTATTTACCTTGGCAGGTCACTTAAGAACAAATGTGCATTTACACAGCTTAAGGTCTGAGCGCGACGGGCATTAAGGACAGTAAATCAAGCACAGCACAGTCAGATAAAAACACATTAAATGACTGAAAAGAGATGCCTGTTACACAACGAGTGTTTCTGAGGAATGATCACTGGATTAGTGAGAGTTTGTGAGCTAGATGCCATCAAATCTTTGGTAGATATACAGAGTTTTGTTCGATACTCTTGGTAAGTAAATGTGACATCTGCAAGCACACTGTATATTTCAGTTTGTTTTGTTATGTCTGGAGAGCAGTGGATGAATAGAAAATCTGAGCACAGACTCTACACACATTTTGCAATAGCTTGCTGGGTGCTGCTGCTGCCGCCATTATCTAATGTGCCATTGTGTGCTCGCTGTGTGTTGTTAATGCATGATTTTTTCCCCAGACAATTCTAAAGATTTTATTGGTCATGCCAGTCAATTCTAGAGCTGATTCCATACATAAGGCTGAATCAAATACTAACCCTACTAACCTTAACCTGCACTGGCAGCATTAATGTTTGAAGCACTGAGGAAAACACAGCAGCTGTGAGATTACAGGAACCTTACTGTAAAAAACAGGGTAGCAGCATTATAGCTTCTACGTATTGAAATCTGACCTGGGGAACTATCACGTGTTGTTAGCGTGTAGCAGACTGTGTGTGTTACCTTGTGGTAGGTCATGTGTTTGGTATGCCAGTCACTCTGCAGCCAGTGTTCGGGAGCGTTCTCCTTCACGAAATCACTGACGCGGTTGCGGAAGTCGTTGGGTTTGAGGAGGAGGAGCTGGATGATGAAGTAGCAGACCTGAGCCTCGTTCCCCTCGTGACTCCTCATCGCCTGCGTGGAAACACACAACCTTCAGTGCATTTGTTTGGAAACGTTTGTTCAGTGTAGCGTGTTGAGACAGCACATCTCTCAGGAACTGGAAACAGGGCCCAGTTGTTCAAAAGTAATCGGATCGGATTTTGGCCATCGGATTGGATCAAATCTTGAAAATGGGTTGCTCTAAAAGATTTCGGATTAGTTCACAAAATCCAATCTTGGTTTTGATCTGGATTAAATCCTCAGTTCTGTGTTGTGTTGTTTTAGTAAGATTGGGATACTTTAGTTTAATAGCATGATACCGTTTTTGGACTCAAATCTTTGCATAGCTATAACAGGAAACACTGGCATCTAACAATGCCTTAGAAAAAAACAATTAAGCTTAAAAAAATAAAGCATATACATAAATAGAGTTATCGAATAAGCATGTTATAAACTCCTGAAACATTGGCGTTTCATATTTTAGAGCAGTCACTGCCATTTATGATGATTTATGTAATATATCCCCAAGTAGCTGTCAATATCAAACAAAAATCTATTATTTAATTTCACGTTTGTTTTTTTAATCACTGATTGTAAACTACATTGGCACAATCATCGGCGATGGACCAGTCAGAAGTAGTTATTTGTGTAAACGCAATGCAAAACATTTTTTCCCCCATCACCATGTCCTTTTAGGGGCTCTGTAGAGCAGTAGTAATCCAGATTTGGAAATCTGAAAATGTGTGTATCTGGTCCAGTCCAATCCAAATTTTGCTTTGAAAAACTGGCACAAAAGTAAGATGGCTTTCCTGATCCTGGACAGCAAAACATGGGATTCCCAGATCATTCTGATCCAGATTAAACTTTTTAAACAAGTGGCCCCAGGATCTGATTGCAGCCAGATCTTCAGACGGAGCTGAGAAGCACAGGAGCGCAGCAGGAAGGGTCAGTGTCACTGATGTGACGCTTCGATCGGACTGATAAATGGAGCATGATCAGTACAGCAGGAAGCTGATTGATCAGAGGATGAGAAGCCCAATCCTCAGGCTGTTTACACAGTCGAGAGCTGGCCTTCTGTTAGCTTCTGACACACAGATAATGTTTCCAATAAATCCATGAGTCAAGCATGAAACCAAGCACAGCTGAATCACTGGAAATATAAACATACTGCTTTTTGAAAACGACTACATCAAATCAGAAACGATGAATATGCATAGATTTAAATAATGTCTCTGATTTAAACCTCAGTTGCACAAATGCAGTTTTCTTTCCACGGTGGAAATGTGGGTATTTGCATCAAATTCTATTATCTTATTAATGTAGACATTAATTAAATGTATTAAAAGGAGTAATTAAATATAATTAGTTTTTTTGAGATTAAGCTATAGCGTTTGTGCATTTATATTAAATGTATATAGACTACTGTTTTTCATACAAATACCTAGAAACCATAGTTATATTTTTACCATGGTATTGAGGTGACAAAAAGTAATATGATTATTAATATTAGACAACACATACATGACGTATGCATTGTTATACTGGTGCATATAAATACAAATCATTAAACAAAATATATGGTTATACTTTATTCTTATAGTCCACTTTAGACATTCTACTAACTATAAATATTATCTCTGCAGATACATGCAAACCAACTCTCATTAGAGTATTGGACTGTTTAGGATTAGGGTTAGTACAATACGTTGACATGTACATGCAAAGCTACTCATAGTCAGCAGAATGTGTTGTTGGTCTATCAAAATGAATTGTTAGAAGGTACTCTAATGACTGCTAGCTGTAGTGAGGTCAGGGCTCACCAGGCACAGGATGAGTCTGTCCAGCGTCACGATGTTGTACTTCCACACCATGTCGTTGAGGATCTCGATGCACTTGTTGAGCTGCTGTCCTCCGGCGGACGTGCTGAACTCGTACACTAGGAAGTCTGCAAAGGTCCGCACGTGGGCCACCAGCGCCCGCGCCCCGATGCGCTCCAGCACCCTGAGGAGAGGACGTCACAGAACAATTAACATTGGGCTTTAATCACACTGGAGTCCATCTGAGGTCAGAGTTTGGTTTGTTTGGCTGCTATGAAAGCTGCTTTTACACTCGTTTCATTTTAATAGGCCTATAAAGCTACTATGTCATGTTTGATACGCAAATGTCTAAGGCCTCAGCGATCAACATGATCAAAAAAAAGATTGTTTCACACAATCTCCTCATGTCTTCTGTCGTCTGATTGATAGTTTATAGTTTTGTTTATTAAGTAATGTAATGTATTTTAGTGTAATTGTAGAAACGTAGAGTTTGAGCTGGTGCTTCACGAGTCTTTCTGCTGTCAAATCTTGACTGATTTTGATCAAGTAAGCATCAGAATAACTGCAGTCATATCTCCAGATGAACTCTTACTGGACTGAAGCAGCTCAGCTTTACTTGATTCTAGAAAAATCAGTGCGTCTCAAATCTGATCATCAGGATCTTTAGAGGAGCGTTTGTTTCCAGAAGCTTTACTTTCTCTGTTCCTCAGCGGAGGAATGATCTTCATCTCACATCTTCTGAGGAGCGTTTATTTCTTCATCTCTCAATCAGCATTGCATTATATGTTTGGATCATTTCAGTCTCAGCTTACTAAGACATACTGGAAATATATAGCGATGACTGATATTTATTTATATAATTTGTATGTAAAGACTGCTGTACTGTTATTAAGATCTCATCGATTTACATTACAAACATCAGAATTTCAGCATATAAATATTAGTATCTGCACCAAATTGCATTTTTGCTCAGTTTGAGTCTGTGAATAAAATTAAGCTGTTTTTATCTCCATATTCTCATTACATCAGACTACATGAGCCATAAAATACTGAAGCATCCGTCATTTCATCAATGTATTAAAGGGCTTTGGCAATGTCACAGTCCAGTTACACAGTTCTGTAAAAACACAGCCTTCTGTCGACAATGTTCAGCTCAGAGAAAACTCACAGCAAAGCTACTGTCAAGAACCGGCTGCATCTCTCTCAAGAGACAGAGATAAACCAGAGAGAACAGGAGACAGCAGGAGTCAGGAAACACTGACGGGAAGAAACACGTCAGAAGAGAGCGAGTCATGTCTTCTGAAGACAGAGAGTTTCAGAGACGCTGATAACTGAAGATACACAAGAGCCACAGGAATCTAGACCCTTATGTACCAGACTAAACCTGACCAACTCAAGACCAAACCCAACAAAAAGGCAATAGAGATGATGGAGAACAGGGCTGTCCTGCTCTTTTTAGTAAGAGTTAGAAATCAGTGATTGACTCCAGTCTGGGCTCGTTCTGAAAAAAGCCTCTTCAGTTCACCACGGCAGCATTGATTTAATCAAGAATACAGGAAAAAACAATAAAACGGTGAAATGTTATTACAATTTCAAACAGCTGTTCTCTATGTGAATATCTATTAAACTGTAATGTATTTCTGTGATGTGCAGCTGTATTTTCAGCATCATTACTCCAGTCTTCAGTGTCACATGATCTTCTAATATGCTGATTTGCTGCTCAAGAAACATTTCTGATTATCATCAATGTTGAACACAGTTGTGCTGCACAATATTTTTGGGGGAACTGTGATGCATGCTATTTTTCAGATGAAAAGAAAGTTCAAAAGAACAGCATTTATTGGAAATATAAATTTTTGGAACATTATAAATGCCTTTAAAAAAATAAATCTGATCCTAAACAGTAATGTACAAGTTCACTGAAATTCACTGATAATACTGTAGTAAAAATGTGTCATTAAATATTATTATTATTATTATTGTGTCATTTACATATAATACTCTTAAGTGTTCAGCTTAATTATAGAGTCAGGAAGAGGGTGAAAAACGACCATGAAAAACTAAACGTTGAAGGAAACCTTGAACAACATTACTGGTTCAAGGGACAGAACACAGTGCTAGGAAAGTAGAAGAGACAGAGAATAAGAATGAGCGGAGAGCATAAGCGCAGCGTAAGCATCTTAACGTGGAGTCTGTGTTTACGGTCATCTGACAGTCTGAACATTCAGCTGAACAGTGATTTAAAACAACACGGCATGTGTATCCCTTTGATTGCTCTGAGAAAGAGGCAGAAACACATAGCCTGCAGCCCTGGCTGTGTAATGAGGCAGAGCTCGTGACTGGTGAATAAAGTGGATCACACAGGACCGCTCCATTCAGCCCAGCACAAGCAACCTTTATACGGCCGAGAGCAGCTGCAGCCTCTGATGACATTAGACCACACAAACACACACATCATACTAAGATCAGCCATTCAGAGAGACAGATGAGGAGCGCTGCAGACAGTACAGGGGGTTGTGAAACATTAAAACACCAGCCAGACGTGCAGGAACACACACAATCCTCTACAGGGTCAGTGATTTCAGCTGAAGTCACAGTACAATGAAGCAGTGTTAGTGGTAAAGAAAACAGTGTGTCCCTGCAGCACAAAAGCGGTCATCAGTAGCACAGGTATATTTGTAGCAATAGCTAACAATACATTGTATGGGTCAAAATTATACATTTTTCTTTTATTCAATTCAATTCAAGTTTATTTGTATAGCGCTTTTATGCCAAAAAATCATTAGGATATTACGTAAAGATCATGTTCCATGAAGACATTTTGTAAATTTCCTACCATAAATATATCAAAACTTAATTTTTGATTAGTAATATGCATTGCTAAGGACTTAATTTGGACAAGTTTAAAGGTGATTTTCTCAATATTTTTGAGAAATATTTTTTTTTTGCTCCCTCAGATTTCAGATTTTCATATAGTTGTATCTCAGTCAAATATTGTCCTATCATAACAAACCATACATCAATGGAAAGATGATTTATTAAAATAATTGACCATTATGACTGGTTTTGTGGTCCAGGGTCCCAATTAGTGTTATTACATGAATTAATGCTCCCACCCTATGTGAAATGGTTTTCAATCCCATAAAAAAACTCAAGTAGAAGTACGCATGTGACACTCCGTGTTTTTAAGCATCTGCGTCTCTATACGAGACATGAACACATGAACTTCATCTCCAGAGCTGCTCTGAAAGTCACTTCAAACACACTTGAAACACACTGACACTGAAAATCTTCACTACAAACCGTCAAAATATAATTGGCGACAGAAATATATTACTATTGTACAGTAGAATGTGCTTCTCAAAGTAATAACTTAAATAATAGGTTAATAAGTAATAATTATTTTAAACTTTAAGGAATACTTACAAAGTCTTTCAAATGCTTTAATTTAAACAGTAAACCTTTACCGTGCAGCCATTTCTTTGTCAAAAAAAGAAAAAATAAACTATTGAATTTTATTTATATTAATATATTGAATTATATTTTAAAAGATTAACTAATTTGTCATACCTTCATTTGATCAGCAACATTTTTTTATGATATCTGTATTAAATCATAAATCCAGAAAAAATAACACAGAATGTCTGAAGAAATATTTCATAGGGCCCTATTATTGTAAATAATTTAATAAATTAAGCTGTAATAATTTTATGATTTCAGCTAATTAGACATACCTTTTTAATCTTAAAATTGAATTAACCAATTAAAATGGAATCCAGATAAATAAAAAAGCAAAACACAGAATTTGGGAAAAATAAAATGTAATTGGAGAAAAAATAAAACATTTTTCATAGGGCCCTAAAATGCACTTTTTTACTTTTAATATGGATGGGCGATATGGGCTTAAAAATATATCACGATATTGCTGGTATTTGTTGCGATAACTATATCAAATGACGATAATTCAGGGAATCCTGTTTCTTAAGAGAAAAGTATTATCTTTCCTATTTTTACCCAAAACAGGGTGTTGTGAGCATTACTGAGCACACACGTAATGTAATGACGGTTTAATTTATACCGGAAGCCGGAGGGCGCCCTTGCGCAGAAACTCCACATATGCATCACATAAGTAATACTACAGACAATGCTCCAGGAAATCCCTAATATGGACAAAGGTATCCAGTTATCCTTGAATAAAACGCACAACGGAGATAGAGACATTTTAACTGATGAAACTTAAAGACAAACATACGATTGCACAAAATATATCGTTTATCTGTGTTCACGCAATCTTGTTTTTTTTTAAGGAAAGTATATTTATAGCTAATGCAATGCTAATCAATATAGCATTTGTCATTGTATATAATACTATCATTCTGTAATATGAAACCACATCTGGTCATAAAAAAGTTATTTCAAACACAACTTTCAAGTTAATTTGGGGAAAAAGCACATCAATAAAGGATATCTTTGTTGGACAACAGGTTGGTAAACAGGCTCATACACATGCAAAACTATCACACACATGCTACTGTAGTACATTTATTCAAGGCTCAGACCAATTATTCGTCACACTGTACAGCCCTGACCAAACCAGTTCCAGATTGTAGAAGGAGCTCCTCATTTAGCAATAATCTCCTCCTCAATTTCATGTCCGCCTTCCAATTTAATCATGAAAACTGAGAACAGAAATTAAAAACTTAAGTGAAAAAAAACGAATCCAGAAAAATTCAAATGAAAAAAAAAAAAGCATAATTTGTACGAAATTAAAACAGGATTTGGGAAAATTTAAATGGACTTCACAGGGCCCTTCATTGCTTTGTGTTATAATTTGAAAATGAAACAAAGCCTTACATTTCTATTTGTTGTTGTGTCACTTCAGATGCTGCTGATAACAGTATAAATGAATAGACCGGTTTTAAAGACCCCATCCACCCCCCCCCCCCCCCCCCCCACCCACGGTCCCCTAAAAAAGGTTGGAGACCCCTGGTTTAAAGAAACCAAGGAGGATCTTTGGTAAATCTTTAGAATAGGGAACACTTATTCACTATGGCTTTTCCATGAAAAGCCATAGTGGTACAAAGGTACAAACATGAAAGTGGTACAAGGTACAAACATGAAAGTGGTACAAGGTACAAACATGAAAGTAAACGAAAAGAAAATGACAGCTGCAGTCATCGGCGCCTTCACCAGCTCTTGTTGCAGATCTACTAAAATCGTCTTTATCAAGGCGCACTTTTGCAGACAAAAGAGAATAACTGAGAAAGGAAGACCTACACCCAAAGTGAATTCGCTAACAAAGGCCAGCAAAGGTTTTATGCGCCATTTCAAAGATTGCACCTATGAGTGGCTAACAGCTAGCACCGAGCACAAGTTACTTTGTTGGCTGTGTTTACTTTTAAATCCGAGTAAAGGGGCATGGAATGACAGACCCATGGACTTTATTTACAAGTGACAGGTGAGTGCTTTATTAT
The DNA here is from genome assembly GCF_936440315.1 of Barbus barbus. Classification (NCBI taxonomy): domain Eukaryota; kingdom Metazoa; phylum Chordata; class Actinopteri; order Cypriniformes; family Cyprinidae; genus Barbus; species Barbus barbus. The sequence continues at coordinate 2,685,942 of NC_136742.1, forward strand.
TTGATGAGTATTGTATCATGCACATTGTTATGGAGGTGTGAAGTGACATACTGCCAAGTATGGTGACCCATACTCGGAATTCGTGCTCTGCATTTAACCCATCCAACGTGCACACACACAGCAGTGAACACACACACACACACACAGCAGTGAACACACACACACACACACACACACACACACAGCAGTGAACACACACACACACACACAGCAGTGAACACACACACACAGCAGTGAACACACACACACACACACACACAGCAGTGAACACACACACACACACAGCAGTACACACACAGCAGTGAACACACACACACACACACAGCAGTGAACACACACACACACACACAGCAGTGAACACACACACACACCTTTGGATTACGAGTCCGACTCTCTAACATTAGGCCACGACTTCCCCGCATGTGAAGGTGTATGTGGTGCGTTGATAATACTGTGGTGTAGTGTGTGGATGTCCAGCATTTGTACAGTTTTGCTGCTTCGTCATTTTAGAGTGGCATGAATGTGCATAGTGACCTGTGTATTGGTGGATTACTTTTACTGACCATGTAGGGAAATTTACTCTGCATTTAATACAACCCAATCTAGCCTACTATTAAAATAGTTGATCAGCTGTCATTGTTTGTTGAGAGCCTGTGTGCAGCATAATATGTGCATTATATGCATATAGCTGCGTTAGCTGTAACAGATGTGTAAGATGTGTACATGTAGTTTACAGTTGCTTACTGAAGGCCCTGACTGAAACCCCACGGTATGCCACTGCTACTAGGTACTTATACTATATTATACTACAAAGAGACTAAAATGCTATTTTTATTGACTAAAACTAGACTAAATGTCATCAGTTTTCGTCGACTAAAACTAGATGAAAATAGTCATGGATAATTCTGACTAAAATAAGACTAAAATGCTCAGACTTTTAGTTGACTGAAACTTGACTAGACTAAAAAGAGTATGAACGTGACAAACTAATAAAAACTAAAATGACAGCTTATAGCAGAAAGTGCTTTCTCTCTAAAGGCGCATCCAATGAGACGGCGAGTCAGGATCGTCAACTTCATCTTTGTGACACTGACTCAGAAAACACTAGTTTATTATTAAATAATTCACATATCTCCTTATTATTTCCCCCCGACATATTCATGGTAACTTTTGCTGGGGCTTTGCGGCAAGCTTATTAGCCTACTTAGTGCATTCACGTCATGTTGCTGTGTGCCGTGGTCACAAAAACTCATTATTTGCATGCATTTTTAAGCATTGTGGTTTAAAAACAAGTGATTTAAGCCACTGAAACACAAACAACAGCCCTATATGCTCGAGCAGTCTGTTTCTGAGTGTGATTTCTGCAATTGGGTGGGATCGAGGTCGGGTCATATTCACACCTTAAATGAACCGTACCAGAGTTCGTTTGGAAGCGGACCGAGACCACCTCTTCAGCTGGTTCTCGGTAAGGTTGTTTGGTCCGCACCTGAGTGCGATGGCTGTATTCACACCTGCCCAAAATATCCGCACCAAGAGGGGAAACCAACTTGAGCTCGATTCAATCGAACCAAACAAGACAGGTGTGAATACACCCTAAGTTCACATCCCAGTTCAGACACACCAGAGAAAGCACTGACAGAAGGTTTTTACCAGCTTAAAGGTGCACTAAGTGATTTTTGATGTTGAAGATGTTGATATTTGAAAGCACCAAAACAAACACGCCCATACCCCAACAGGACCTCGCCCCTATTTTGATATCTCCGCCCCACACATAAGTACACAACCCTGGCATAACGACGATCGCAGAAACAAGCGAAGATGACACACAAGCATTTTCAGACAAAAGCCAACACAGATAAGCTGTGTAAAACCATGCAAATTCAGCATTACTCACCTATCAAGAAACAACGCAGTCGGCGTCCGATTCGAGCCCTTCCCACTCCTCAAGTTCACTTCACCGCTGCAATAATGCTCCGATATTTACACGGGTCCTACCTTTTGGCTGATCGTAACCCTTCTTTTTAATGTTTTGTTTCTCTGATATTTTCCTCTTTTGTTTATCGGTCATCTCTCTATGTATAGTCGATCTGCTAATATCCACTCAAATTGAGTGCTCTATCATTACTAGACACGCCCCTTACTGCTGATTGGCTACAAGTGTGTTTTGGGACTCGGTCCGACACTGTGGTCAAAAAACTATTAGCTAGACGTTCAGGACATCCTGAAAAGAACAGGATCTGGATGGATGAACCATACTTTAAATCACAAATCTTGTGAGGTGTACTGAAACAGGTGGTGAGAACCTGAGTGACGCACCTGAAGCCGATCTGGTTGATCTGGTCCGTCTCCAGCAGCATCTTCCACAGCAGACACAGGAAGAGGGGCGGCGAGCCCTGCATTGAGAAGTGTGTGATGATGTCGTTCTCAACAGTCATAGACTTCCACTTCCTGTACTCCTCCTCCACGTTCTTCTTCAGGTTAAAACGGCTCTCCTGTGGAACGTTATTCTGCTTGAAGAACGCCTGGGAAATGAACACGAGAGAGAAGTGAAGTTATTATGAATCTGATTAAAGCTCCACCAAGAACTATACAGACATCTATGACAATAACTATATCAGCATCCACAGCTCCAGCTCTTTAAAGTCAGCTGACAATTTTTATTGTTCATCAGCTGGAAAAATCTTGCTGAAAGTGATTCCAACAATATTGTTCCTCTGTGCCGTTATCGTTATAGCTTTGCTGTGGACTGTCCTTGGTGTTAAAGGGGTCATCGGATGCAAAATTCACTTTTCAAGTTGTTTGAACATAAATGTGTGTTGGAAGTGTGTGTCCACATTAGGGCTGCACGATATATCGCATGCAATATTTAATGCGCATCTTGTCAGTAAAGCCGGTCCTGTAATCAGCTTTGCAAATCGCCTTTCCTAATAATGTGCTAATCAGCAAGTTTCAGGATGAATGCGGCTAAAGTAAACAGTCCCTCAGAGAGTGGCTCGGAAGAGAGGGGCGGAGTCAGCAGAGCTCATTTGCATTTAAAGGAAAATACTCCAAAACAGCTTGCTCTGACAAGAGCAGTTTTTGACAGGTTTAAAAAGATTTTTTTTTAAACTACCATTGAGAAATTTTAGCCAAACTATGTTACAGACTTTTCATTAAGAAATCATATCAACTTGTGGAAAATGGGCATCCGATGACCCCTTTAAGCATTGAGAAAAACGTTGGATATTCCTATATTCTTGGTAGCTCTCTGACTTTCGAGTTCTAACCATAAAAGTGTTCAAGAACAAATGCTCAGATGACAGCTCATAGGGAAACAAAGTGAAAACACTTCAATAGCAAACAGACATCTCATTGCAAACAAACTGCAGAGGATAAATGAGGCTATTCAGAGCCAACCAACATCTGTTTGACAGAGGATCCTTTACTGTTTATGCATTTGTCTCTGGTTGCTGCAATGTTGCAATGCAAAAACCAGAGTATATGATATATCTACATTGGTTTCCAAGTCAGAAGTATGACGTTGTGACATTTTAATGTACTTGTCCAAGTTGGAAGTTGAATATTTTGACTTTAATATTTGCAATTTAATGGAATGTAGCAGAAGTACCATATGAGTGCTGTAAAGCAGTAACAACATAATCCCAACGTAAACCAAGTCCTCATGTTCCCTATTGAGAAAGCTTTCAAACAACAGAAGATTACTCCAGATGTCCAGAAGCACTCCATTTCCTACCCATGTTACAGATCTTCATTACAAACACAGCATCAAAACACTGAAGATGAAGGACCTAAGACATCCTGAAAGGGAGTGACGTCAACCAGTACATTTAAAAGCTTCAGTCATCCTTTAGACGCACTAGAGCTCCACTAGTGTACTAGCATTCCTGCAGCAGACGGACAGCCTCTGTGAGCACCTCTCACAAAAACCAGTCCAGGCCACATTTCAGCCCAAAATCATGAGAATTTACATTGGGTATTAAAAAATACAGACGATTTTAAAGTTTAATTTCCTAATTACGGCATCTCTAAAGCCCAAAATATCCATATATATATATATATATATATGGATATACTAATTAGGGTTGTCAGCATTAATACGTGCAATTAATTCAAAATCATCTATCCATCCATCTAGTGTGAAATAAATTGCCAACTAATGAGAGTTTACACACACATCAAAATTAATTGTGCTCTGTCAGTTTTGCCAATAAAAAAAATTCTGAAAGAGTTTTATAGTTTAATAGTTTTAATGTTGTCATTAGCAGGTTATGCAGTCATCGTACAGTTGCAGTATGATTTTTTAAGACGATGCATACTATGGTTAGTCTGTGCATGAGCCTAGAATTATAAATGTCAAACTATTGCAGTGTGCATGGTTTGGAGGCCCAGTTTTTGTCATGTGGTCCAATGGAGTATACATTCAAAGGACAGCATAACTTCATGTGCAAAACTTTAGCATAAATTTATATGCAAAAAAGTATACTTTGGGCTTAAGAACGATGTACCAAGTATTTACTGAACCAAACCCATGAACTGTAATACATTGTAGTAAAGGAATAATTAATAAATGAAAATTTGGTAACACTTTAGAATAGGAACCACTTATTCACTATTAACTACAACTTTTCCCTCTACAAATTTGCTGCTTATTAATAGTTAGTAAGGTAGTTCTTAATTTTAGGTATTGGGTAGGATTAGGGCTGTAGAATAAGGCATTAATATGTGCTTAATTTGTACTAATAAAAGGCTAATATGCATGCAAATAAGCAACTAGTTAAGACACCCTACAATATTGTGTTACCGAAAATTTACTCTCTCAGGCCATCCAAGAAGTAGTTGAGTTTGTTTCTTTTTTTTTAGCATTGCATCAGTGTCTCAGCAATGGATGCTCTGCAGTGAATGGGTGCCGTCAGAATGAGAGTCCAAACAGCTGATAAAAACATCACTATAATCCACAAGTATTTCACACCACTCCAGTGGATTTATTACATGCACACAGCTTTTCTCTTCTCCAGATGTTAACTAATGGACTGGAGTGGTGTGGATTATTGTGATGTGTTTATCAGATGTTTGGACTCTCATTCTGACGGCACCCATTCACTGCAGAGCATCCATTGCTGAGACACTGATGCAGAGACACATTTTCTCCAAATCTGATGAAGAAACTCATCTACATCTGGGATGGCCTGAGAGTGAGCACAATTCCATCAGATTTTCATTTTTGTTGTGAACTATTCCTTTAAGCAGACTCCAAACAGAACATGTTTGATTTCAATCAGATATGATCGGTTCAGTTAGGTAACTTCAGGCAGGTGATTTGTAAATTCAAGACTGACTCATTAAAAAAAAGATGGTTCAAAAGAGCTTGCATTCATTGGTTTATGTCTATTGTTGTGTGTAAGCAGTGAAGCCAAGGCAACACCAAGTGCTGTTAATGATCCTGTAGCCAGATGAAATATGTTTTTGCCCATAGGTGTGAGAAACACTACTGTTCTGAGTCAGAGTGTGCGCACATGTTTGAGTACCTGCAGCGGAGCAGGGAAACAGCTGAGCGTGTGAGAGGCCCAGTTATGAGGGGTGAAGTTCATGATGGTCTGCAGGATGTCTTTACACCAGGTGCCCTGAATGGAGTCCGAGCCAGTGAAGAAATCTGCACCACACACAGATGGGGGGGGGATTTAGCACATTAGTAAGGGAGAAACTGATAATATTATCAGAAGTTATTTTAAGCATGTTGCCTGCACAATGCAAATAAACAATTAAAGCCAGCTCTTTATGTAAATATTTATATTAGTGAAATTAAGTTACTCAACCAAATGCTATGTGACAGACAACTAATCATCAAGTCAGTTCTGTGATGCGTGTTTTTAACAGTCCAGGCATCAGCAGTGTGTTAATGGTGTGAAATACCTGTGACGTGTGTGGCTCGAGCCAGCGTGAGGATCAGCGCTCGGTTCAGCTCCTCTGACTCGGCAGACAGCACAGTTTTAGGGTCATTGAGGAAACGCGTGAACTGCGGCTGAACCTCTGAACTCCCCAGAGCCGTGATCAACCTCAGAGCTGTACTCTCGACACTGATCACACAAACACACAGATTGAGTACAGACAGCAGGCCAGCACACAGGAACAGTGCACTGCCACACTACAGATACTACTTAAGTTATGCATTTATGAAAGCACGTGTCAAATTAATTAAGCAGCACATGCAGCACTTTTAACTGTAGGCTTATCAGTTAGTTTGGAGCACTTAAATCACGTCTCATGATTAGGACAGGTTGGAGCGTGCACTTCTACCGCAGCAGCTCACTGTGTGTTCACAACAATAAAATACATCTAGTATATGCTAGGGGGAAGCTTTGAGTGCTGAATGAAGTGTAACGCAGACTATAATATAGCATGCTACTGTATGAAACATTTTCATTTCATAACTATTTAAAAATTATTAGTGGAGAGTATGTACTGCGCAAGAGGAGCTGCACGATTCTGGATAAATTGAGAATTTTTTGTTTCAAATAGAGATCACGATTCTCTGACGATTATGAACTAAGCTAAGTAACATGTAATTTACTACTAGAGGCTGTGATGAAATATCAATTCTACTCAAAAATGTTTCATTTGAATGATAAAAAAAATGTTTGAATGAATGATTCAATGACTCACTCATCAAAAGTTCACTTGTTCTATTCCTGAATGAATCTCTTGAATGAATGATTCAATGACAAGTAAATGTTTAACAGTCCCTTGTCACCACCTATTGGCGAAACAATGCAATAAACATTGTAATCAAGCTACAAACGTTATTTGTAGCTCCAATTTGAAGCAAAAAAAATTTCAGATTTGCCATTTTGATTGCTACCATAGACATAAATGTTTATATCCAAATAAGCTTTTATCCTATTACATCTGTGATATGAATGACTTTAAGACAGGAAAAATACTGTATGGTTGAAAAGACTGTTTGTGAAGATGTATTATATCTAAAGATGATCACCTCTCTCTCTTTGTCAGCTGCAGCACTAACACAGATTTGAATGTTCTGATATGAATTTGTCAAAGGTTTAATAGACAGGCAAATTATCGTCATTTAGAAATAAGATCGAAATCACGATCTTTTAACACTTGTGCTGCTCTATACTGCGCACCACTGTATTGTGACATTTTTCCACAATTACAAGTCTTCCAAAAGCTCCAAAATCTTAGTCATCATGAGCAGTCTGTGATAACTATTAACTTTTGCTCATTAACTTTAAGCATGAGGTAGTGGAAATACTAGCTGCATCTCATTTCGAAGTCTGTGTCCTCTGGAAAATGCATTTGTCAGCCACATACACCATCGAAGCTGCTTTATTTCAGAAAAGTAACCATTACATTCCAACATGTGACCTTGGACCACAAAATCAGTCATAAGTGTAAATTTTTTGAAACTGAGATTTCTGAATAAATAATCTTTCCATTGATGTATGGTTTGTTAGGATAGGACAATATTTGGCTGAAATACAACTATTTGAAAAAAAAGACGTACGGGCTGTGTGCAGGGTTAGTGTGTGCGGAGACTGACCAGAGGTGCAGCTGGTTCTGATTGGTCTGTGGAACGGCGGCGAGCGAGTGAAGGTGTGACAGGAGCTGCACGCGGTAATGAGGCTGAATGTGGTGCATGCGGTAACTGAACATCTCCAGCAGCGTGTGCAGAATCCCCCACGCGTGCGACTTGAAGACGTTCGGCAGAAGCTGACCTAGCGGAGGGTTGAAGAAACACACACAGTCACACACACAAGGACAGTTTCAAAGGTCACAAACATCTGTGAAGTGTGCGTCAGACTTACTGATAAAGCCCTTAATGCCGAGGGACTCGATCTCCATGTAGACCAGTAATCGGCTGTAAGTCTCCACCAAGGCTGGGGCCAGGGCAAGACTAGACTTTGCGTGGGCCAGTTTAATGACACGGGTTGCAATGCTGTGGATCAAGCTAATGGGGAAAAAATACGAAAAGTCATCTGAGAATGTGGTACTCATGAATGAGCACAACTACAATACATTACACATACACCTGCATACATCCATGGTACACAACATTACCATGGTTTGCTGAAAACACCTTTATGCAGACAGGACTTCTCCTTAGAGAAACTCATCATGACAGAACAAAGAGAGCGACACATGTAGCTAAAGTGAGTAATGCCTTGGTATGTATGAAAAACCTATTTAAGGCTGGCCACACACTAGAAGATTTTAAGGCCGACTTTAAGCACAATTTGCACTGAACGATCAGGGGGTGTGGCCCCATTCAAGGCTTGTCATGTCCATACTTTTTAACGCAAAAAAATGATTTACATGACGATTCCCACAATCAGGACAAAGTTATAGATGTTCGCTAAAACAACTCTCAAAAAAAGTGATCTGTGACTAGAAAAGAGGTAGAAATAACAATTAACTGAAAAGGAGTTGCTGTTTATAACAAAACAGATGTCATTCCCCACTGTTTCTTAAATTGTAATTTTTTCACTAACCTTACATCTTTCACATCAAATTCTTACATTGTTTCAATTCATTCAGATAGAATAATAAGAAACCGTAGAGCTGTTATCATTCAAATTAAATGAGTATCAACAAACTCCATCTTTCCAGTGCAGGAAACACAGAAGCTGCATCTGAAGTGGCATGAGATGCATTTACACAGACCGTTTAATGAAGCTGAGGAGCCATAAATGCATTTACACTGCACAATTTCAAATGCAAAGAATTTTATAAGATTAATGTTTTAAATATTTTTAAACATACAAATAAGAAATGTGGGGAAAAATGCAATGATAGTTTTAAATATGAAACCAAACCAGTAGGTGGCGGCAAATGACTGTTTTAATGAGTGAGTCATTTAGTCCTTCATTCAACAGATTCGTTCAAATGGCTGATTCATTCAGACTCTTTATGAATGGGTTGCTGAATCATCGACTCACTTAATTCGTTCAAAAACGTGGATTCACTCAGTAACGAAATCCCGCGGTGTTGCTCGGAGACACAAAACAGTTCTGCTGTGGCTTTGACTGAAACCATTTTTTTCAATCAGTGCAAAAGCAGTCAATATTGTGTCTAAAATTTAAGTCCGTTATTTTATAAAGTCGCATTGCAATCGTGTTGAAACATTTTGGTTGTGCAATGTACCCAAGTCATATATTATACATTTCCTATTATTTTACTACCGCAGTATGCATCTATAACTTTCTGTGTGTGTGCTGTTGAGTCTCTCTCTCACACTCACAGCCTGCGCAAGCCTCATGTGGCACGACATAAATACATTATCAGTCGCCGTAAGTGTAACGTCAAAACAGACCGGCTCGGAATCGGCAGACTGACCAGCAGGAGAGCCAGCTGACAATGCCCATTGTTCTCCATTTGTTTTTCTTCTCTAGTCACATTTGATCTCACGAGTCTCCGTGAGATCACGTGTCACTGAAATAGTTCCTACAATCGAAAAGTGTGTGGTCTCGCGGTCTGGTTGAATCAGTTTAGTGTGTGCATTCAGAGGATTATAAGGCAAAAAATCAGTTACTATAGAACTTAGGTCACTAACAGGCAGACCGCAGTCCGGGTCCAGACCCAGAAGCCATCCCATAAGGACCCGGACCTACAGCCAAAACAGAAGGTTAAGCTTTAAGACCTGACGGGGTGCATCTATTTCGACCGGAGCAGCTTTTGTAGTCTTTACAGTGGTAGTGGGGTCGTCAACTGGCAGACTCCGGTCCGAATCCGTGAGGGCTTTTGACATAATGAAATAAATAAATACCAACTGCTAATTTTGAATAAATCAAATTTATATCAAGCACATCAAGGTCAGCTCTAGAGCCGTTTGGGTGCAGTCGTGCGTGCAGTGAGAGCAGACAGATTAAACTTTCAGTGAGTGAAAACAATGGCATTTTCAAAAATTAGGAAAGTTGACGGGTCCTTAAAAAGTCTTGGTACAAGAAAGCCTTAATTATGACTTCAGGAGGTCTTAAATGTGGGGACTGAAAGACAAGAATTGTGATTAAGCTTAAAAAGGCTATTCATTGAATAAATATGAGCGCTGCACGTTTCAAAGTCAGCTGCTGAGCTGCTTTGTGGAGTCGGTCTCTTGGGCTTTGTGTACTGCCGTTCCGAACGCGCCACCTGCTGGAAGAGAATGATCAGCCCGTACGTCTGCTGTTGTCAAAGACCAATGTGAAAATCAACCCATGATTTTAAGCAGCAAACACGCAGAGTAGTAAATGTGAACTGGTGGATCAACAAGATAAAATATATTTTACTGCCTTAATTGTTTACATTTTATATGTTATTTAATTAATATAAAACCTGCATCTGAACTGTAAATCATGCTTTTTACAGTCATTTTATTTTATTTACATTTTTTTGTGCAGGTCTTAAAAAGGTCTTTAAAAGTCTTGAATTTAAGCTTAAATATCCTGCAGATACCCCCACCTGGCATGTGGACAAGAGAGTCTTTTACCACACACAACTCCATGAGGAGCTCATGGAAGACCGTAGGAGTCCACCACACCTTATCTGAAGTGAATGAAGCACTTCAGCATACTCTGAAATGAGGACTGAGGGCTGGACATGTCCTGCTCCACTTTAAAAAGTGTCTTATAGCTCAGGAAGAGGATGTGCACATGTCAGAGGATATAAAGCAGCCTCTGTAATCATAACATGATGGGACACCACTAGTTTTAGTCACGCTGTTTGCTGGCCGTACAGACAGTTGTTTAAAAATGGATGATAAAGAATTATTGCATTTGTCAAAGCAATGGCATGAGAAAATGGCCACTCCACAGAGAACTTGCCTCCAAGTAGTGGAAAAGCCCACACACACACACAAAATGCTACTGCTGCACCAGCACGGTAAAATTATTATTGCACAGAATCGGAATATAAAGGTCTGAGCTTTTGTGTACAAGCACTGTATTTTGCTGGAGCTTATTGGTTTGGTTCTGAACGATGTGAACAATACTCAATATCAGATGAAAGCACTGCAGCAGACTGAGTGAAACTCATTCACACAGTAACTGGAAATCAAAACTGATGAAAAAGCCTCAGTAAACTGTTGGACAGATGCAATACATTCACACAATATTCTAATTGTTATGAGCTTAACATTGGGGAGCGAGGCTTACCCATAACTCTGTGCTGCTTTAAGCTTATTATCATGTGTCCAGGATAAGTGTTTTTGTGCAGCACTGTTTTGGAGACGGTGCTCATACTACGGTGGTTTTGTGCAATAAAAGATCATTAATGTATGTCTTATTCATTTGTTCTATCACATGCATCATGTCCATCATTTTAAATGATATAGTGCACATACATGTATATAGGGGTTGTACAATGAAACAAGAAGGGTCTGCTGTCATTACAGAGTAGCCTCTAGAGAGGAATCACTGACACCTCGTGCTGTTTGTTTTGACACGTGAGGCTGCGCTGCACAGAGCGGGAAAAGTCAGACACGCATTTAAATACAGCCGACAGAAAATCCTGCATTAAATTACATTATATTTGTCCCAAATTGTTGTTAATGTACATAATGACTAGGCTCTAAAATTGTGTATTGTGCATTTTTCAGCAAAGCATGTCTTTCTGTGGCTTTAATAAAGTCTGTATACTTCATACATAAACCATTTTAGACCGCCGCTTGAACTGAATGTGACAACTATCATTCGACCTCTACACTATCGGCTGCAAAAGTAAGCCCTACAACATACTAATACATTTTTGCTGTCTTAAACCAGGTCTAAACATCACAAATGTATTGAGCATAAGATAAGAATTCTGACGCTCTTGTAACAAATAGCAATTTGTAATATAGTTCGATAAGACACGTGCATTTCGATTCTGCTTAATGATTCCCGTGTTCGCATTTTAATGTGATTTAAAACAATTTAAGTGCAGGACCAGAAAGAACTTGCGCCCTGTTTCCAAACAGCGCACACATCTGAAGCGCAGAGAGCAGAGAACAGCGTCTCGGTGTGGGTTCCCAGCCTGTGTCCGCTTTCGAACAGTTCCTTGCATTTCCACTGCAGGAAAAGTTGTTCCGGGCCAGAACCGACTTTCATATTTATTGACCAGTGTGCAGAAAACTACGTCAGTATATCATCATAAACACAGCCGTTTCTTTTGTCTTAAGTGAATGTAAACAGATGAGAAAGAAAACGCAGATTCCAATTATCTTATTGGAATTGAAATTAAGAATCAATAAGAATTGGAATCAATAAGCATTATCGGAACCGAAAAAATACAAACGATACCCAACCCTAAACAAAACTAATGGAAAAGATAAGTTTGAGTGTCTCCTCTTACCTCATCTTAGCGTGGACAGTGAGGGAGTCCAGCAGGTTCATGGGTAAAGGTGTGACCGAGCCGGATGCCATGCAGTTGGTGCCGGGCAGAGTGATGCGCATGCTGCCGTTCCCGTAGATGGTCTCCACCAGCACACCCATGGGCAGCGTGAAGCACTCTGAGTTTGTGGAGTACGCGTTACACAGCAGAGCGATCTTATAGTCGGTCATGGGCAGACTCTTATTGCGCAGACTCTGCTGGAGGAACCTGAACACAGAGAGAAGCAGGAAGCAGGTGTGTTGTTGGCCTCCCTGAGCAGTCAGTCCATGTGCAGTGTGTGTGTGTGTGTGTGTGTGTGTGTACGTCTTACTCGTGGTGCAGCTTGAGCGAGTGTGGGATGGGGATCTGTTGTTTGGAGTTGTCGTTCTGAGCTTTGCGGTTCAGGTGAATCCAGATGCAGGTCATTGCGAAGGCGTGCGTGGACTGAGGCTTGTTGATGTCCGGGACTGGAATACACTATAAAACAAAGCCACACACAATGCTGTCAAGATGCACGCAAGAACCAACTAGCATATACACAGTTCCTTTCTTCTCCTCATTCTGAGCATAAAGAGAGATGATCTCATATGCATCACAATTTAAGTATGTAGGGATATTTTCTGTGAATAATTCACTAAACGTCAGTTGGTTTCTCAAGGATCAGAAGACTTGTTTTAAGTTTGAACTATTTTTAATGTAGAAGCTGTCTCTATGTGACATAGAAAGCCAAGATGTAACAAATACTTTCATTATCAGCATTTACACCAATATCATGTAACTTTGAACAATAATTTTTCTCCAAATCTGTGCATTACTGTGTATTATTGTTCAGACTTATGACTGGTAGATTTCAGGTTTTATTTCTTTGTTAATTTGCCAAGTATAGGTTGTTACAATCCTGAACACAATCCACGACTTGAAAATGATATAAACCAAATTCTCTCCTTTATGGCAGTATAAAAACATTTGTATGTTTTTTTTTCAAATGCTTTTGTTCAGCAAGAACACATTATTTTGATCAAAAGTGCCAGTAAATACATTTCTAGTGTTACAAAAGATTTTCATTTCAAATAAATGCTGTTCTGTTGAACTTTCTATTCATCTGTGAATCCAGAAAAATAAAATGCATCATGGTTTCCACAAATATTCGGCAGCACAACTGCTTTCAACATTGATAATAATCAGAAATGTTTGTTGAGCAGTAAATCAGTATATTAGAATGATTTCTGAAGATCATGTGACACTGAAGACTGGAGAAATGATGCTGAAAATACAGCTGCGCATCACAGAAATAAATTATATTTTAACATATTCACATAGAAACCATTCTCTTTTAAATTAAAGTTTTTTACACTTTCACTGTATTTTCGATCAGGTAACTTCAGCCTTGGTCAGCAGAAGAGAATTCTTTCAAAGACGTAAAAAAATATGAACTAACAGCAGGATTTAAAAAGATCTGAAGTCTATAGGATCATCAGTAAAATCAGACTCCTCTGCCTGTTTGATGGAGAACTCTTTAACGCGTTCCTCTGGGTGAGCATCTAATTGCCTTGTGCTCGATACACGCTTTAGCTAAACTCCAGGGCTGATGGGCAGTCGTACCACATCTGTCCTTCACAGATGCTGTGGACTGATGGCTGGATCACAGAAACCCAGCAGACGGAGCCAGCAGCTTGTCTTTCATCAGCTGTCCTGCTGAGCTTCACAAACAAACAAGCTCAAAGCTAACAAATACGACGGTTTAAATAGCCGACACAATCACAGCAACTTCTGACATGACTAATTCAGTGAGCTAATATTGGCAGCACTACTGACAGACAGCTGATATCGGTTCTGGGCTGTGGCACTCGGTCTGTTTACTATATGGTTTCTTTAAAACATTAATTTTATATTTAATTTATATTTAATTTTGAATTTAATAAGAATGAACTGAATCTGTGGAAAGAGATTTATTTGCAAGTGCTGATTTAGTGCCTGATTTATAAAAGGAATTTTGTAGATCAGACAATGGGACAAACACAAAATCTGTGCTGAATACTTGTGATGCATCTAGCCATTTGGCAGAAATGACCTTGACAGTGAAAATATCAATTTCTCATATCGATCTCCATGTTGATGATCTTTCAGTCTATGCTGTTTTCAGTTCAGCATGATCAAAACTTCATTAAATAGCAATCAAAATAAGCTGTGTTACTTGAAACAAATATGAAACAAAATCTCAGCTTTCAAACTGTCAATTTTATAACAAAAATAAAACAATAAATGTGGTTTGTCCCATTTTAACATGCCGTGACAGCAGCAAATAAACATGAATGAACATCAGAAGCTGTTGAAAGAAACACCACAACTTACTGAAATGAATCATCTCTCATGTAATCACTCAATCAGTGTTTCAACCGCAGAAAGGCGTCAATAAATCAGCTTATGAACAATGTCACATAACGTCACATTTACCTCAGGAAAGAGATTCAATGACCAATAAACTCAATAGCGGACTAGAAAAAATAACTAGAAGAACGGAGCATTTTGATAAAATCGCATTTGGTCTCTGACGTGACACGAGCTGCTCAATTTCTGCTTGGCTGTCTGTTGCCAAGCGTCCAGCAGCAACAAGCAAACACCGCTCCATTTCACACTGAAAAAACTTAGCACCGGAGCAGGGTTTCATAACCCTCGGTAAAAAGCGGTGCTAACACCACTTTCAAATTACAGGTGTGAAACGTTTCTTTACCCGGGGTTAAAAGCGGTATTTAGAACGACGATAACCCGGGGTTAAGCGCAGTGTGAAAAGCCCTTCTGAGTATTAACAGATCCTTTGAATCACATTCGGTTACTATTACCTACCCTCTAAAAATCTAAAAAAGCTAAATTTTGTAGTTGTTTAAAGACCTCCAGGACCACTAGGTAACTTTGTGGAAGAATTAGATGTGTTGCTCTCAACCTTTCCTGAGGATGGTACCCCCTAGTTTTACTTGGAGACTTCAACATCCACCTAGATAAACCTCAGGACGCAGACTTCCATACTCTACTTGCCTCTTTTGATCTCAGGAGAGTGCTAACTATGGCTACTCACAAATGAGGCAACCAACTGGACCTTATTTAGACACGACACTGCTCCACTGAACATGTGCTGGTTACTCCACTGCACACCTCAGATAACTTCCTCCTCACTCTTAACCTCAACATGATTCCTGACACATCACATACCCCTCCACATGTCACTTTTCGACGTAACTTATGCTCACTCTCACCCTCCTGGCTATCTGCTGTGGTTTCATCTTCGCTTCCTCCCCCTAAAAAGTTATCATCTCTTGATGCTAACAGTGCTACTGATACTTTCTGTTCCACTTAGGGCTGGGAGATAAATCAATAACGATAATTATCGTGATATAATTTTCCTCGATAAAACGGTATGAAGAGTTCGATAAATGTTATGCGCCAAAAGCGTAACGAAAGAGCGCTAGTCATTTGAAGCACACGACACAGAGCGTTTATCCGCTCGGATCATAGTTCCTTGCGGCTCGAGCTCATTAGACCAGATGTGTTTACTTGCTGAGCAGCGCTGTGAAAAAATAAATAAAATACTCAAATTAAAAAAAAATAAAAAATTATTTGATTTTACCATTCAAAAATTAAGCAACATTTAACTACTGGGGTGCCTCAGGGCTCAGTTCTTGGACCACTTCTCTTCTCTGTCTATATGGTATTACTAGGCTCTATCAGTCAGAAACATGGCTTTTCATATCACTGCTATGCTGATGACACTCAACTCTACCTCTCATTCCATCCTGATGATCCGACGATAGCTACTCGCACCTCAGCATGTCTAACAGACATTTCTTGCTGGATGAAGGACCATCACCTTCAACTCAACCAAGCTAAGACAGAACTGCTTGTAGTTTCAGCAAACCCATCACTTCATCACAATTTCACCTTCCAGTTAGGCTTTTCAACCATAACTCCTTCAAAAACAGCCAGAAACCTCAGAGTTGTGATTGATGATAAGCTGAATTTCTCAGACCACATTGCTGAACCTGCAGATTTGCTTTACACAATATTAGGAAGATCAGGCCCTTTCTTTCGGAACATGCAACTAGGGCTGTGCAATTAATCGCATGCGATTTTCATGCGCATCTCGTCAGTAAAGCCGGTTCTGTGATTAGCATTCGATTATGAACGCGATATTGCCTAGCTTGTCAGTGAACTACAGCTCTGTGTATTAAATGCCACAGCCCTACATGCAACAAGTCCTTGTTTAAGCTCTTGTTCTGTCCAGACTGGACTATTGCAATGCTCTCTTAGCAGGTCTTCCAACCAATTCCATCAAACCTCTACAATTAATCCAAAATGCTGCTGCAAGATTAATCTTTAATGAGCCATCACACCTCTGTTCATCAATTTGCACTGGCTACCAATAGCTGCTCGCATTAAATTCAAGGCATTAATGTTTGCCTACAAAACCCCCTCTGGCTCTGCACCCCTTTACCTAAATTCAGTACTTCAGACCTATGTGCCTCTAGAAGCTTGCGTTCTGCAAGTGAACAACGCATTATCATTCATTCCAAAGAGTGACAAAATCACTTTCACGGTCATTAACTGTTCAGTTTCCAGGTGGAATGAAAAAAAAAAAAAAAAGCACACACTTGACCCTCTATCAATTGCATCTTTATTCTCTAACTGCTAGCTTTTCTTGAAAAACTAACACTAGCTTTCTTTTTTCTGTTCTATGTAGTTGTTTCTTAAAAAAAAAAAAAAAAGGTTTATTTTTTCTATATTCTATCTACTCGTTTTCTTTTAAAAAAACAACCCCCCCCCCCCCCCCCCCCCCCAAAGAAAACCCAACAACACCTTGCTATGTGTACTGCTTAAGGCTAACCGAGACTTGTCATAGCACTTGCATGTTGTTGCTCTTTTGATTGCTTCTATTGTCATTTGTAAGTCGCTTTGGATAAAAGTGTCTGCTAAATGACTAAATGTAAATGTAAATATATGCACTATATTACATATTTATATTTTTACTTAACCAGTTGTCTCAATTAATGCATGTTTGAATAAATCTGTGTTTAAAGCAAATTTTTATTAGAGCCACCCTTTAATGAATTGGAGTAAAACCATAATTATGTCATTATTAAATATTTACACACAACTAATTGTTTTGAGTGTTTATTAAATACATTTTAAACGCATTTAATTATTCTTAAAAATTCAGGCATTGACATCGCCACTACAATGAACATTAAATACGAATTTTGATGGGAAAAAATGGGAATAGGCCCGAGGAAAAAAAAAAACTAAGTGATTAAAACACTTAATACAAATAATTAGGTTCATTCTGATGTTATTCATCAGAATATCTCTTCTCCTGTCCCTGAAAATGTGGAACTAATTTTAAGTGGCATTTAGTCAACTAGATGGCTACAGCCCAAAGAAACCAGCGGGTTGTGCTATTTGAAAACGGAAGAGCGTCACAAACTAGGGTTGTGACGGAGAGAAAATTTCCCCACCTGTTAATCAACGTGTAACAACACCGGTAATACTGGTATCACCGTCGGGGTGTGTGTGTGTGGGGGGGGTCCCTCTTTTTCTCGCTTTCTTTTGCTTTTAAATAGCTTGTAAAAGTGGGATGCGCATTTTACTTTCACTTTCAAATTAGTGGCAATTCGGTGTAAAGCAATTGTTTGTTTTTAGTTGAGTTTTCCCTCATTTCCTCACTTTCCTTCGCTTTTAAATAGAGAGAACCAATTAAATAAGAGATGAATGTTTAAGAAAACTTCCAAAATCACCTTAGATAAATGGCAAAATCAACAGGCTTTTCAAAATCCCAAATTTAGCCAAACAGGCGCTTTTGCATTTTGTTTCGAAAATAAATCTTCCACCATCGTCTTGTCTTTCTCACCTCACGTGATAAATGAAATCTGATCTGTGATGTGACGGTCATGCGGCACGCTGCATTGAGCAGCCTCATTCAGTTTTTGACCAGCTGAATAAAAGAGTTTAGCAGGACCTGCTAGCGCTAAATGATCAGATGGCCTCAACCAACAGCATGTTTAGAGTGTCACATCATGAATTCATGAAGCTTTCACAGGCCGCAGTGTGCCGGATAAATGAAAGCAACAGCAGAGTCACTCACTTCTTTCTCTGGGTACAGCAGGTCAAACAGCTTCATGACAGGCAGGAAGTCACCCAGAGCGTTCTTCTGAATGCTTCCTGAGATGAACTGCAGGAGCACCCACATCAGATGATCCCTGCCTTTGATCAAACCCCGACCGGCCAGCTGTTCAGAAGACGAGGAAGAAACACAGAGTCAATGAAACACAGGCTAGAAGGTCTTTCCCAGGTCATCGGAAAGAAGCAGTGTGTGTGTGTGCTTCTGTGTGGCCCCGTCCCAAATGGTGCACTCTGTGTGGAGAATCGGTCAGTCTAGTTTAGGTCTGCACTTGTCCATGAAAGCAAAAGGTGGCCCATTTGTCATTTTATGGTACAATGTGACCTTTAACAAAGCCTGCACTGATGGTCACAATAATACATGAGACCAATAATCATCCATTACAAAGGATGGGAAATTCACTGATGGAGACGAGGATAGTGTGAAATGTGATTTTAATGTACACTTCTTTCTCTAACTCTTCAATGCAAGTCAGAGACACACCCTGGCAGAGCGCGCACATGTTCTGACGCCTGAGCACCGATAACATAGGCTATTCCTCGAACTTCATTCTCCCAATTGCTTTGAATCGCTATTAACCTGTCCCGTTAAAAAAAAAACACCCGGCAATGCATAAAAAATTATGCAGCTACATCACTACTTCAATTAACCGAAATATGATCATTTAATCAAACTCATGAAAATCTGAACAAACCTTTCTTTCTAAAGAAACACAAAGGATGTTTAGCAGACACTGCTTTTCCACGCAATGGAAGAATTTCAGAACCAGCAGCTCAAAAGCACCATGCAAATATTATACGAGCAGTTTATTTGACTCGTGTTATATTAAGTCTTCAGAATCAGTGTAAAAACAATATACAAATTAGAACTAAATTTTCTCTTCATAGTTTTGTTTTCGTTTTAGTTATAGTTTTAGTAATTTTTGTTTTAGTAGCTTTTGTTTGTTTGTTTTTATTTGTAATGTCCATATAGATTTTTATGAAGTTTTAGTTATTTTTGTACTTCAACTAAACCCTCATTTGCACGATTATTAAAAACTGCACTTCTAGCTGCGTCGAGCAACATTTGATGTTCCCAAGTAAGGATTCACCATCTCCTCGTTAGACGCGCCTTTAGAGAGAAGTGCATATTCACGGATAACGATTATATTAAATAGTTTTCGTTTTTATTTATTTCGTTAAGTAGTTTTCTATAGATATATTTATCATGTCTTTAAGGCATGTATTCGCTGTCTTCCGGTTCATTTTTGTGAAGCGCTCCTGTTCAAGATAAAAGCACAACGTTTTGTTGATATTGTGAGTGCACACAAATAAAAGTAGACCCTTTACAGTTATGAATGATGTATTACTCTTACCTTTATGAGCAAAAATTACGCTGTAAGTTGTAAATTGTAATTGATTGCTCTAGTGCCTCCATGTCCTGCACTTTAGCTTCCACTCTCCGCACAAACTACTGATGCAGCGCACATTTATCTTTAACGCTTAAACATTGTTATATGCTTGAACTGTTTTAGTATATCTATAGATTTTATTTTAGGCAAGTCATGATGATTTGAGAAGGCTAAATTGATCAAGCATAAGCTATGATCAGCCTGCCGGTCTGCCGCTGGCCGCTTGGTCGTTACTTTAAGAAAGAAAAAACTTATTTAATGAACAAAAACTGCTCCAAACGTTTTTTCTAAATGAACTTAATAAAAAGCCGGAACGAAATATAAACACTTTGCCATTAGGGCAGGGCTCTAGTACATTTTGTCATTTTAGGATGTTAAGTTCTACTTCTGTAGATATTTTGGTGAAAGTAACTCAAAAGTAATACAGGAGTCATGTAACGCATTACAATTCTGAGACAGTAATATTGTAAGGTAAGGCATTACTTTTAAATAACAGTAATAATAATCTGTAATGTATTACAGTTTGGAAGTAACTTGCACAACACTGGTCGTGATAACGAGAAAACCTTTGTTATGTTGTGATCAGGAGAAAATTAAGTCATGATCACGAGAAAACAAGAAAGAAAAAAATTATAATAATGCATGGCCGCTTAGATCTTCCTTACCTCCCTCTAGTGGGCTGTGTCAAATATTTTATTACAAAATTTATTGCAATATTTATAATTAAAACGCTTATCTTAACAAAACAAATATTGTTGGAAATATCTTAAGGTTCCATATTTGGTGACTATTTTATAAAATAAGTACAATTTCTAAAGAAATTTATACATTTTTGGCAGGAAAATGCATTTTAAAAATTCAGTTGCGCTTGCGCTTAATCCAATTTGTTCTAAACATGAACCTAGCTTTATATTAAGGGCTTTACAATAACTCGTAAGATATAGTTCACACGTATTGAAAACGGTTTGCTCTGACAGCTACATGTGCTGCTGTTTAATGAGTTAGAGATGTGCTGTTGTACCTTATATTCCACAGGTGTATTCTTCATCTGTAAATGTTAGAAAGTCAAGTAAATATTTACATGTTGCTGTCAGGAGTGCATGAGCCTTCTGCATACGATTCTCCACTAAACTTCACAGACTTCAGTGACCAAGCATCGCATGTATGCACGCCAAACAGATGGTACTGTATAAAATATATAGTTAGCTAAAGTATTTGTTATTGGATGATAAATGTTCCATGGTTAGTATTTTATGATAGCAGTAACTGTAAAGTGACCACTGCAACAGGATAATCAAAATACAATGCAATTAGTCTGTGCTTTTGTTTTTATTACAATTTTTAGTTCAGTGTTATTTTTGCTTTTACTATAACATGTCACTGAAGTATGTGAATGCACCGTTTGGGACGTGGACCCCCCCCCCCCCCCACCGCTGCACCTTCTGATGGAGCGACAGCACCATGTGAGGGAAGCTAGCGAACTGGAACAGAACGAAGAAGATGAGCTGGCTGGAGAGGTGCTGCCACAGGAGCTGACTGGTGCCGCCGTCGTCGAACTGCTCCTCCGTCTCGGACCTCTCCATGGCGTACACCACCAGATCCACCAGCTGGTCCTCCAGAACCGGACACCTCTGCTTATGCTGCAAGAGGGAAGAACAGCGGACAGAGGAGCACTCTTACACAGACCAGAACCACTGCAAACACACCAGTAACTGGGCCTGTGAAACACTTCATACACGACCCTCTCATCTGGAGTCCTAGAGGGGCCTAAGACATCATTCTTCAGTTCATTACAAACAAGCTGGACAGTTTAGCACAAGTACATTAGCACACTAGCAGGCCTATTACTATCATTTTCTGGTGTTTAGGAATCAGAACCTATACAACAGGGGTAAAGACACACCTTCAGAAAAAAAAATGTGCTTTTTGTTATGCCCATAACGTATGATTGCAGAAAAAATACATACGTTTTTATTGAACATTTATGGAGCACAAGATTTTGTGTTAAAATAAATCATTCAAGTGGTTTATTTTGTTTAGAAATCTTATAAATGTATGAGGGGGCAAGTGGGGGCTTCTACCCCTCACACGGGGCAAAAGGCTCAGAGTATTCATACAAATACTTCAGCTAAAATAATCTGTTTTTAATCATGTCTAAGCTAATACTTGTTCAAAACAATCCCTTTAGCAAAGTTTGTACTATTTTCTGCTTTTGATAAATAAAAGAATGCATTTTTGTTGGATAAATATACTGTATATAATAAATATACTGTATATAATATGTATATAATATACTTAATTTTAAAAATATATTTACAGAAACAAAACACAGAAACAATCTATAAATTCTAAAAACATTGAAGGAGATCTCAAAATAAATTTATATAGATTATTAGTAACAACAAATGATATTTTATTATATGATATGATTAATATCATGTTTTTAAATATGCTGGTTTCATTCTAAACATGGTGATTATCTTTAAGATGGACACCCAACATAATATATGATATTTACCATCTGAACCTAACCATGTCATGTCAACAAATGGAGAAGTCAGCCATCTATTAATTATGATGTTAATTACTGCGCCTTTAGCCCAAATACCATACTTTCACATATTCTTTCCTTATTGAGAACTGTTGCTTTAATTATCTTAAACAAAACTGAAAGTCATTAAGACGACCTTTGTCTCAAAATATATTCAATAATTTTAGCGATTCCCATTTGATACTTACATCTACAACTTTTGAAAAGACATCAAATATTAGATCAAATTAGCACAGAATCAACTTTACGCTGTCATGGATCAGCCAAATGTGCATGTGCATCTTGAACAGCGAATGCTTTGGAAAGTGCTACGCCAAGGCCTTGTGTAAGTCTTGTATGGCCTAAAAGACACCTTGTAAAAACAACTGGGTTACACCTAGAACTAGTAAAAACTATTTTTCTTGCACTAGGATTTATTTCACATAGCTTGTTTCCGTGACATTCATCCCATTCCACCTGCCACGTGTCATTAATATGCCAGTTTATCACAGGTTTGACATCACAGAAAGTAATCTGACACTGAAATATTCAGGTTGAGTACTTCTTTTGCAGTGATATCCGCTTTCTCGTTACCAGAAAACCCCATATGACCTGGAACCCAGCAGAAGAAACGTCTCTCTTTCGTAAACGGTCTGCTTTGGCTAAAATCTTTATAATTATGGCATGATCAGTCTTTACATTTTTGTTTTTGGAATGAGGAGGAGGTTTATAGTTCTGAAACCTACTGTATGTTCTCATGATTAAACTCGTTTATTCAAGAAGATCAAAGAAAATTTTATTTCTCATAATTTCTGTGTTTGAGATACTCTGTCTATTGAATAATTTGCAACTCCTTTTCAGTTCATATGTCTTCTATTCCTCATGTCTAACCAGATACAGTATGATTTCTGACCAAACTTGCCTGTGGTAATTGATTACAGCTAGATAAGCAGCTGTAATCTAACCCAGGGACGGTTACAGACAGTCTGCACATGATAAACATGAGCTGTTGTATTCACTGAACACACAGAGCATATCCAACACGGCCTCACGACGGTCACAGGAGATGGCCAAACACAAATGGGACGTGCTTCAGAGCAAACACACACCCGTGAAAGCATGACATGAAGATGCTCACAGAAGCCCTGATCGCAAGGAAAGCTGCAGCATATGGTCAGACTCAGATCAGCGTTTGTGGAGCTGATTCTCAGGACAGTGACGCCCCCTGGTGCTCGAGGGTCAGGAGTGCAACAGGTGCATGTGATATGCTGCAGCTTCCCCTGTAAGGTGGCATGCAGGATGATCTCTCAGCGATGCTGGGGCGCTGGGTGTGTCTACACAGCGGTGTGGCCATTCAGACATACAGTTTGTTTATTATTTTTAAAGAGCCCATGAAATGCAGGAAGCCAAAACCTGGACAGGAGGATTTTAGCACTTTTGATTACATCGTCCTGAAGTCAACGGGGTTTTTGGTTAAAAGACTCAAACACGGTGTGTGGTTAAAGGAAGAGTTCATCCAAAAATAAAAATTGGCTGAAAACTCAGATCCATCAAGACATTAAACGCCTGTATGATGGATTTGTTTCTTGAGTGGTGATGTTTTTATCAGCTGTTTGGACTCTCATTCTGACGGCACCCATTCACTGCAGAGCATCCATTGCTGAGACACTGATGCAATGCTATATTACTCCAAACCTGATGAAGAAACAAACTCATCCTAATCTTGGATGACCTGAGGGTGAGCACATTTAAATTTTTGGGTGAACTATTTCTTTGAAACAAGCTCAAGATATTTTCACATTTTATTCTAAGACAAAACACTTGTGAGTAATATCCACTTGTGATTTTTTTAAAAGCTTTTACTTGTCTTGAAAAAGGTTACTAACAAGTGTCTAAATGGGACTACAGTCAGACTACTAAACTCGTCTACTCACTAGTTGTCTTTATAATCAAACTATTCTAACTCAAATTTCCAGGGAAAATGTTCTTAAATAAAATCTGAAAGAGTGGTCTGTATCTTAATGGTGGTGATGTTGAAGTCATGTGACCATGTCTTTTTACTTCTGCCAAATATAAGAGTTGTGTTGATTTGTGAAGATGATCTAAACGTGAAACTTGTGTTGGACATAGAGCTTATTTTCTGCAATAATACAAAAGCCAATGGAAAAATCCTATTGGGTTTTTGTCTATAGAAGCAGAGTGGTGCAAATGTACTACAAAAATACATTGTGGCTGCAGCACTCTATTGATCCACTCATTCGCTCTATTGTGGGGGGTTTCAAACAGCGAACAGACTTAAAGGGGTAGTTCACCCAAAAATTTTAATTCTGTCATTAATTATCCACCCTCATGTCGTTCCAAACCTGTAAGACCTTTGTTCTTCTTCAAAACACAAATTAAGATATTTTTGATGAAATCCGAGAGCTCTCTGACCCTCAACAAGGATCCTAACACAATCAAGGCTCAGAAACGTAGTAAAGACATCGTTAAAATAATCCATATGACTTCAGGGGTTCAACCGTGATTTTACAAAGCTACGAGAATAGTTTTGTGCACAAAGAAAGCAAAAATAATGATTTAGTCAACAGTTTCTTCTCTTAAGTACCATGACACATTAATATGTCAATGTTTAAGGGTAAATGAGCTCAAAATTAATAGACATTAGCTTTAGACTAAAAGACACAAGGCTCTAGTTAGATTTCATGGGGTCTTTAAAAGCACACAGCACAACAAACTGACTGAGTTTAACAGCACCAGCTCCCGTACAAACAAAATGTGCAATATTTTCATTCTCCCAATCAAATTCATCCATGTTTACTGAACAGAGATGAGTAATTGTGAGGTGGGTTTGTGCTTAAGGAGCGGTGTTTCCCTGCATGTGGGAAACTGAGCAGCACACAACACCCAGAGAGAGCCTTCAACACACGCAGAACACACACTGAACGGCACCGCCACTACACACACACACACACACACACACACACAGCATGCGCCGATCAGGGCTTGAAATTAACAGATTGTCTTCATTCTCAGGTACGCTTTATCATCCCTAAAAGAGGGACAGTAGTGTGTGTGTGGCCCTTATTGAACAGCTACACAGTGTCTGTGATTCCAGCATGGATTAATATTAGTGCAAGTTAAAGGGATTTTTCTGTTATCATTTACTCCCCCCTCATGTCATTCCTCTCTTCGGAGAAACACTAAACAATGTATTTTGAGAAATGTCAAAAAAAAAAAAAAAGTTTTTTGTCCAAACATTGGAAGTCAATGGCCACCACAACTGCTTGGATTTCAGCGTTCTTCAAAATATCGTCTTTCATAGTTTCATAGGTTTGAATGACTCGAGAGGAATAGATGATGACAGAAGCATCATTTTTGGGTGAAAAAACTATTTTATTTAATTTGGGTATGTTTATTATTTCATCAAGTCACACTTGCTAAAATATTAGTTTGTCATTTCTTATCTATTCATGGGAGATTAAGGGTCAGTCTCAGGAAAAAGCACCATGTGTGTCCAAATGACCTACCATTATTATTGATCATCACACTATTATCATCATAATTGTTTGTGGAGCATAAAAGAAAAACATTGCTTTTTTCCAAATGTGTTTTTACGTAAAACTCAGTTTCATAATATCAAATATTTTCCTACGCAGATTATAATGTAAACCACATTTTGGCCACAATGGTTCAAACTCAAGTATCTCTGTCTTTATCAGTCTTTCATGAGATTTACACTTCATCTCTACAGGCTTAAGAGTTAAAAAATGGTTTTGTAAAAGGAACACGTATAGTCCTTGGAACAAAGCATATGAATAATAATGTGGCATGTTTACTAGTTAAGCAGTTATTAGAAATGTTTACACTAATGTTCAACCCCCAGACATGAAAGGGTTAATAATTATTAATGGGCTAACTCACTAGGTCTTAATCACAATGTGTTATTTATTACAAGGTACTTCCAGAAACTTACATATGCATAAATAATATCATATTAATACTACCAGAATTTGCTATTATCTACTGTAAATGATATGAATGCCAAGTTTACTGTGATGGTGTTAGTCTTAGGGATGGATTAGTGGTGATAGCAGTGCTGTTAACACATATATTGGGTTGGTTTCAAAATAGTTTCAAAATCAACCACTGAAAAAAACAAACAAACAAACTATAGGACAATAGGAGGGCTTATTGTCCACCAATGTCTATGGTGTAAAGTAGCCTGGTACTTTGGACCTGATCTGAGAAAACATGTTTTCTTGTAAATAATAATAATTTTTCTAAGTAATAATAATAAAGACTGAAACATTTGAGCTTTAATGGCACTGTTTCCAGTGAATGACCCACATACTATAACAGTTCAGAAGATCTTTCTGATCTAAGAGTTAAAAAGTTTGATTAAACAATCTAAAATAATGTTTAATTTAGTGAAAGAGAGAAAGCAGTCTAGGGCAGTTTGACTGAAAGTGCAGAAGATTGGAAAAGCTGATGAATTTCTTGGCCAGTCTTTCAAATGCTCTAACAATTGCTCGTGGCAGTCAGTAATTTCAAGCCCTACATTTGTTTTCTGGTTTCACTGGAGCTGTTCTTCATCTGTTTCAATTGTAATTTGATGGAATCGTTCGGTTTGGCTATGAGGAAGCTTCCAGAGTCTGGTTAGTCACAATACAACAGTAAGATTGTGAACATACCTGAGCAATGTTCAAGGTCTAGAGCATTGGAGGAGGAGGAGGAGGAGGAGGAGGATGGGCAGGGCAAGACAGGACAGAACAAAAATAAAGGAAGAAAAAAAAGAAAACACAAATACAGTGACTAGGAGGCCAGCTCCAAGTAACCCTGTCAGTCAAGCCAAACCACACCCCCAGAGACAGGTACGAGAGGGACAGGTGGGCGATACTCCCTACCAGACAGCAGGCGCAGGCCCAAAGCGCAGAGCGAGAGAGCAAGATCTGGCGGCTCATAGAGGAACTTAGCTAGTTTGGCAGGGAGTATGGTGGAGGCTGGCCAAAGTCATTAGTGTGGGACTACTCAAACTACAGCACCTGATCTCTCCACCTCCACCAGCCTCTCATCACAGAGAAGGGGATGAACATGCGAGGCAGAGGAGGGAGAGAGAGCACTGAGAGAGAGAGACAGAGGAAAGCAGAGAGAGAGGGCACCTGTTTGTTGAGGCCCAGCATGTTGCACACCATGTCTCTGGAGTATGGCTGCTCCAGCACATACCTCAGCAGACCCGTCTGCGGCTCGAACAGGTCCTGTAGGACACACACACACACTGTTTATAACCACCCACACGGCCTTGGTTACACCAGCAGCAGTCACGTTACAGGAGAAGCAACTCATTACATTCAGATGAAAATACACGACATCTAAAGCTGCACTATATATATATATATATATATATATATACACATGTGACCCTGCAGCACAAAAGCAGTCTTAAGTCTCTGGGGTATATTTGTAGCAATAGCCAACATTACATTGTATGGGTCAAAATTATACATGTTTCTTTTATGCCAAAAAACATTAGGATATTGAGTAAAGATCATGTTCCATGAAGATATAATGTAAATTTCTTACTGTAAATATATCAAAACTTAATTTTTGATTAGTAATATGCATTGCTAATGACTTAATTTGGACAACTTTAAAGGAGATTTTCTCAATATTTTGATTCCAGATTTTCAAAAAGATTTTGTGTCTCAGCCAAATATTGTCCTATCCTAACAAACCATACAGCAATGGAAAGATTATTTATTCAGTTTAAATTTACACTTATGACTGACTTTGTGGTCCAGGGTCACATATATAAAAAAACTTATATTGCAATCTGGCTAAATGTATAGTCAAATCACAACTGCTTTCATTTAATTCAATAATATGTTTCTGATGTGAAGCAGTTGATTTACTGTGTATTGAGCCGCTCTGACATGTAAGTGATGAACACAATAACACACTCTACTCAGAAACCAGCTGTGCATGCATTTATTTGCCAACAAGCATCCACAAATGTTTGATGTTTATTTCCTTTAAAAAATTAAGATGCAAGTATTAGTACTGTACTTTTACAGTTTTTCTACAATATAATTATTTGTATTTTTTTAATGAACAACTGTTTTCAGTTTATAACAGTTTAATTGCACTACCTTTTGTTTAATGTTTTGACTTAATAACAAATCACAAATTTTAAAAAATCATATTATTTGATATTCATATTGAACGTGTCAAAAATGGTAGGAATGTGGCCTAGGAAAAAAATTATTTTTTTACTTCATGATTACTGAAAGAGGACCGAGCTAGTTCATGTAATGAGTACACCCACATTTTTCAAACAAATATGGTTCAAGCTTAAAGTAATATATGCAGTTTTTGTATTTTTTAATATTGCAATATGTATTTTAGAAAAAATCTCTGTTATGTGGATGTAACTATCCATGATTTTACACGATCTTAACGCTCCTGTAAGTTTTCTTTGCTTTCTTTTGATGTTGGATGAAACATGACCCTGAGCTTTGTGTTATTCTGTGAGGTCAAGAGTGGTACCTTATCATAGGGCAGCATTCCTCTCAGGGGGAAGCGCAGAGTGGTCGGGTCCAGTTTCCACGAGTTACAAATGGCCCCAGAATTATTAACCACTGGCAGAAGACTGCAGCGACCTGAAACATATTCAGACTTGTGACACGCTGCCACAGGGGCTCATGGGATACATCTTCCACAACAACGTGAGATGAGGATGTGTGAACGCATTTTACCGCAAATTGAGTTAATACGGGCGGTCGGTCTGAAACTATCAACAAAGTCAGATATCAGGCTGCCCAACAGCTGTAAAAAAGCACACATTGTGGTGTCATTCACTGATAAATCCACAGCTGCTTTACAACAATCAGCCGACATCAGGAGTCTGAGGAGCGTTACCCAGTGTGAGAGCGCACCCTCCGGATACAGCTTCCTGATCTCAGTCACGGCGAAGTACGCCGGCAGCAGACACGCGTTACGGTCCAGGATGTACTCCACCACCTTCACACAGGAGAATTAATCCAGAGATGCAAACAGGTCAGGCTGAGAAGATTGCTCCTATCTTTTGAAGATATTTGCTTATAAAATAAGAAGTGCTACGTAGGCTGTTTAAGACAATATTGGCTGATTAGACAGATTTCGTGTGAAAACAAATCATTCAAGTTGTTTATTTTGTTTAAAAATCTTATAAATGTCTTGAGGTGGCAAGAGGGGGCTTTTACCCCACACACAGTATTGATACAAATACTTACACCCAACATAATATATGATATTTACCATCTGAACCTAACCATGTCATGTCAACAAATGGAGAAGTCAGCCATCTATTAATTATCATGTTAATTACTGCGCCTTTAGCCCAAATACCATACTTTCACATATTCTTTCCTTATTGAGAACTGTTGCTTTAATTATCTTAAACAAAACCGAAAATTGTTAAGACCACCTACGTCTCAAAATATATGCATTAAAGGGTCATATGATGTGATTTTATTTCCTTGTCTTTAGTGTGTTGTGTAGCTGTTGGTGCGTGTATAAGATCTGCAGAGTTACAAAGCTCAAAGTCTCCCACACAAGGATTTATTCTATCTAAAAGAGACAGCTGATCCAGACCGGGCTACAATTAAAACAGACCTCATTAAAACACACCCCCACATGTCTGCATCAAGATGTGGAAATATTTGCGTAATGCCACCCAAATGTTCACGCGAGGAAAGGCGCAGTAGTGTTGATGCAGTCATGTCAGGGAGACGC
This sequence comes from Barbus barbus, assembly GCF_936440315.1. Classification (NCBI taxonomy): domain Eukaryota; kingdom Metazoa; phylum Chordata; class Actinopteri; order Cypriniformes; family Cyprinidae; genus Barbus; species Barbus barbus. The sequence continues at coordinate 2,716,137 of NC_136742.1, forward strand.
TGTGTGTTTTTAGGCGAAAGCAAAAGCACTTTATTTGGCCTTCTGAAAGTAGATGCATTGAGGAATCATTGGTTAAGATTTGATTACAACCCAAATGTTTGAATTTGTGCAACGCATTTTATGGACGACAGTTTTGTGAACCTAGTAGAGTGCAAGGTTGGCTGTGCACAAAGGCTATTTCTAAAAAGATTTAATAATTAGAAGGTCAATTCCAACTTTGCTCTGACAATCTGGCATTTCTGAATCAGCGACTAATTATGTTTAAGTATTTGCTATTGACTGTTCAAATGAGGAGTTTTGCACAGTGTAGAGTAACGTGTGTGTGTGTGTGTGTGTGTGTGTGAGGGGAACAGGGCCACATCACAGTGGAGTCAGCGGTCTTAATCACGGCTTGTGTTCAAACACATACGAGCATCATCACTGTGTCTGTCACGTGACTCTGGTCTCCTCTCGGGTTTGAACTGATGGTAAAACTAAGGACATTATTAACTGTCTTTACATTTATTTTGAAAGCTGAAGCTCGCGATTATGGAAAGGGGCGTTACATTTCCGACGCGGCTTGTGGTGTTCGGCCAATCACAATGCACTGTGCCAGCTGGCCAATCAGAGCTGACTGCGCTTGTCGGAAGGAGGGGCTTTGTAGAAAACGAAGCATTTGAGAAAGGCGGGGCATAGAGGACTTACAATAATGTATAGCAGGGTTCCTCAAATCCTTCCCAGGAGGGCCAATCTGCCGCAGAGTTTAGCTCTAACCCTGATCAATCTCACCTACCTGTGATTTTCTAATGATCTTGAAGACTCTGATTAGGGTTAGAGCTAAACTCTGCAGGACTGGGCCAGATTTGAGGATCCCTGATGTATAGTATTTGAAAAATAATGTTTTTTTTTTTTAACATTATAGCATGTCAACATATTCTGTTATACCAAATACACAAAATAAGGATCTTTAAAACAGCATCATATGACCCCCTTAATTTTAGCGATTCTCATTTGCTACTTAAATTTACATTTTAAAACACATCAAATATTAAATCAAGCACAAACTCAACTTTGCACTGCTGCGCACGACCGCGTCATCTGTTTAGCTGTGCATTTGTTGAATGAGCACTGTGCTATATCCGAACTGACTGCACTGTAGTTTATGTAATCATTTTCTATTCTTAACTGTTTTAAATACATTTGAAATCAATTTCTATATCATTTTAAAATTATTAATTCCTTGTTTTTATTGCTGTGATGATTATTTTTAATGACTATTTCACTTTCTTTTATGTAAAGCACTTTGAATTACCCCTGTGTATGAAAGGTGCTATATAAATAAACTTGCCTTGCGTCAAGGATCAGACAAATATATACATGCATCTTGAAAAACGGATGTTTTGGAAAGCGCTACACCACATTTTTGTGCCATCTAGTGGTTTAGAGGAAAATAATATTAGCCCCGTTGTACCCTACTATACAAAACTTGTTGAAACAACCAGGGTCCGGTTGCATGAACTTAGCCACCATGTTAAGACTGTGTCTTAAGAACTAGTTTGACAAACTAGCAGCTGCCAAGGGTTAATCAGTCTTACTTTTTCAATACAAATAAAAACCATTCTGCCTTTTCAGAACTGAATTAAAAAAGTATCCAAGGTGACCTATTTTGATCTCAAAAAAGTAGGGCTGCGACGATAAATTGATGCAGATTCGATTTGTAGATCGATCTTCTGAATGCATCGCGATTCCTCTGGAATGGACTCTGAGCTTACATTTTAACAGCAGATGGCGCTCTTCTCTAGTTTTTATCCGAACACACAAATGCTGATGAAAACGAGCGCTGAAGAGCACTTGTGCTTGAGTCTGTAATCTCTCCTCGGCTCAGAATGCTTTTATGATGCGAGATTAATGTAAACAGCCCTCTGTGAACACCCTTGTAATTCACTTCAACCTTTTTGAATTTGATGAATGATTATTTTAGGTTCGAGTGTGTTTAAGGATTTGGAAACGAGCAGAGTACGGCTGTTTCTAAAGCATGCAGCGCCATCTGCTGTTCAAAACTAAGCTCAGAATCGACTCCAGAAAGAATCGCCATGCATTCGGAAAATCTCTGAATCATTTCTCGATTCGCGATACATCGATTTATTTTCCCAGCCCTACAAAAAAAGTGAGTTGTCACTGAAAGGTGAGGAATTTGAATCTATGAGAAGCGGGAAACACTAGAAGCGCCATCATCAGTGTGTCATGCTGTGGAGAAGCGTACTTCTCGTGCTGCGAGCAGCTGCTGGACCACAGCTGAGCTCATGAAGTTTGGGACGGTCTGAATCTTGTCCAGCACGGCCTTCAGCAGATCCCTGACGCCCTGAAGAACCACACAGAGAAGAGACACACAGATGCTTTATTGATGTGTGCGTCACACACGTTTGCTCTGGATTATGCGAGGGATAATATGCAGCACCAAATCAGAGTCAAAATAGCTTTGCTGAGTGAACACTAGCACTAGAAAACACATGGCTTAGATGGAACTGAAGGACAGTCTGATCCTCAAAGTGATTCAAATCAAACATCACATCAGTTTAATAAAGAAAACAACTCCCACAGTTGACATTTCTTCTACTTTCATCTTAGATGAAGTTTCATGAAGACTGACTCGTCTCACAAGGATTGTTTTCAGCAAGTCACACTTTTACTTACATTACATATCTATATTTGATAGAGATACTTAGAGGTTTAACTGTTACCTGTGCAAAATTTATTTTGATTTTTTTCTTAAAAAAAAGACAATCTGCAACCAACTGGAAATGATACAACTATAATAACTCTTTACAGGTCGGCTATATGACCTAAATCTTACCACATTACAAATGAAAACCTTCAACTTTCAACTATTATAAATATATCCAGCTTTCATTCACATAAACGTGACATACGATATAGCAAATCTCAACTATTTGTTGTTTATATTATCACAAAAACTATATTATCAACCAGCTCTAAACATGGAAAATTAGACATTAAGGTGTTTTATACGTTATGAACTTCTGTAAAGCTGCTTTGAAACAATATGTGTTGTGAAAAGCATTATACAAAATGAAATAGACTCAAATGCCAATCTATGAACGCATTAAAACACACTTTTACTGGAAAACTATGGCATGCAATGCAAAACATGACTGGTTTGCAGTTTTCAGCAGATTCTAACTCATGCTTTCAGTTTATTTTTCACCTTGTAGTCGACTCCTCCGATGATTTTGCGGATGAGTTTGAAGGTCAAAGCCCAAAGCTGAGTCCTCTCCCACTCCAGACTGTCAGAGCTGATCAGAGCCTGACACACCATTCTGCAAAAACACCGTTAGATCAAGAAACAGCCGGCTTTCTCCATCAGTGAGTGAGCTCGGATCAAGTGTGACTTCAGCTTTAGGTTCTGGTTTGTAACTAGTACTGTAAAAAGAAAGTACTACTACATAGTTTGTATTAACTCTAAAACAAGTCATGTTATGCACACGCACACATACAGTGGGCATGTGCATAATAAACAGCCGCCTTCCTGTTTTTATTTTTTGCATATTTGTCACATTTGAATGATTCAGATCATCAAACAAATTTTAATATTACTCAAAGATAAACCGAGTAAATACAAAATTCAGTTTTGAAATATGATTTAATTTATTAAGGGAAAAAAGCTGTCCAAACCTGCCTGGCACTACGTGAAAAAGTAATTGCCCCCTAAATCTAATAACTGGTTGTGCCACCCTTTGCAGCAACAACTGCAATCAAGCGTTCACATCGCTGTGGAGGAATTTTGGCCCACTCTTCTTTGCAGAATGGGGTCCCACTTTATATTAGGTGGCCTTAACTACTGTGTACTTACATTTAAATTAATCA